>NC_051163.1:108359087-108679086 GCF_013339745.2 Dermacentor silvarum
TCTCCCAGATTTTTGTTAATGGCTCGGTGAGAAGTTGTATGTCCTCCTCGCGAAATTTTTAAGAAGCTTATTCTGTTAACCGTCGGACCCGGGCCGAGCGGCAGTTGAGTCGGAGGACCGCCTTAACCTCGGCGCAAGTGAAGGGGATCCTATGGATCCTCCTCCGTAGCGTCCGGGGCAGGCGGGTAATCGGATGGGGCTGGTTCGGTACAAGGTACGCGCAGCTAGCTCGTCAGTGATTTGAGTGTCAGTCTTACCCGATTTTTGAGTTTGTGGATTGTCTGTCTATCGTGAGTTGTTGGATGCTGTCGACGGTTTGTCACCTAGTAAGTGTTTCAACAGGTTCCATTTGGCCCCGTTTCTCATTTGACATCAACCGAGTTACACATTCGTCCCGTGCTGACGCTCTAGGTTACGGCAATGTGCCTCGATTTGACGATTGAGTTCAGCTATCTTTTTACAGGTTACGATTGAGCTTCTGCGTGCGCCATTTCGCGTGCAGTGATTTTTTAGCTTCGAGTAGGTGCGCATAGCCGCTATCCATTCGCTCGACCTCCAGTTCGGTTTCAAATCCTGAGTCGAGTTTGCAACGTCCTCTTTGAGTCGTGCGAGGAGTTTGCTAGGTTTTTTTTGTAGTGAGTGTCGTCGCGTTTTCCTGAGCTCTCGAAACGATCCCAGTCCGTAATGCGAACTGCTGATTTTGTTTGTAGAGACTTTTACGTTCGCTGTATAATGTAATGATCACTGCCCAGATTCTCACACTGGTTAGTCCACGTGGGTTGTCCGCGTGCCTAACCATCGTGAGGTCCGGGTGCTATCGCGCGTACCGAGTTACCTACTCGTGTAGCTGAAGTGGGATCTGTTAGGAGCGTGAGTCTATGTGTGTGCATTTGTGATACCAGGGCAGTGCCCTTACGGGAAGAGCCGCGGTACCCAAAGTCTGGATGCGTGGCATTGAAGTCTCCCCCGATTATGAGCATGTGGTCCCCTGCAATTTTGCTCGCGCGCTGAAAGAGGACCTGAAATGTAGTTTGCGTGTTTCTGGGTGTACTATATACGTTAAGAATAAAACTGACTGTTTAAGCTTTGAATTTGGGATTAACTCTATCATAATGTGTTCGTCTTTGAGATCGGGGCGGACCTCGTGGCGAACATATGCGTACTTCTTGGAGATGAGCGTTCGCTATCCCTCGCGTTCCCACTCGATGGTCCGCTTCAGCGATAGGCACGCAAAACGGGGTCGGCGGTTAGCGTTTCTTGTAAGAGAATTACGGCAGGCCCGATTGTCGCTAGATTGAATGAATTGTTGCAAAGCTGCCTTCCGCTTGGGAAGCTGAAGCAATTCCATTGCCAAATTACAAGTTGCTTGTGTTAGCCATGATTACTGCATAGGGGTTGCGCACGAACCGCCGCGTGCTGTCCTTCTAATATTTTGTAACCGCGCGTGGAGCTCGGTGAGCCTGGAGGGTGTGTGAGTCATATCGGCAGCTCGGTCTCCGCAATGTCTGCGCGGAGGCGGGCGAGTGCCTCCATGAAGTTATACATAGTAACGGGCTCGTCGGCCGGGTCCTCGCCGCGCGACGCTTCGCGGCGCGATTGGCGTTCGGCGAGGTAGTGGGGGCGGGTTCAACGGCCGGAGCGACGGGCGTCGGTGCCTCGACAACGCTTTCTCTCGGCTGCTGCGGTTCGAATAATGCTTTGAATTCTGCGTTTTCTTTGCGCAGAAACGCTAGCTCGCGTTTGAGCTCTTGAATCTCATCTTTCTCATGCTGGGCAAGTTACCTGCGCGCGGAACCGCGAGTCTCACCTTTACCGGGACTCGTCGGCCCAGGTAGGTGTTGCAGTCGGACTCTTGGTGGTGGTAGGCAGGTGCTTCGTCGGTTGACTCGGGGCTGGTTGCTTGGGCGTCGGCTGTTGCTTGGCCGAGCCTCCTTGGGTCTGTTGGTTGTTGTTGCGCCGGCGTCTGCGGCGGCGTCGATGTCGAACGACGTAAGGGATTTGATAGCGATTTCGGCATGTGCGGTCGCCCGTAATATGGGCCTCGCCGCACAACGCGCACTTGGGTGTAACGCACACATGGTCGGGTCCGGTGGGTTTGATACCGCAGTGTTCACAGACTTCTCAATGGAGTAGGGCAGACGTCTTGTCGATGCCCGACTCGGCCGCAGTTGCGGCAGGTGTCGATCTGTCGCTTGTAGAGCGTGCAACGCAGCAGAAGCATGCCGCAGCCGCACATAGTTGGGGACTTTGTGTCCGTCGAAGAGAAGGATGATGGTGGTTGTATCCTTGATTCGTCGTACCCCCATTACGTGGGGTTGTGTGATGAGACGAACAGGCGTTGTAGCTCTGAGTCTGGAAGTCACAGCGTCGACCCCTCGGACTACGCCTCGGCTGGTGGTGCCAGAGGCGACTACGTAAGCGGATACTGGATGCGCTCGCTCCATGAGAACAATTTCTCGTACTTTAGCGTACGCTTCGGCCGTTTGTAAGCTCGACGTGCTGATTACAAAGATATTCTGTGTCGTTAGTGCAAACGATATCTTCCTCTGCCGCCGTTGGCGGAGTCGTGCAGCGAATAGTAGCTTGTAAGAACTTAAGCTTGTTGCACTTACGCACATCCAGTCCACCTCCGGGGCGGACGATGACACGGTGATGATCCGTTGGCAGCGGGGGAGCCGGCTGGCGGCTGCAACCCTCGTCGCAGCTCCGGTTCGCAGGGCGCCAATGCGGGCGCCGGCTGGCTTGCCGGTGGTAGTAGTTGAAGATGTTGCTCGACGTCGAATTGCTTCGATCCCCAGCGCGCTGGCTTCCTCTTGAGTGATTAGTTCTCCCTCCACCATGGCCTCAGGCATGATAGCGGCGCCGCGCGGGACGCGCCGGCGCAGGGGTACGTAGTCGTGTTCAGCACACTTGAGGCCTAGCGAGCGAGGCGAAACGTTGGTCGAAAAAGGAAAAAACTCTGGGTGGCCCGGGCCAAAACTGGTATCCGGGTGTTCCCCTAGACGTAGCGAAAACGTTGGTGACAAATTAGGGAAGATTTCACACAGTAGACCGGCAAAAAGCATATCAGAAGGCGGAGCCGATGCGGAGACGTCCGCTCGTCTCGACGCCCACGACAGTCCGACAGGGGTAAACAGGACTGGTTAAACAGGACAGGACTGAACAGGGCCAAACGGGAGTGGACTAAACGTGGGACAAACTGGTCTGGGCTAAACGGATTCAAACGGGGACCAACTGGTCTGGACTAAACAGGTTCAAACAGGGGCAACAGGTCTGGACTAAACAGGTTCAAACGGGGTCCCGTTCCATAATCCTATTTGATGAAACCCGTTTGAAATCAAATAGGATTTTTTAGTAGGGTCACCTTTACTGAGATAGCAATAACTGAGACAACGTAGGCGTGTTGGCGCCGCGGTCGCTGTGCTGTCCAGGTATCGACGGCGCACGTGCGTGCCCCGCGCTACGAGCAATTAGCAGGCCTCGAGAGACACTAGTGCGCTTGGTTGCAAAAGTGACTACCCTCGCCGACGCACGCTCGCGCTGCACTCAGCGCATCGGCCGGAAGCAGCAGGGCAGTGTTCCGCAGCTTCCCTGCTGGCGTGAGCACAGTTTAGCCATGCTGAATAGTGGCTGCGCACACACCACGCCGTGGTGCATCATGCGCACCACCGGTATGGATTAGCAACGAAAAGGTAAATCTATATTGTCATGGAGATCACCACAGCTCGTAGTTTTTCTTGTGTTCCTCAGCTGTACGAGCCATGTTTGAAACAACCAGACCGTTTTAAGTACGAATCACCTTTAGGGGCACGGGCTGTCGGTGCCCGTTCGCACAAGATCCGTCGTCATCACGCTCAAAAACAAGTGCTCAAAACAGGGTCAAAACAAGTGCAGAATTCAGTAAAACTGCGTCAAAATGAACTAACGTGATGCATAATAATTGAAAGAAACGAATAATCAAGAATTAGGCACATAATTAGCAGAAACTTGTTAAAATCGGTTCCGAAACGCCAGACTGGTACGAGCGCAGCGCAAGTCTTGTTTGCCACCACCCCACAAGCGCTCGATTTGTACAGCGAAGCTGCTAAGGGCTCACCTTTTGATCGTCGTGTCCGGCAATAGAAAAAAAAATTACAGCATCTTCCGTAGGGGAACCCTGAGTAGTATGCGAAGCAGCCATGGGGTCGACTCAAGGTAGTTTTATCAGCTGTATAAACTTGGACATGCAGCAGCACCAGCAACGCGCAGAACTGTAGTCGACGCCGCCGGCGTTTTGCCCGCGTTCGCACCGAACGCGCGCGGCGTTGGTGACTGTTGCCGGTGCCTCTAGGGCGCCTGCCGTCGCGCGCCTTTAACCTAAGCTGCTTCGCATTATCGCGCGCGGAGCCGCAGGTGTTGCCATTCGTTGCGCAATCCGGAGAGGAGCGTCGGAGAGAAGAAGAGGAATGCCGAGAGGAGAGGAGTTGAGACAAGGAGAGGAGGGGGAGGAGGATGCGCATGCGCAGTAGAGATGTGGACGCCGCACGGCGGAGGGAGCAAGGGAGGGAGTGACATAGCCCCGACCACAAGCTGCTTCGCATCTAAAAAAAGTTGCAGTGGCTTAGCTCGGCTATGCCAGGATATACGTAGCGTTAGCAAAGGTTCAGCTGATTATTCTTAGCTTTCCTGGTTGTCTCCTACGCTCAACCGCTAATTGCCAGGCAACTACTTCGGGATCCGATGAGTCAAGCTTCTCCGTTCTTCTGCGCTGTTGAGCATCATTTGCGCTCTCCTTCTCCATGGCTATACCACACTGGCAAACGCCAGTCAGAAGCGCAGCGGCTCCAGCGCAGTGTCAGACGGCGACTGCACAGCGAGCGCGCGCCGCGCCAGTGCGTCTACCACGGCTACGACGTCACCCCTCTGGAATGCGCAGCCCGGCGGCGGTGAGTCGCGCGCGGCGGCGGCGGAGTGCGCGAGAGGTGCCGGCTACGGTCGCTCCGGTGCTCAAGCCGTGTGACATCACTAATCCTTGCGCATGCGCAGCACGGCTCTTGATGTGCCGCGCGAAACGGGCTTGGCTAGGCCACTGTAGCTAACGCTACAAACTCTCTCTGGCCGTATGCTGTATGTGCGAGTAAAAGCGAGCGAGGGCGAGGGACGCGCGCTTTCACGGGGAGCGAATGCACGCCGGAGGCCCGGAGAGCAAACGCGACTTATGTGCGAGTGAAAGCGCGCGATTGCGAGGGACGCGCGTTTTCACGGGGAGCGAACGCACGGCGGAAAGCAAACGCGACTTCCCAGTGGAACGGGAATGGTGGGCGAGGAGGGCATTCAGGCACCCTAGACTCTGCTTGTGCGTGCCCGTTCTTCTTTCGCTCCCACTTACCCCTCCCCGTTGGCGCTGAGCCGTGCTCCCTTAAGGGCTGCAGAAGATAGCGCCAACCTTTCCCTTTTCCTCAAGAACCACTTATCAGATCCCACTGCGGCGCATGCGCGCAACCCTGCCGGCCTCGCCGCCAATTCTCTCTGGGCTCTCGTCCACCTCTCCCCTAACAGTGTCGACAACGGCGTGTAGCCGTTCCTCACGAAGCCAGCGTTCTGACAGCGGCTGTGTGCGGTCACACAAACTACGCGCACAACTATTGTCGACGGCGGCGGCATTTTGCCCGCGTTCGCAACGAACGCGCGCGGCGCTGGTGACGTGTTTATGAAGAGCGTGCCAACCTTTGCCGTACCCTTATGGCGGTGTACCGTAGCGACCATAAGGCCATGGTCCCTGCATGTGGTAACTAAATAAATTAAAACCACCGGATCATATATATTTCTAATTCTTTAATAGTTCAAATAACCAAATACACCATCACATCTTAATAGTCATAATTGGAAATACATAATTCCCACCATATAGTACAGTTTCCCTGGTCTTCCATCTCCACCCCAATGGAAGGGCTGACAGTGTTTGTTATATGTACCAACTCCTGCCACGCCGCCGGATAGTCCGTTTCATGAGCCATTAATGCTTTAGCATTAATACGTAAGTCGTCGTAGCATCGTTGCCGTCGCGACACACACGCACGCACACGCTCGCACGCACGCACACACACACACACACACCCACGCACAAACGCGCTCACGCACACGCACGCACACGCATAGGCTACACGCACACACACGCACGCACAGTTACTTCCTGTAAACGGACATATTGCACCATCCGGTAACCCTTTGCGGGCCCTGCTAGTATCAGCAAAATGCATCGCATTTATTGTAGCAGGGCGTGGGAAATGTATAATTTTCTTCGGTGTTTGTTTCTACAAAAGACCTCACCTTCATGAGAGACCGTGTCTCCTACTGTCGTAATGGCTGTCAGGCGTAAACGATACTACAATAAAGCGAGAGAAAAAAAAATAAAAAAAATCGAAGTTGCCAAGCTGTGTTAACGAAGCCCAACAAGGCAACAGAAAATCATCTGTAGATAACAGCATTTCACTGTCTATTAGCATTTCGGAAGCTCAGTTCGAATTCTTTGCAGAACTTGTTCGGTATGATTGCTTTGTTAGGTTCACCTCCAAAGATGTAAGTACCGTGCAGTACTTGGTGCAGTCAACCGTTAACCATTGCTTTCCCGGGAAAGTCACGCATGCAGTGGCCATCTGTCATGTCATGCGAAGGAAGCGAGGGAGCTGGTGAGAGTGTATAAGAGTGAACAACGTATGGAGGTCGTGAGATATCAAACTCCGGGCGTTATCAAAACCACGAGAAATTACTCTAAAAAAAGGAATCCAGGTTTAATGTGCTTGCTCTCCCAGGGACAGGTGCTTTATTCTTCCGACGGTACGCTGCTGGCAGCGTGACAAAAGAAAGAAAGACCAAAAAGAATCGAGGCAGAAAATAGCGGCCCATCTGAATACATTTTAAGTGCGAAGCCCTTTATGGACCCGGGCTGTCGGCGGGGTCCGTCCCGTGTGATCTGTCGTGATCACGATAAAAAAAACGCTCAAAACAGGGTCGAGACAGTTGCAGAATTCATAAAAAACGCTTCAAAATAAACTCACATGATGCAGAATATTTTGAAAGACCGGAATAATCAAGCATTAGGCGCATTAATTAACAGAAATTAGTTAAAATTGCTTTTATCTTCAGCAAAGCTTTGGCTCCATGTGAATGGTGGTTTGGCTCCATGTACGTGGCGGTTTCCTACCAGTCGTGCCGTAGCACATGCGTCAAAACGGATGATGGATTACTAAACACAAGATAAACAAAGGATAAAGCAAGATAAACAGAAGGAAAACACAAGGTAAAGAAGAGAAACACCGGCGCATCACTGCTTCTCACTTCCCCAGGTTTCACGTGAGGGGAGCTGCATTACCGCTGGACTTGCATTTGCGCTTTCTCTTTGCAGGTTTTCAATGAAGTCTCTTTTAGATGTTTTCATTGGTTGGGGTGGGGTATTCATGCAGCGGTGCAGCTATCACTGCAAGTGGCCCTTTTCGGCAGGAATCCATCATTACAGCAAGTCCGTGCAGTGCAGTGAACGCTTCGGGCTCTGCCAGCCAACGAGAAAAGAGAACCAAGTGAAGGGCGCTCCACTGCGTGCAGATGATCGCCCGACGCCAACCAATTTACAGATTCACGGCAGGATTATTAGCGTGCAGTGGGCGAACCCTGTTCTTTTCTACGGAACGCGATGCCATATAATGACTGGCTGTCAAGATCGAGCTCTATGCTTAGCTGTACTACACTTCATTTGTGAGGCAGAGTATAACCTCGCAAATACTGCTGTGCAAAGAATGCAGGCTTTCACGAAAAGACACGCGCTCTGAAAAACAGTAAAAATAATAAAAAGGTCAAGAAAAAAGTAACAAGTGCGTGAGAGAGAGAGAGAGCGCGCGGTAGTCAATAAGGGCGCTTGTACCTGCCTGGCCTGTAATGAGGTTTAACGTAAATCTGTGAAGCCGTGTCGGAAGCTGAAGAGCTGCCCAACTGTGAACACAGGAAAGACAGCGCGCAATGCACGAATGGCTTAGAAAACGTTAGAAATCGCGTGGCTCATTCCGATCTACCACAGCGATCGTTGCATATTTGACAACCATTAGATTATGCGGTGATGTCAGAGAACAAAAGCCTTCAAGAAATTTGCTTGAACTTGGATTGCGTTCAAATAAAACGTACGAAGGCGCATATATGTGTTCATGACAGATGTAAAGTGTGCAGACTATTATAAATTTATCATGTCACTGAGAAACACATGGATGCTGGATAAAGTGTAACTGCAGAGCGCATTTAATAAACACTGACGCGGCGTAAGTTCGCGACGAGTTCGTGAATTTAAACGGGCAACCATGTAAAAGAACAGTGTAGACGGGAAACTGAGTAGATTTTCTCTGTAGGAAGGCGAAAAGTGAGGCGTGGCGCTATTAGGAAGATTTAGAAAAGGTTTATATAAGATAAGGTTAGATGACATTTAGATAAGGCGCAAGGCGCTTGCGTTCCGCTTCTGTACGCAAGCCGCTTGAGTCTCAGCAGATATGCTTTGCAGGCTACACAAGCCTCTTGCGTCCCTTGAACTAAATTTCTGCGTCCGGCGATGTGGCGTATAGAGCAACACGAGGGAGGCATACGCTGAGCGGGCAGTGCACATGCCCGACCTGCCGAACAAGCCGTCTACTCTAAGTTGGAGGCTGGGCCTGGGCTAGCTGGGTGGAGAATGGGGAGATAGAAGAGAAAAGTTCAACATCATGCGGCCCGTGATGGGGATATTCAGAACTATAGGGCGCGATAATTGCATCGACTGCACCGACTGGCCGCTCGAGGCACTTTGCGTCTATTCGCGGGCTTCTTTCGCACTCAGAGAAACACTTTTATGTATCCCGTATTGAGCAACAGGAAGCTGTATAGGGAGGATTTCATGTTGCTCTACAATTTTCTCATTGCCACTTTCAATCGAAGTCTATTATTTGAGAAGTCGAATAAATAAATAAATAAGACTAATTATGCAATTAGGAGGAATGGAAGAAATAATATGAATATCTCCAAGTGACGCCGAACATTACCTTGGCTCTGTCAAGCTACCTGACTTTTGCATACGTTTAAATCTTGGTGTATAATACTTGAGACACCCTGGATATAATCGGGGATGAACGCACCCCGCAACTCAGTTGCGCATGCTCTGTTTGCATCGGAGGTGAAAGTCTGACCACCGAACAACGAAAATGGGCGACAGAACCCAAGAAAGTTAATCGCTTGAAGAAGAAAAAAGGTGTAGCGCTGACTGAATTGTTTTTTGTGTCACAGTCTGTCCTAACGGCGTCTGGCGGGAAAATAGCGAAGCGGCTGTGGAGAACTTCGCGAAGAAGCATTGCTGTAATATGGTTGCCGTGCAGAACACATCCACGCAACGTCTAACTTAGCATGAAAAATCGAGCACATGTATGTAGTACGTGTGCGCTAGGTCACGTTTCCTTAATATTTGAAGAGAATGCCTTCATTGGCGAGTTACCGCCACTTTCCCGTATGAGGTATATGCTGTTTCGGACGTCTGCTTCCAGCCTATTTCGTGGGCCGATCCCGGCGATAGTGCAGTCCAAATATCAGTGCCACTGGAGCCACCGCGTAAAGTGCCTCTGCGTATGTGGCGCTGCGTATGCGTAACTCGGTTTGTGGTACTAGCTATGTACAACAGGAGCAAGTAGATATGTGATTACTATGATAATGATGGTAATTATGAAGCAGAACATTAGGATTTCGGTGAGGATGATGATGGCGACGACGACAATTTTGACAATGACAATGATGATGATTATGATGATGATAACAAAAAGTGGGTGATTCAGCCTCTAGTTGACGTCGGTCAAACCTCATCGCTCCCAGCGCGGCTCAATATAAACTCTACGGCTAATACACTCCATTCTTACTCCCAACTAGATCAGGAAGACATTGTCTTCCATGGACTTTAACAAGAGCTTGAATCTCGTTCCATATTTTTTTTTTTTTCGTTCAGTCCTTCGTGATTCTGGCGACTCTCTCCTTTTGATTCACAACATTCCATATTATTCTTCCTGGTTAATCGGTATTCATGTTCAATAACCCATCGTCTTAATGTGGTGCAAAAATTTCGCTCAGTGCTGCGTGTTTAAAACATCGGCTCTCTAACGCCACGCTTTTCTTTTTTTCGCGATAGCAATTATACGGTAGCTCGGGTTCGCACCGTCGGCGTTGTTGTGCTGCCATGATATCAACGCGCATGGGCGGACCACGCGTGGAAAGTTATCGCAATACAAGCAAGGCACAAAGCTGCACCCACTCACAAAGCGTCAGGCCTTCGCAAGTCTGCCAAGTTTTATTGCGATAGCAATTATATGGACACTCAAAAGCAGATTTCTGCCGTCGGCGTCGCCGTCGCCGTGAGGTTCCGTATGACGTCATTTGGAGATGAAATCGTCGCCGCGCGCCGAACGCTGTATGTGCGAGTGAAAGGGCGCGAGGGGCGCGTCTTTCACGGGGAGTGAACGCACGGCGGAGAACAAACGCGCGTTCTGCGCCGTGCTCGCTTAAGGGCTGCAGAAGTAGGCGTCTCTTTTCTCCTTTACAATGACCATATATGTAGAGCAAACGCGCCTTCTTCAGACACGCGAGAGTCCGTGGGGGAGGGGGAGGGAAGGGAGCCGACTTTTAGCTGCGGCACCAAGTGCCTATTTATATCAGAGGCTCCAGCAACAGTCACCAACGCCGCACGCATTTTGAGCTGACGCGGGCAAAACGCCGATGGCGTCGACAACAGTTCTGCGTGTTGTTGCTACCAAAGCCGCTCACCTTACTTCGTATGACATTGCTGTGTTGCTATCGCATTCATTGCTTCACCCTTAGGGCGAAACTGTGACATTTTTTGACCACCTCCATTGTAAGGGAAACGTAAATGAAAGTGAGGGAGACCTGCACCACAGAGGTATCCCAGGTTTAAAACAATTAAATAAAAATGAAGAGGGGTATAAACCCAAGACAGGTTTTAGAAAAAAGCCAATTAACAAATAATCTGTCTGCCCTTCCACTGGGGTGGAGATGGAAGGCCAGCAAAGCTGTACTATGGTGGGAATTATGTATATTCAATTATGACTAATAAGATGTGATGGTGTAATTAGTTATTTGAACTATTAAAGAATGAGAAATATATGATACGGTGGTTTTTATTTATTTTGTGACCACAGGGACCATGGCCTTATGGTCGCTACGGTACACAGCCATAGGGTGTACGGCAAAGATTGCCAGTATCTTCGTAAACACGTCACCCACGCCGCGCGCGTTCGTTGCAAACGCGGGCAACACGCCGCCGCCGTCGACAACAGTTCGGCGCGTTGTTTGTGTGACCGCACATTACCGCTGTGAAAATGCTGGCGTGAGCAAGCGTGCCAGCAGCAGCGAGCGCAGGTTCATGCGGTCTATCGCTTCAACAGAAACTGAGCGGCGAAAGCACAGCGCATAAAAAGGTAGGAGCCATGTTACAGACCCCTTTGAGAATATGGTGCGCACGACCGTCTGGAGCCGCGCAGAGTGCAAGTTGCTCGCAGAGCAGAAGCCGCACCCCCTCCCTCCCCCGCTGCCTTCCAGCTGTCCTCCTTTCACGTCGGTGATTGAGTCGCCAGTTCCCCGTCGCTCGTTGCGTTGTTCCTCCGAACGAACGGCACGCGGCCGGGCTGTGCGAGTCGTAAGGGCAACTGATAAGAGCGCTATGGCGATGTCTGCGTGATGGAACGGCTAAACGCTGTTGTCGACACTGTTAGAGGAGAGACGGCCGAGAGCCCAGAGAGAGTCGGTGGCACAGGCAGCCGAGGCCGGCAGAGCTGCGAGCATGCGCCACAGTGGGAGGGTGGGCACGCACACGCACACTCTAGGGTGCCTGGATGCCCTCCTCTTCCACCGCTCCGCTTCCATTGGGAAGTCGGGTTTGCTGTCCGCTGTGTGTTCGCTCTCCGTAAAAGCGCGCGTCCTTCGTCTTCGCGCGCTTTCACTCGCACATACAGCATACGGACAATGACAGTTGTTTTCTACAGCCGGACGTGACCATCGAACAGTGAGCCCTTAACAGCTTCGCTGTAATAGAAAACTGTCCAAGTCGTAGAGACAATTCGCCATGAACAGAGGCCAGGCAGGTTCGGCATGAGGGCAAGCAGGTAACCCAAGTTGGCGAAGCAGCATTGTTATACTCAGCAGTGACGGGACTCTAAGGGCAGAACTGAAGTGAGAGAAACGAAGAGGGAAAGGTAGGCAGGTTAACCAAGGACGTGCCCAGTTGGCTACCCTACACTTGAGGGGGGGAAAGGGAAGAATAGATAAGGAGAGAAAAAAATTGGAGTCAGTCATTCGCAGAACTGAAGGACTGAGGATGAGGGCAATGCCAAATTGATGGATAAAAAGCTGTGTGCAATGCAGAGTGCGGGAGAAACAAAACCGAGAACAAAAGTATACGGGCGTAGGCGCGGAGTGATAGGATAAATGGTGACGTCAAGTATGAGGAATGACGTCACACATTCCGTAAATAGTGTCCTCGGAGCATGGCTCCACCATAGTTGGCACAACCAAGGAAACTATAGAGTCAAAGCTGAAAATGTAGATGAAGTAAAGAAAGAGCAAGAAAAGAAGCGAAAATAAAAAAAAATCCATTACAAAACTAAGAGTATATGAGGATGCAAAAGAAAATGAAATCATGCACTCCAAATGTAAAGGATCAAGAAGAAGCAGGAGGAAAAAAGAAGGAATGGCAGGGAGGTCAATCAGACGCAAGTCCGGTTTGGTACCCTACATGGACGAAGGGGTTTAAAGGGATGAGCATAAGGAAATGAGAGAAAGGGAAGGAGGTACTTTCAGTGTGAACACGTGCGGTTGTCCAACAATTCACAATCGGTCACAGAGGCCAGTCGAGTTCGTGAATCGTAGCAATGCCCGCGTAGCTTTGTAGGCAGGGAAAGTAACTTGATAAGGTGGAAGCTTGGGCGAGTTGGTGAATCAATACCGACATGTGTGTACAGCGCAAGTATCTGGCTGTGATGCAATAGGGGTTCATGTGTGACATTATGCAAAAGTTGTTTTTATCACTTTTTCTCATGTATACAAAGATCAGTTGAAGTCAGCGCCTGTGTCGTGTTCTTCCTTCAGTACTCGTCTTATGCGCTGTGCACACATGTCGACATGGAAATTAAAACATGAAATGAGGCGATAAAGACGTATTAACAGTGGTCTCTTCCGTTGCTCAAGTAATAGTGAATTATAGTGAGCGGGCGTCAATGTAATGTCGCGGTGGTCTTTAAGCAAATCGGCAATCTCTAAGCTCAACGAGAAATGATTAAAGAAATGGTGCAAATCTGTGCATGTTTCACCGCAGGCACAATTACTATGTGGAGATAAATGAAAGTGAAAATAATAAAAAGGCAACCGGGCGTGAGCAGTGATGAGGTGTGCTATTGGTTTTTGTGGCGGGAAAAAGCCCTATATGCCTTGGATATTCGGAACTCATTTGTAGAGTTCTGTGTCCGCGTCATCACGTGACCAAGCGACACTACACTGCGCGTAAGAAGAGGCTGGAAACTTCGTTTTATTGGAACTCGGTGTAGCTAAAATAAAGTGCGATATTCCGCCTGAGGAAGCGGAGTTGGCAATGTTGTCGCCAAGTTCATTGCCGTCAACACCCTTATGCGCGGGCGCACGGCATATTTCGACACGATGCAATGACATATTTGAGAGGAGCAGCTCTTTGATGTCGTGGACGTAGTTGTTATTAGTGGTCAAATTCGCTAATGCGTTAAGTAGCGAGAGACAGTCAGAAGAAATGTGTAGGGGGGTGACATGAGGCAATGTGCGCATGTATGTGAGTGCCCTTAATAGCGTGATAGTTTCGGTAGGTTAGGCGCTGGTGGCCCAATAATCCTGCACCCTCCGACTTTAGTGTAATGGCCATGAGGGTGAAAAAGCACAAAAGCAGAACCAGCAGAGTGATAAATATATGAGCCATCTGTATACACAAATTATGAACAGGTAAGGTCGTCACCACGCGGACCTGATGAAGTAGGAGAGGGTCAAAAGGGAAGCGGAATTTAAGGCTAGAATGAATATTCCAAGGATTGAATGAGTATTGAGTGTCCAAGGGATTGTACGTGGTAGGGCCATAGAAAGTGAGGACTTTAGGGGGGAATGGAGAAAACTGGGCATCTAAATGATCCAATTCAATTACGAAGAGGGAGAGTATGAGCAAGAATCTGTAGGGAGGATGTTCGCGTTGCTCGAAATGGCCCAGTCAGACTGAGTAAGAGAGGGCGCTGTATGGAATTAATTTTAAGTTTGAATTGTGATGTGGGAAAGGTCGGCCGAGGGAAGAATCACCTGACTACATATAAGACGGAGAACAAGAGACAGCGAATAGTGCGTGCGAAAGAACAGCAGTAGACGGGAGGAGAGAAGATCAGATTTGGTGTGAAGATAGGTTAAATGATCGTTGAAGGTGAGATTAGTATCGAAAACAACTCTGGGAATTTTAATGCTGGGTTGTGATTTAAGTGTCGTACAGTTGACACGGACTGTGGGTTGACAGGTTCGTGAGGAGGAGGATGAGTGGCAGTTAGGGAAATACAGGAAGTACGATTTATCGGTGCTAATGGTGACATTAGATGTATGAACCCAAGCAGAGATTAGTCTAAGAGAATGCGAAGGTTTTGATTCGAGCTCTGAGCGGCTGGCGTCCGACATTACGAGCACCGTATCGTCGGCATAGGCCTGAGTGAGCACATCGGTTGGAAAGGATAGTTCCAACAAGCCATAAATTACAATTTTCCACAAAAGTGGGCTGATGGGCGAACCTTGGGGGCTGCTGATGTGGGAGCGGCGGATACTTCGCCGGCCTGCGACCGAAAAGTGACAGTGCAATCGCTGGGGAATGATCGGAGAGAGAGAAACGAGAAGGGAAAGGTAGGGAGGTTAACCAAGGACGTGCCCGGTTGGCTACTCTACGCTTGGGGAGAAGCAAGGGGGAAGAATAGATAAGGAGCGTGAATATAAAAAAATAATAAAGAGTCAGTCATTCACACAGTCAGTCGCAGAGGAAGGTCCATTGTCACAACCACTCATACAGTCCAGTCTCCTTCAAGAAGTGAAGAAGGGCTTTTGTGCCCTTTCGCATGCAAGAATGCGTAAGCCATGGTCCCAGAATCTTTTCCTCTGAGAGCACGCTGCTATCTAACATGCTGAGTTCAGCTTGTAGAATCCGTCGTTGAGCGTCAAAAGCTGGGCAATGACACAGAAGGTGCTCTAGCGTCTCATCGCACGCGCACGAATTGCATGCCGCACTGTTAGCCATTCCTATTAGGAATGAGTAGGCATTTGTAAATCCGACGCCCAATCACACGCGACACAGTAAAGTTGCTTCGCTACGAGAGAGTCCAGGTGGTAGGCGAAGTCGCACTTCAGGGTCGAGAGAGTGCAAGCGTGAGTTGCTGAAACTTGGTGAATTTCATCTTAGCAGTGTGATGTGGCGAGGAAGTGATTGAAGTTGCCGTGCAGCGTCCGCTCTTGAGAGCGGTATAGGCACTCACTGATGTTTTTGATGAGCCGAGCGAGCAGCTTTATCGGCGCTGTCATTGCCGACAATTCCGCAGTGGCTCGGCAACCACTGAAATACAATCTCGTGTCATTTGTCGATCGCGTGGTGATGAGCTTGCCTTATTTCGTACACCCATGACGTAACCCATGACGTAGGACAAACTGCAGAGTTTGTAGGGCTGCTTTCTAATCGCAGAAAATGGCCCAACGATTTGGTGGTTGCTGGAGCACGCAATGGATTGCACCTGGAAGAGCCGCAAGTTCTGCTGCTGTCGACGTGGTGTTGTGAGAGTAACGTGCAAAGAGACAGCGTCCGATGGAAGAACCAGTGCTCCGGTAGAGCTGTTGGAATTGGTGGAGCCGTCCGTGTAAATATGTACTCAGTCAAGATAAGACTCGTGTAGGCAAAGCAAGGGAAAACTGCTTCAGGGCTAAGGGAGAAGATAGTACAAGTTCAGGGGGTAGTTGTGGGATCATAAAAAGTGGAGAACTAACGGGTTCTAGACGCTATCGAAGGTGCCCCCCCGCAGGGGCGTCTGCGTGAGCAGGCCCCTCCCGCGTTTAACCGTCCGTGGCTTTGCCGTGTCCGGGGAAAGGGGGATCCTGGGGTTGAGCCGATGCCGGGTGTTGGACCTTTACGGCCCCTCGGCGGAGGCAACACGCCCCTTTGGCCTCGGCTTCACGTAGACGGCACCCCCGGACTGACCCACCCGGGGGAAATCGGTGGTCGCCTTTTCCTGTCCCTCTCCTCAATCTATTGCTTCCCTATCAACTTTCCTTATCTGTCCCGTCATCTCCTTTCTTCCTACTTTTTCTGTCTCTTCTAGGCGGCTTGGGTTAACCTCGTGCTCTATATCCCACCTTGAGTATGGCGGATTGGGTTATAGCAGCGATGCACGGCTGCTTATGCAAGTCGTTGCTCTATCAAACTTGTAGCGTACCCTTGTTGGGCTCCGTGGTGGGTGGCTGCCATTGCTGCCTGAAGTAACTACATCCAGCATGCACAGAGCATCATTTCCTCTGCTACCCGATCGTACCTGCTGCAAAGCGCGTACGCACCGAAGTCTTCCTGAACTTTTTCGCTCCACGCAAAGAATCTTTCCCACGCTACCACTTCATCCACAGCGACAAATCTGAAAAACCAGTAAGCGTTATTTCACATTTTGAATTGTCTCAAGATCCCTGACAGACACCATTGGACCAGGCTATAAAGCTAGCAAGATGGCAAGCGGTGACCTCCTCCTTGAGGTTCGTGACAAGCTGCAACATGAAAAACTCGCAAATCTCACAACCTTTGCAGACATCCCAATAACAGTGACACCACATCCGGGGCCTGATTTCAGATTCTGACCTCTTAGAACTAATCGAAGCAGAACTGTTGGAAGGTTGGCAAGACCAAAAAGTCATTGAGGTAAAAAGACTAAAAATCAGGCGAGACAACAAAGAAATTCCCACAAAACATCTGATCATTACATTTGCCTCTAGTGTGCTACCAGAAGCACTCGAGACAGGCTATACCAAAATCCGTGTAAGACCATACATTCCCAACCCTCGCCGACGTTTTAAGTGCCAAAAGTACGGCCACGGCCCACAAAGCTGCCGAGGTCAACTCACTTGCGAAAAATGTGGTGACAAAGACCACACTTCCGAAAACTGTTCCGGAACACCCCATTAGTGTGAACTGCGAAGGTGAGCACCCTGCATATTTCCAATCCTGTGAAACCTGGAAAAGAGAAGAAGTAATCACATTGAAAATCAAAGAAAACTTATCGTTTCAGGAAGCGTGAAAACGTGTTTCTGTTTTTCATACCGCAAGGTATGCTGGTGCGGTGCACAAGGGGGCAGCGTCGCCGCAGACTCCGGCATCGGCCCGGCCCACAAACAGTGTGGCTGGGCCACCAGCCCCCTTGGCGAAAGCAGCTGACGCTGCTTCGCCGTCCGCGAAGGGGGGCCCGTCAACCTCCAGGTTGGTGGCCCCATAGGTCTCGTCCGACGTGTCGAGGACTTCACACCCAAAACAGCGCTCTCAAGGGCGCGTGTCCAGCGCCTCACAAGAGGCAATAGACACAACACCTATTCAGACGGCGCAGTCTGCGCCTAAGGAGCGGCGGGATTCTCTCGACCGCTCCAAAAAAGACAAAACTCGCGTCACGGCGCCTGGAAAGGGCCTCGTGAGCTAATCTTAGTCTCTTAAACACACAGCACAAACACTTTTTTCATCATGGAGACACAAATATTACAGTGGAATGTTAGAGGACTCCTTCATAACCTCGACGACATTACAGACCTCCTATACAAATATAATCCAAAATTACTGTGTGTTCAAGAGACGCATTCAGTATACCAGTTTCAGTTCAAGAAACTTTCAGTATACCGCGTATCGTAAAGACCGAGACGACGCTGTTGCGTCGTCCGGTGGTGTAGCAATAGTTGCCGAGAAGTCGGTGGCTTGTCGACATGTGGCCCTTCAGACGGCCCTTGAGGCGGTGTCAGTTCGGGCCATTCTATTTAACAGACTAGTAACTGTCTGTTCCATTTATATACCCCCCAACCAATACCTTGAAAAAACATACTTTTATAACCTCATTGACCAGCTTCCCGAACCTTACATTCTCGTGGGAGATTTTATTGGTCACAACACGTTGTGGAGAGACTCGCGATGCGACGCGAGAGGTCGACTCATTGAAAAATGTTCTTCTGACCTCTGGTGCCTGCCTTTTTAATAAGAAGGAGCCGACCTACTATAACGCCCAACATGATTTGTATTCATCGATAGATCTAGCAATTGGATCTCCTTCTCTTCTGCCTGACCTCGAATGGAATGTCACTAACAATCCCTTTGGAAGTGACCACTTCCCCGTAACTCTAAACTTAATAACGCAGCATGATAATCCTCCCAGTATTCCTCGATGGAAATTAGCATCGGCTGACTGGTAGCATTTTAAAGAATCAACTTATTTACCACGAGATTTTATAAACAATTTTAGTATCGACGATGCTGTTGCATATTTTACTGCTTTTATTATTAATGCTGCTGAAAAGTTTATACCACAAACAAATGGTGGTTCACTTAAAAGACGTGTTCCCTGGTGGAACGAAGTCTGCAGAGAGGCGCGAAAGAGACAGAATAAGGCATGGGGCATATTGCGTACATCGCCAAACGCAGAAAATCTAATTCAATTTAAACACGTTAAATCGTAGGGAAGGCGGACACGACGTCAGGCAAAGAGAGAAAGCTGGGTGAGGTTTCTATCCGGTATAAATTTATACACACCGGAGGCAAAAGTGTGGAACGGCTTAAGGAAGCTAAAGGGGCAACAAATTCATCCGTTGCCTCTGGTGAATGACCAAGCGAATACCTTGCAGGACCAGGCAGACTGTATTGGGGAGCATTTTGAGCGCGTTTCAAGCTCAATCAATTATTCGTAACCCTTTCCTAAATATAAACCGATAGAAGAATGTAAGCAATTCGTACGCAAATGTCGACAGAACGAACCGTATAACCTTCCTTTCAGTATTGCCGAGTTGAGAGCTGCCTTGATCGCATGTAAGAGCTCTGCACCGGGACCAGACAGAGTGATGTATGACATGATTAAGAACGTACACCCCGATACACAACTGCCACTACTCGCACTTTTCAACACTATTTGGGTGGCCGGATATCTTCCGTCCGCATGGAAAGAAGCGACTGTGGTCCCTGTATTGAAGCAAGGTAAAGATCCTTCCTCGGCGGCAGGTTACCGCCCCCCCCCCCCCCCCATAGCTCTCACAAGTTGCGTATGTCAGCTATTTGAAAAAATGGTTAATCGACGACTCGTACATTTCCTTGAACTGAACAAAATGCTTGATCCCTATCAGTGTGGCTTTAGCGAAGGGCGATCCATAACTGATCACCTTGTGCGCATTGAAGGAAATATCCGAGACGCATTTGTACATAAACAGTTTTTCTTATCGGTATTCCTCGATATGGAGAAGGCGTATGACACAACATGGCGTTACGGAATCCTGAGAGACTTGTCGCGAATGGGCATTCATGGCAATATGCTAAGCCTAATAGAAAGCTATTTCTCTTATCGTACCTTCCGTGTCAGAATCGGCAATGCACCCGAGCACACCTCCTTGCCGTGTCAATCGGCAAGGAGGTGTGCTCGGGTGCACACTCTTTATCGTTAAGATGAACACACTCCGTGCCTCATTACCACCGGCTATTTTTATTCCGTCTACGTAGACGACATACACATAGGCTTCAAGTCATGTAACCTCGCAGTGTGCGAGAGACAGGTACAGCAGGGCTTGAACAAGGTGTCCAAGTGGGCAGACGAAAACGGGTTTAAAGTTAACCCCCCAAAAGTTCTTGTGTTCTTTTTACAAGAAAGAGAGGCCTGGTTCCAGATCCTTGTGTTGAACTGTATGGGCAACAAATACCTGTGAACAAAGAACACAAGGTTTTAGGCATCATACTTGACTTAAGGCTAACTTTCATTCCCTACATAAAATATCTCAAAGCAAAATGCCTAAAACAATGAACCTAATGAAGATTCTATCTCACACAACATGGGGCAGCGACAGAAAATGTTTAATGAATCTTTACATGAGCCTCATTAGATCGCGAATGGATTATGGTGCTGTAGTGTATCACTCTGCTTGCCCGAGCGCGCTAAAGATGCTAGATCCCGTTCAACATTTCGGTATTCGCCTGGCCACCGGTGCTTTCAGAACAAGCCCTATTGAAAGCCTATATGTACGATCGAATGAATGGTCACTTCATCTGCAGAGATCATACATGCAGCTTCACATACTTCCTCAAAGTCCACTCTAATCATGAACATCCGTGTTCTAAGACCGTTAACGATTTGACGTGTACTACACTTTTCCATAATCGACCCTCTGTGAGACAGCGTTTTTCACTGCATGTGAGGGAGCTTAGCGTTGAAATGGATGTCCCACTGCTCGAACATCGCATAATGTCTCCAGCTAAGCTGCCACCGCCTTGGGAGTGGAAGCTGATAGAATGCGATATATCTTTTCTAAAAGTTACAAAGTATGCAGCAGACCTCGAAATTCTAATGCATTTCCGTGAACTACAATCTAAGTATTCGTGTACTGAATTCTACACATCGTGTACTGAATTCTACGCATCAAAGTCGCACGCTGGCGTATCTTACGCGGCAATTGGTCCCTCTTTCTCCGAATCGGATGTATTTAACCCTCTCTACTGCAGAAGCCTATGCAGTGCTGTCTGCGGTTAAACACAATAAGAAATTAAAACTACAGAATGCAATAATATTCACGGACTCCTTAAGTGTCGTAAAGGCACTAATATCTATAAGAATACACAAAAATCCTGTTTTTTAGCTTCACACATACTTATGCAATATTTATTGATGTGGTAGACATGTGACAATATGCTGGGTTCCTGGCCATAGGGGCATTGACGGTAATGAGCTAGCAGACCTAGTGGCCACATCAATTACATCTCAAGCTATTATTCTTACCGCTGCTATTCCTGGCACAGATCTCAAGCCTTTTTTGCGAACGAAACTGCGAAACCACTGGCAACGCTTGTGGGACGCCTAAACAAATAATAAACTCCACTTGATTAAGCCACAGTTAGGTTTCTGGCCCTGTGCAACGAAAACACGACGAACTGATGTCCTATTCTGTCGTCTCAGAATAGGACACAGATATGGTACCCACAATTTTCTCTTGACTGGTAACGAGCCTCCAACCTGCGGTCGATGTGGTGAGAGGCTGACCGTCCACCATGTCCTCCTGGAGTGTTGGGAAGCCGAAGCGGAGAGAAGTAAACATTTTCCTCATGCATACAGCTATTGTGTCCCGCTCCATCCCTCCGTGTTTCTTGGGAAAGATCCACTTTTTAAAACCAAAGCAGTCCTCGCTTTTTTAAACGATGTTGTCTTACATGTCATAAGCCCAATAAATTCGTAGCGCATCCTCTCTCCGGAGGATGCCGCTGTGACAGTAGTTCAGTATAGCACCTGCCTCCAGGCCTTTGTGGTTCAAGGGCTCTGTTTAGGCAGTAGTAGTGCTTTTGCCAATTACTACATCTGAAATAATTTGTATATCTTATCACTCTTTTTAATGTATTCTTCATTTCTGTAGTACGCGTCATTAATCATTGTCATAACCTTATTACATGTAGATTTTACGGACTTTACAGCGACTATTTTTAGGCCCCTTTACAGCCACGCCTCAACTAATGTTTTATCCACGCTTCATAATTCACTATTCAAGTACCACTGACACGACATTATCATCGCCTTGGAGCTCTTTGGCCACATCTGGCCCTTGCGCCAATAAACCCCACTAATCAACATCATCGAAGGTGCCTTTGAAGCGCAAGGATATGAGTAAGGCGTAGCGTTCCTTATCCTTGCAGGTGTCGACAGTTTGCCGCAGGTGGTAGAGAGCGACTGCGCACTCTTCGCGTGGGTAAAGCGGAATTGATTTTTATTAAGGTGGGTGGGTGGAATGTGGGAAATAATAAAGACAGGAATTTAGTAAACGTTAAAAAAATTGCCGAATAATGAATTCATAACGATTGGTCAATAGGAAGAAGGAGAGTCGGGAGGGCGGTTGGGTTTCGCAATAAAAATAATACGTCCTTTATCCAATGGGTAGAGAAACGTGATAAATTTAGACACTGATTGAAAAGGAAGGCGAAAAAGGTCGCACGGTAGGTGAAAACAGCTTTTAACAACATGGTCAAAGTGAGCCCATCGAGCTCTGTTGAAGCATTTATATTACCTGAATTACGTGCGTGAGAAATCTGACCACTAGTGAACGGAAGGTCAGTTATTGTATTGTAATAAGGGGTTTGAGTGATAACGCGAAGGCGAGTGTGAAAATCGTCATCCGTTGAGGGTGAGTCCAGTGAAATATGTGCTGTGAGTAAGTAAGTCAGGCACGCTCGACGTAAAACAACCATTGGGAAGGGGGAAAACAGGGGAGCTGATTAGTTACATCAAATGAAAGTTTATCAAATGAAATGCGGAAAGGAAGACCGAAAATGTTGCGATTGGAAAGGTCGGTACAAAGTGATTTAGAGGTAGACGTTTTGGAGCGTCGTAATATTGGCTTTTGAAAGTCTGGCGAAGTAGGGAGTCAGTGGTTCTCTGGAAACGTCGGCCTAAGGCAGGAATGCTCGTTTACGTTCAAGTGGGAGTTCCGCTGTTCACCATGAGTTGTTAGATCGCTGCTGCGGTGTAACCCATCGCGAGTGAGTACGATAAAGGTCGTGAAACGTAAGACAGAACTTTGCGGTCAACGGCGTCAGAGGAATGGAGCGTCGCGGATGCTATCCTGTCGAACGAAGGCGAATGCACGAGCCAATCTGATAGTTTAGAAGTTCATGGTTTTGTCAAACGTTTTCAAGTTTTGGTTTACCTTGGCCGAAAAGTGAAACCTGGATAAACTGATGGTCCGAGAGCGTTTCGCAGTCATCAACTGACCAGCTGAAGCCGCATTTTTATTTATTACAAATACCTACAGCGCCCGAGTTGGGCATTATCGTAGGGGGGTTAATTACAAACATAAAGGTCATATATTGAACTTCAAGAAAAAGAGCATCATATCATTTATGGTATTACAAATACAATAATCGAAATTACAGAGAAAGACAACACATCGAAAAAAAAACTATTCGAGGTTTGACTGACCGTGCGCCGGGTAATGCGTCCTCTCTAGGGCGACCCGAGCCTCTCTGCTCATACAACGAGATATGCAAGCACAATTACTTATCAAGAAGACTTCTGCCTCTGCCGCACTCCTCACTGTGCAGGGCCTAGGCAGTGACTCTCAGACTTCTACAAACCAGCACTTACCCAAGCCCTGCAGCACTGCACACAATGTACCCCGAACAGTTCCCAAGCCCGGACTGCCCCCTGTGTGGTGGTTATGCGGACTTCGAGCATGTCCTGTGGGGCTGCGCATTTGCCGGTCCCCCTTTCACCCAAGAGGAAATGACTGTAGATGCGACAGAGTTCTCAGAACTGCAATGGTATGATTGCAGACACTGCGGCCTGCTGCAGAATTGCACTCAGTGCTCTTCACAGACCCCTCTGTTGTACATATCTCAAGAAATATTGTGGATGGAGATGCATTTTTCTTTTTCTTCTGAAGCACGATGCTTTCAGGTAGACTGCTATCACTGCGGAGTAAAACACAAGCAAACATTCGAAGGGTTGCTCTGATGATCTGATATATCTGATGTGACACTTTAATATTTTGGAGTCACAGGTCAGGCATTTCGCTAGACTATCAGTAAATTTGTATTGAAGAAAATAAACTTTATGTAGGGCGATATACAGGCATTGGTGGCAATAAGAAAACGCACAATGCATCAGCCCACAGCGTTAGAACCACAGCGTTAGGGCCACGATAGTCTAGAAACATTTATTCTTTCTTTGACAGGGCAATACATAGCTGGATTACACAGGACTGCAGTTTCCTTGTCGATATAAGCGGCGAGAAGTTGGAGTGGCGCCCTCTACAAGTGACGTCACGGCCAGGACGGCGCTCGCTCGGCGGCTGTGCGCGCTCGTTCCATTCGTGCATGCTTGGGGTACAGTACTTGGGGTATTGGTGGCTCGAGCCGTACTTATTGAAGGATATGTCGGCTTCTTTTTACTGTCATGCTCGAACGGAAGTCTCTTCTTCAAAAGCGCCAGTCGTGAAAATTTGTGGCGTGGATATCGCAAGCTATGTAGCATTGAAGGGGTCTACTGGTTTTGCAATGCGTATATGCGCAGTGTCTGTCCATAAACTTTGCGTGAAAATAATGTCTGCCATTTCAACTCACGAAGTGATGAATGATGCTCCACAATACACTTAAGATACCCTTAGTGCTTAGCTATGAGAGACACTGTATTTTACAAAAAAGAACAATCTTGGTATTGGTATTTGATGTCAATATTATAAATGCGTGTTAGAAGGAAACTAAGTTATGCGGTGTTACGTGCCAAAACCACAATCTGATAATGAGGCGCGCCGTAGTGGGGGACTCCGGAAATTTGGACCACCTGGGGTTCCTTAACGTGCACCTAAATCTAAGTACATGGGTATTTTCGCATTTCGCCCCCATTAAAATGCGGCTGCCGTGGCCGGGATTCGATCCCGCGATGTTAGAAGGAAACTGCCCAGCGAATCTTTTATGATGATTCTCATTACTATGGTGAGTTGTTCTAGTCAAATATGGCAACTTTATTAATCCGTAAAAGGAAGAGTTAGGCGCGCATTTTGCATGAAAACGTTTGCTAATACTCTCACCGTTCTCTGAAACAGGCACCCAGAAAACGCATCGTTCATGGCCGTTAACACGACGGCGCGTCACGTATTGTACGTATATACTTCACGAATACCATAACAGCAATCACTTGAAAGAACAATTTCGTGGTTAAGATAGAGAGCCTATCAATTGCACGCGAGAAAATGTTTCATAGTGACCTTGAGTTGCCTTTATAGACATCATGGCACAGCCCTTACGCAACTAAATCTACCGACTATGGTTATGGCGAGGCACGCATTATTCGCAAACCCATGAGTTCACTACAACTTCGAATTGAAACCATGAAGCAGTTCTTTAGGCGCCAATTGTAATGCCTAAGGTATACTCGAGGCTATACAGCGCAGCTTGGGCTGCGCTCAAGAGGGAAATTCAAACGCCTTCTACCTCACCATGTCTCAATCCTGCGTTGTTTAAATACACAAACTGAGAACGATTCGCTTCGTGAGTACACAAAAAAGAACCTCACATACCCGCCTCATAGAGAAGACACCACAAGCCTCAAATGAATTCCCTTGATTTTTCATCCCCACAGGGGAATAATGATATCTTCAATAAGCCTCATACTGCTAATGAATGAGGCTTCGGCTTCTTTCTAGCTACAGCCATAAGGTCCAAAAGGCATAGTTCACTAAAACATTTGGGCCGAGCTGCCTGTGTCAGTTCGCCAAACAGACTCGTGATGTCTGTTCCTCAAGAAACAAGCAGCAGTAAATTGCACAAGTGAGTTGAACGTGCAGCACGGAACAGTGAATAAATATTGGTACATTCATTTGCGCATTCTGCAAATAGCTGTTAGCCTCTATTAGCTTTACTTCAAATTACCGCCACTTGAAATTAACCGGGGAAGAACGGCCTAATTTTGAGAAGCAGTTAAAGGAATAAGTGGTCCTCGTGTTACTGCCGAGCGTTTCTGTGAAGAAATGAAAAATGAGATATTATACCATGAGGTACTTGTCATAAGCAAACACGTTTTAATGGGTTAAAGTCTAGGTAAATGTAGCAGTCTTATGTAGCAGACATAGTGCAATGCTCGTTGCAGCAGTTCAGATATGGTATCCTAACTGGATTTTTATGTGCTATATGTTTATGCGTTTATGCTTTTATTAGTCACGTGCTATTTCAGATTTTTCTATTCGTCCCTCAATTTGCAAAGTCTAGATCCGCGCATGAAAAACACGCAATGGGCTGGCTTGAGCTTCTTTGGCTGGCACTGCAGCGTTGCCTTTGAGAAATACATTTTAGTCTAGGAAATAAGCTATTTGAGTAAGTTTGCGCGAATCACGACGTCGTAAAAATGTATTTCAAATGACCGCCATAAGTATACAAGCAGAAGGAACGACAGCGAACAAACGAAAACACTGCAGAAAGCGCCCGGACAACGCCCGAACGGCAGCAGACGACAGGCGCGAGTCCGTGCCCTGACGTCACTCGAGCCGCGCTCGCAGCGCCCCTGTAGGTCGTTCTCGGGGCTAGTAGTAAGCCTCGATAAGTTACCATATGGTTCGATTTCATGCCTGTGCAATATTATGGTGTCAAAGAAAGGTACATGTGTATGTATATATATATATATATATATATATATATATATATATATATTCACGGTTACCCGAAGGATCCCCCGGTGCTTCGCCCACTCATCATCATTCACTTCGTAGATACGCGGACCTTTTTTTTTTTTTTGGTGAGAACGCCACTGCTACAGTACGCAAGGCAGACGCCGGTTCGTGCTACAATGTGCTTGCCTCAGGATTTATGCGTGTTGGTGTGCTCTTTCGTGCGCATTCTCATGTGCTTTTTTGTGTGATCGCAAGTGTGAGCAGCTTGCCTCATGTTTCTTGTGCTTGCGTACGGTTCTTCGGTGTGCGTGCAACTCGAACGCGAGAAGAGATGCTACTGTGAAGTACCACGAATTCCCCTGCGATATACAGCGTCGGGAAGCGTGGCTGAAGAATATCTCTTGCCAAGGGCCGTCAGGGAAAGGAAGCAAGTGGGAGCCAAGCGACAGGTCGCTGGCATGTTCATAGATTTTTACTGAGAATGACTATAAAAAGAACACGAAGATTAGGCTTTTGCTTCGGACTGTGGTCCCGACTGTGTTTCCCGGTTATCCGCAGTACATGCACAAAAATAATATAAGAAACACGGGCAAGATGTAAGATGAGCAGCGCGTAAAAAAAAACGGAGGCAGAAGGTAGAAACGTACACAGAACAAGCGCTTGTCATTTCTGCGTATGTTATTTTGCCACCATTTCCTTCCGCGCTACTGATTTCAAGTCATGCATCTTTACCAACCTGCCCAACCTGCCGCACTCGTCAGATTGCAGAGAACAGAGAGATAGAGGAAAAGTTAAATTCCAGGAGAAAAGGCGTCAGGGCCCTTTGGCCACCATTCTCAGTCTTCGTCTTGAAGAAACACGCAAATCCACTCCCGTATATTCGTAATAGAGTACATCTTTTTATTTCAGGTGAGTCGAGCGGGCAGCCTTTATGAGGAGCATTGAGGTCCACTCTACAAAAGATTGGCACTCCTAGGGCATACGTTTCACATATGTAGGACAATCGGCACTTATAATAACGACTTCAATATTCAACTTCTAATGTGCAACTATAAAATGCGTATTTTACGGCCTCATTAGAGTCACTGACGCGCGTACCAACGCGGCTGTGGAAGCGCTTCTCCGTCAACGGCTGTACCAGAGTAGTAGCGCCAGAGCGGGCGCGATAACTAGGCCCGAGACGCCGTTTCGGTGCCACGAAGCAGGCCGCACCTCTGTTTTTATGTAGCGGCC
Source organism: Dermacentor silvarum (assembly GCF_013339745.2). Classification (NCBI taxonomy): domain Eukaryota; kingdom Metazoa; phylum Arthropoda; class Arachnida; order Ixodida; family Ixodidae; genus Dermacentor; species Dermacentor silvarum. The sequence goes on from NC_051163.1 coordinate 108,386,748, forward strand.
ATGCTCACAGAATCTTAAAGTTTTCAATGACCCCCGCTCGCCACCAACCTTTCAGTCCAACTTTGCCGAAAGCTGGATTAATGGTTCTTTTGCTTCCGTTCCCTTCATCTCATGGAATCGATAAGAACATATATTTAAAGCCACCTCATTATCAGTCTAAGAGACGCGACAATTCCAAGAAAACAAGGGCCTACCAAATTCGAATTAATGTATTTAAATTTTCATTCTTTCCGCGAACAATTGCGGAATGGAATTTGCTCCCGGATGAGATAGTGTCTGCACCCAATTTTTCATCTGCCATAGAGAACTTTACATGAATCTGTTGTAGACAATATTTTCTAGTGTACCGTTTCATGCACTGTGTAGCAAATTTTATAATCGAATAGTCTTTTTTTCGATGTGTTGTCTTTCTCTGTAATTACGATTATTGTATTTGTAACACCATAAATGATATGATGCTGTTTTTCTTGAAGTTCAATATATGACCTTTATGTTTGTAATTAACCCCCCTACGATAATGCCCAACTCGGGCACTGTAGGTATTTGTAATAAATAAAAATGCGGCTACAGCTGGTCAGTTGAGGACTGCGAAACGCTCTCGGACCATAAGTTCATGCAGGTTTCACTTTTCGGCCAAGGTAAACCAAAACTTAAAAACGTTTGACAAAACCATGAACATCTAAACTCTCAGATTGGCTCGTGCATTCGCCTTCGTTCGACAGGATAGCATCCGCGACGCTCCATTCCTCTGACGCCGTTGACCGCAAAGTTCTGTCTTATGTTTCACGACCTTTATCGTACTCACTCGCGATGGGTTATACCGCAGCAGCGATATAACAACTCATGGTGGACAGCCGAACTCCCACTTGAACGTAAACAAGAATTCCTGCCTTACACCGACGTTTCCAGAGAACCACTGACTCCCTACTTCGCCAGACTTTCAAAAGCCAATATTACGACGCTCCAAAACGTCTACCTCTAAATCACTTTGTACCGACCTTTCCAAACGGAACGTTTGCGGTCTTCCTTTCCGTATTTCATTTGATAAACTTTCATTTGATGTAACTAATCAGCTCTCCTGTTTTCCCCCTTCCCAATGGTTGTTTTACGTCGAGCGTGCCTGACTTACTCACAGAACAGATTTCACTGGACTCGCCCTCAACGAATGACGATTTTCACACTCGCCTTCGCGTTATCACTCAAACCCCTTATAACAATACAATAAATGACCTTCCGTTCACTTGTGGCCAAATTTATCACGCACCTAATTCAGGTAATATAAATGCTTCAACAGAGCTTGATAGGCTCACTTTGACCATGTTGTTAAAAGCCCTTTTCACCTACCATGCGAGCTTTTTCGTCTTCCTTTTCAATTAGTGTCTAAATTTATCACGTTTCCCCACACATTGGAGTAAAGGACGTATTATTTTGATTGCAAAACCCAACCTCCCTCCCGACTCTCCTTCTTCCTATTGACTCATCGTTATGAATTCATTATTCGGAAATTTTTTTAACGTTTACTAAATTCCTGCCTTTATTATTTCCCACATTGCACCCACCCACCTTCATAAAAATCAATTCCGCTTTACCCACGGGAAAAGTACGCCCGTCGCTCTCTACCACCTGCGGCAAACTGTCGACACTTTCAAGGATATGGAACGCTACGCCTTACTCACGTCCTCGCACTTCAAAGGCACCTTCGATAGCGTCTGGCACCCGGTAGTTCTCCACTTTTTATGGTCCCACAACTACCCCCTCAACTTGTACTATCTTCTCCCTTAGCCCTGAAGTCTTATCTACACGAGTCTTATCTTGACCGAATACATATTTACACGGACGGTACCACTAATTCCAACAGCTCTACCGGAGCAGTGGTTGTTCCATCGGACGCTGTCTCTTTGCACGTTAAATACTCTCACAACACCACGTCGCAGCAGCAGAACTTGCGGCTCTTCAAGGTGCAATACATTGCGTGCTCCAGCAACCACCAAATCGTTGGGCCATTTTCTGTGATTAGAAAGCAGCCCTACAAACTCTGCAGTTTGTGCTACGTCATGGGTTACAAGAACAGCTAGTGTACGAAATAAGGCAAGCTAATCAACACGCGATCGATAAATGACACGACATTTATCGTGTCATTGTATTTCAGTGGTTGCCGAGCCACTGCGGAATTGTTGGCAACGACAACGCCTATGAAGCTGCTCGCTCGGCTCATGAAAGACATCAGCGAGTGCCTATACCACTCTCAAGAGCGGACGCTTCGCGGCAACTTCAATGACTTGCTCGCCACATCACACTTCTAAGATGGAATTCACCAGGTTTCAGCAACTCACGCTTGCACTCTCTCGACCCTAAATTGCGACTTCGCCTACCACCTGGACTCTCCCGTATCGAAGCAACTTTACTGTGTCGCATGTGGTTGGGCGTCACACTTACAAATTCCTATTCATTCCTAATAGGAATGGCTAATAGTGCGGCATGCAATTCGTGCGGGTGCGATGAGACGCTATAGCACCTTCTGCGTCATTGCCCAGCTTTTGACACTCAACGACGGATTCTACAAGCTGAACACAGCATGTTAGATAGCAGAGTGCTCTCAGAGGAAAAGATTCACCATGGCTTACGCACTCTTGCATACGAAAGGCACAAAAGCTCTTCTTCACTTCTTCAAGGAGACTGGACTGTATGAGCGGTTGTGACAGTGGACCTTCCTCTGCGACTGAGTGTGTGAATGACTGACTCTTTATTATTTCTTTATATTCTCGCTCCTTATCTGTTCTTCCCCCTTCCTTCTCCCGAAGCGTAGAGTAGCCAACCGGGCACGTCCTTGGTTAACCTCCCTACCTTTCCCTTTTCGTTTCTCTCTCTCCGATCATTCCCCAGCGATTGCACTGTCACTTTTCGGTCGCAGGCCGGCAAAGTATCCGTCGCTCCCACATCAGCAGCCCCCAAGGTTCGCCCATCAGCCCACATTTGTGGAAAATTGTAATTCATGGCTTGTTGGAACTACCCTTTCCAACCGATGTGTTCACTCAGGCCTATGCCGACGATACGGTGCTCGTAATGTCGGACGCCAGCCGCTTAGAGCTCGAATAAAAACCTTCGCATTCTCTAAGACTAATCTCTGCTTGGGCTCATATATCTAATGTCACCATTAGCACCGAAAAATCATACTTCCTGTATTTCCCTAACTGCCACTCATCCTCCTCCTCACGCACCTGTCAACCCACAGTCCGTGTCAACTGTGCGACACTTAAATCAGAACCCAGCATTAAAATTCCCAGAGTTGTTTTCGATACTAATCTCACCTTCAACGATAATTTAACTTATCTTCGCACCAAATCTGATCTTCTCTCCTCCCGTCTACTGCTGTTCTTTCGCACGCACTATTCGCTGTCTCCTCTTGTTCTCTGTCTCATTTAAAATCAAGTGCTTCTTCCCTCGGCCGACCTTTCCCATGTCACAATTCAAACTTAAAATTAATTCCATACAGCGCACTCTCTTACTCAGTCTGACTGGGGCATTTCGAGCAACGCGAACATCCTCCCTACAGATTCTTGCTCATACTCTCCCCCTTCCTATTGATTTGGATCATTTAAATACCCAGTATTCTCCATTCGCTCCTAAAGTCCTCACTTTCTATGGCCCCACCACGTACAATCCCTTGGACACTCAATACTCATTCAATCCTTGGAGTATTCATTCTAGCCTTAAATTCAGCTTCCCTTTTGACCCTCTCCTACTTCATCAGGTCCGCGTGGTGACGACCTTACCTGTTCATAATTTGTGTATACAGATGGCTCTTATACTTATCACTCTGCTGGTTCTGCTTTTGTGCTTTTTCACCCTCATGGCCATTACACTAAAGTCGGAGGGTACAGAATTATTGGGCCACCAGCCCCTAAGCTACCGAAACTATCACGCTATTAAGGGCACTCACATACATACGCACCTTAACTCATGCAACCCCACTCCATTTTTATTCGGACTGCCTCTTGCTACTTAACGCATTAGCGAATTTCACCACTAATAACAACTACGTCCACGACATCAAAGAGCTGCTCCTCCCAACTATGTCATTGCATCGCGTCGAAGTATGCCGTGTGCCCGCGCATAAGGGCATTGTCGGCAATGAACTTGGCGACATTGCCAACTCCGCTTCCTCAGGCGGAATATCGCGCTTTATTTTAGCTACACCGAGTTCCATTAAAACTAAGTTTCCCGCGTCTTCTTACGCGCAGTCGAGTGTCGCTTGGTCACGTGATGACGCGGACACAGAACTCTACAAATGAGTTCCGAATATCCAAGGCATACCGGGCTTTTTTCCGCCACAAAAACCAATAGCACACCTCATCACTGCTCAAGCCCGGTTGCCTTTTTATTATTTTCACTTTCATTTATCTCCACATAGTAATTGTGCCTCCGGTGAAACATTCACACATTTGCACCATTTCTTTAATTATTTCCCGTTGAGCTTAGATATTGCCGGTTTGCTTAAAGACCACCGCGACATTACATTGACGCCCGCTCACTATAATTCACTATTACTTGAGCAACGGAAGAGACCACTGTTAATACGTCTTTATCGCCTCATTTCATGTTTTACTTTCCATGTCGACATGTGTGCATAGCGCATAAGACGAGTACTGAAGGAAGAACAAAACACAGGCGCTGACTTCAACTGATCTTTGTTTACATGAGAAAAAGTGCTAAAAAAGCCACTTTTGCATAATGTCACACATGAACCCCTATTGTATCACAGCCAGATACTTGCGCTGTGCACACATGTCGGTGTTGATTCACCAACTCGCCCAACCTTCCACCTTATCAAGTTACTTTCCCTGCCTACAAAGCTACGTGGGCATTGCTACGGTTCACGAACTCTATTGGCCTGTGTGACCGATTGTGAATTGTTGGACAACCGCACGTGTTCACACTGAAAGTACCTTCTTCCGTCTCTCTCATTTCCTTATATTCATCCCTTTAAACCCCTTCGTCCATGTAGGGTACCAAACCGGACGTGCGTCTGATTGACCTCCCTTCATTCCTTCCTTCTTTTTTCCTCCTGCTTCTTCTTGATCCTGTACATTTGGAGTGCATTATTTTATTTTATTTTGCATCCTCATATATTCTTAGTTTCGTAATTTTTTTATTATTTTCTCTGCTTTTCTTGCTCTTTCTTTACTTCATCTATATTTTTAGCTTTGACTCTATAGATTCCTTGGTTGTGCCAACTACGGTGGAGCGATGCTACGAGGACACTATTGACGTAATGTGTGACGTCATTCCTCATACTTGACGTCATCATTTATCCTCTCACTCCGCGCCTACACCCGTATACTTCTGTTCTCGGTTTTGTTTCTCCCGCAATTTGCATTGCACACAGCTTTTTATCAATAAATTTGGCCTTGGCCTAATCCTCAGTTCTTCAGTTCTGCGAATGACTGAGTACAATTTTTTTCTCTCCTTATCTATTCTTCCCTTTCCCCCCTCAAGTGTAGGGTAGCCTACTGAGCACGTCCTTGGTTAACCTCCCTACCTTCCCCTCTTCGTTTCTCTCGCTTCAGTTCTGCCCTTAGAGTCCCGTCACTGCCGAGTATAACAATGCTGCTCCGCCAACCTGGGTTACCTGCCTGCCCCCATGCCGAACCTGCCTGGCCTCTGTTCATGGCGAATTGTCTCGACGACTTGGACAGTTTTCTATTACAGCGAAGCTGTTAAGGGCTCACTGTTCGATGGCCACGTCCGGCTGTAGAAAACAACTGTCATTGGCCGTATGCTGTGTGTGCGAGTGAAAACGCGCGAAGGCGAAGGACGCGCGCTCTTACGGAGCGAACACACAGCGGACAGCAAACCCGACTTCCTAATGGAAGGGGAGCGGTGGACGAGGAGGGCATCGAGGCCCCCTAGACTGTGCGTGCGCGTGCCCACTCTCCCACTGGGGCGCATGGTCGCAGCTCTGCCGGCCTCGGCTGCCTGTACCACCGACTCTCTCTGGGCTCTCGGCCGTCTCTCCCCTAACAGTGTTGACAACAGCGTTTAGCCGTTTCATCATGTAGACATCGCTATAGCGCTCTTATCAGTTGCCCTTACGACTCGCACAGCCCGGCCGCGTGCCGTTCGTTCGGAGGAACAACGCAACGAGCGACAGGGAACTGGCGACTCAATCACCGACGTGAAAGGAGGACAGCGGGAAGGCAGCGGGGGAGGGAGGGGGTGCGGTTTCTGCTCTGCGAGCAACTTGTACTCTGCGCGGCGCCAGATGGTCGTGCGTACCATATCTTCAAAGTGGTCTGTAACACGGCTCCTACCTTTTTATGCGCTGTGCTTTCGCCGCTCAGTTTCTGTTGAAGCGATAGACCGCATGAACCTGCGCTCGCTGCTGCTGGCGCGCTTGCTCACGCCAGCATTTTCACAGCGGTAATGTGCGGTCACACAAACAACGCGCAGAACTGTTGTCGACGGCGGCGGCGTGTTGCCCGCGTTTGCAACGAACGCGCGCGGCGTGGGTGACGTGTTTACGAAGAACTTGTCAACCTTTGCCGTACACCCTATGACTGTGTACCGTAGCGACCATAAGGCCATGGTCCCTGTGGTCACGAAATAAATAAAAACCACCGTATCATATATATTTCTCATTCTTTATTAGTTCAAATAACTAATTACACCATCACATCTTATTAGTCATAATTGAAAATACATAATTCCCACCATAGTACAGCTTCGCTGGCTTTCCATATCCACCCCAGTGGAAGGGCAGACAGATTATTTGTTAATTGGCTTTTTTCTAAAACCTATCTTGGGTTTATACCCCTCTTCATTTTTATTTAATTGTTGTAAACCTGCGATACCTCTGTGGTGCAGGTCTCCCTCACTTTCATTTACGTTTCCCTTACATTCTAGGTGGCCAAAAACTTGCCAGACTTGCGAAGGCTTGACGCTTTGTGAGTGTGTGCGGCTTTGCGCCTTGCTTCTATTACGATAACTTTCCACGCGTGGACCGCCCATGCGCGTTGATATCCTGACAGCACGACAACGCCGACGGTGCGAACCCGAGCTACCGTATAATTGCTATCGCGAAAAAAAGAAAAGCGTGGCGTTACAGAGCCGATGTTTTAAACACGCAGCACTGAGCGAAATTTTTGCACCACATTAAGGCGATGGGTTATTGAACATGAATACCGATTAATCAGGAAGAATAACATGGAATGTTGCGAATCAAAAGGAGGGAGTCGCCAGAATCACGAAAGACTGAAGGTGTCATACGGCTCTTAAGGAAGTGTCCCACTAAGTAGAGCTAAGTTGCACTAAAAAAAAAAAAGATGGAACGAGATTCAAGCTCTTGTTGAAGTCCATGGAAGACAATGTCTTCCTGATCTAGTTGGGAGTAAGAATGGAGTGTATTAGCCGTAGTGTTTATATTGAGCCGCGCTGGGAGCGATGACGTTTTACCGACGTCAACTAGAGGCTGAATCACCCACTTTTTGTTATCATCATCATAATTATCATCATTGTCATTATCAAAATTGTCGTCGTCGCCATCATCATCCTCACCGAAATCCTAATGTTCTGCTTCATAATTACCATCATTATCATAGTAATCACATATCTACTTGCTCCTGTTGTACATAGCTAGTACCACAAACCGAGTTACGCATACGCAGCGCCACATACGCAGAGGCACTTTACGCGGTGGCTCCAGTGGCACTGATATTTGGACTGCACTATCGCCGGGATCGGCCCACGAAATAGGCTGGAAGCAGACGTCCGAAACAGCATATACCTCATACGGGAAAGTGGCGGTAACTCGCCAATGAAGGCATTCTCTTCAAATATTAAGGAAACGTGACCTACCGCACACGTGCTACATACATGTGCTCGATTTTTCATGCTAAGTTAGACGTTGCGTGGATGTGTTCTGCACGGCAACCATAGTACAGCAATGCTTCTTCGCGAAGTTCCCCACAGCCGCTTCTCTATTTTCCCGCCAGACTGTGACACAAAAAACAATTCAGTCAGCGCTACACCTTTTCTCTTCTTCAAGCGATTAACTTTCTTGGGTTCTGTCGCCCATTTTCGTTGTTCGGTGGTCAGACTTTCACCTCCGATGCAAACAGAGCATGCGCAACTGAGTTGCAGGGTGCGTTCATCCCCGATTATATCCAGGGTGTCTCAAGTATTATACACCAAGATTTAAAAGTATGCAGAAGTCAGGTAGCTTGACAGAGCCAAGGTAATGTTCGGCGTCACTTGGAGATATTCATATTATTTCTTCCATTACTCCTAATTGCATAATTAGTCTTATTTATTTATTTATTCGACTTCTCAAATAATAGAATTCGATTGAAAGTGGCAATGAGAAAATTGTAGAGCAACATGAAATCCTCCCTATACAGCTTCCTGTTGCTCAATACGGGCTACATAAAAGTGTTTCTCTGAGTGTGAAAGAAGCCCGCGAATAGACGCAAAGTGCCTCGAGCGGCCAGTCGGTGCTGTCGATGCAATTCTCGCGCCCTATAGTTCTGAATATCCCGACCACGGTCCGCATGATGTTGAACTTTTCTCTTCTATCTCCCTATTCTCCGCCCAGCTAGCCCAGGCCCAGCCTCCAACTTAGAGTAGGCGGCTTGTTCGGCAGGTCGGGCATGTGCACTGCCCGCTCAACTTATGCCTCCCTCGTGTTGCTCTATACGCCACATCGCCGGACGCAGAAGTTTAGTTCAAGGGACGCAAGAGGCTTGTGTAGTCTGCAAAGCATATCTGCTGAGACTCAAGCGGCTTGCGTACAGAAGCGGAACGCAAGCGCCTTGCGCCTTATCTAAATGTCGTCTAACCTTATCTTATATAAACCTTCTCTAAATCTTCCTAATAGCGCCACGCCTCACTTTTCGCCTTCCTATAGAGAAAATCTACTCAGTTTCCCGTCTACACGTTCTTTTACAGAGTTGCGCGTTTAAATTCACGAACTCGTCGCGAACTTACGCCGCGTCAGTGTTTATTAAATGCGCTCTGCAGTTACACTTTATCCAGCATCCATGTGTTTCTCAGTGACATTATAAATTTATAATAGTCTGCACACTTTACATATGTCATGAACACATATATGCACCTTCGTACGTTTTATTTGAACGCAATCCAAGTTCAAGCCAATTTCTTGAAGGCTTTTGTTCTCTGACATCACCGCATAATCTAATGGTTGTCAAATATGCAACGATCGCTGTGGTAGATCGGAATTAGCCACGCGATTTCTAACGTTTTCTAAGCCATTCGTGCATTGCGCGCTGTCTTTCCTGTGTTCACAGTTGGGCAGCTCTTCAGCTTCCGACACGGCTTCACAGATTACGTTAAACCTCATTAACAGGCCAGGCAGGTACAAGCGCCCTTATTGACTACCGCGCGCTCTCTCTCTCTCTCACGCACTTGTTACTTTTTTCTTGACCTTTTTTATTATTTTTTACTGTTTTTCAGAGCGCGTGTCTTTTCGTGAAAACCTGCATTCTTTGCACAGCAGTATTTGCGAGGTTATACTCTGCCTCACAAATGAAGTGTAGTACAGCTAATCATAGAGCTCGATCTTGACAGCCAGTCATTATATGGCATCGCGTTCCGTAGAAAAGAACAGGGTTCGCCCACTGCACGCTAATAATCCTGCCGTGAATCTGTAGATTGGTTGGCGTCGGGCGATCATATACGCACAGTGGAGAGCCCTTCTCTTGGTTCTCGTTTCTCGTTGGCTGGCAGGGCCCGAAGCGTTCACTGCACTGCACGGACTTGCTGTAATGATGGATTCCTGCCGAAAAGGGCCACCTGCAGTGATAGCTGCACCGCTGCATCAATACCCCACCCCAACCAATGAAAACATATATAAGAGACTTCATTAAAAACCTGCAAAGAGAAAGCGCAAATGCAAGTCCAGCGGTAATGCAGCGGTAACCCAACGTGAAACCTGGGGAAGTGAGAAGCAGTGATGCGCCGGTGTTTCTCTTCTTTTTCCTTGTGTTTTCCTTCTGTTTATCTTGCTTTATCCTTTGTTTATCTTGTGTTTAGTAATCCATCATCCGTTTTGACGCATGTGCTACGGCACGACTGGTAGGAAACCGCCACGTACATGGAGCCAAACCACCACTCACATGGAGCCAAAGCTTTCCTGAAGATAAAAGCGATTTTAACTAATTTCTGTTAATTAATGCGCCTAATGCTTGATTATTCCGGTCTTTCAAAATATTCTGCATCATGTGAGTTTATTCTGGAGCGGTTTTTATGAATTCTGCTACTGTCTCGACCCTGTTTTGAGCGTTTTTTTTATCGTGATCACGACAGATCACACGGTACGGACCCCGCCGACAGCCCGGGTCCATAAAGGGCTTCGCACTTAAAATGAATTCAGATGGGCCGCTATTTTCTGCCTCAATTCTTTTTGGTCTTTCTTTCTTTTGTCACGCTGCCAGCAGCGTACTGTCGGAAGAATAAAGCACCTGTCCCTGGGAGAGCAAGCGCATTAAACCTGGATTCCTTTTTTTAGAGTAATTTCTCGTGGTTTTGATAACGCCCGGAGTTTGATATCTCACGACCCCCATACGTTGTTCACTCTTATACACTCTCACCAGCTCCCTCGCTTCCTCCTCATGACATGACAGATGGCCACTGCATGCGTGACTTTCCCGGGAAAGCAATGGTTAACGGTAGACTGCACCAAGTACTGCACGGTACTTACATCTTTGGAGTTGAACCTAACAAAGCAATCATACCGAACAAGTTCTGCAAACAATTCGAACTGAGTTTCCGAATTGCTAATAGACAGTGAAATGCTGTTATCTACAGATGATTTTCTGTTGCCTTGTTGGGCTTCGTTAACACAGCTTGGCAACTTCGATTTTTTTTTCTTTTTTTTTTCTCTCGCTTTATTGTAGTATCGTTTACGCCTGACTGCCATTACGACAGTAGGAGACACGGTCTCTCATGAAGGTGAGGTCTTTTGTAGAAACAAACACCGAAGAAAATTATACGTTTCCCACGCCCTGCTACAATAAATGCGATGCATTTTGCTGATACTAGCAGGTCCCGCAAAGGGTTACCGGATGGTGCAATATGTCCGTTTACAGGAAGTAACTGTGCGTGCGTGTGCGTGAGCGCGTTTGTGCGTGCGTGTGTGCGTGCGCGTATGCATATGCGTGCGTGTGTGTGTGTGCGTGCGTGCGAGCGTGTGCGTGCGTGCGTGTGTGTCGCGACGGCAACGATGCTACGACGACTTACGTATTAATGCTAAAGCATTAATGGCTCATGAAACGGACTATGCGGCGGCGTGGCAGGAGTTGGTACATATAACAAAAACTGTCAACCCTTCCATTGAGGTGGAGATGGAAGACCAGGGAAACTGTACTATATGGTGGGAATTATGTATTTCCAATTATGACTATTAAGATGTGATGGTGTATTTGGTTATTTGAACTATTAAAGAATTAGAAATATATATGATCCGGTGGTTTTAATTTATTTAGTTACCACATGCAGGGACCATGGCCTTATGGTCGCTACGGTACACCGCCATAAGGGTACGGCAAAGGTTGGCACGCTCTTCATAAACACGTCACCAACGCCGCGCGCCTTCGTTGCGAACGCGGGCAAAACGCCGCCGCCGTCGACAATAGTTGTGCGCGTAGTTTGTGTGACCGCACACAACCGCTGTCAGAACGCTGGCTTCGTGAGGAACGGCTACACGCAACACCCTCTAGACTATAAGGCCAGAAGGCTGCCGCCGTGACGTCACGAAGCGGCGGCGGAGGCTGCTCGCCACCGAGCAGTGAACGAACTGCGCGAACATGTTTTTGGTCAAGAAAGCCCAGATATTTTAACATCTTTTTTTCCCGGCCTTATTATCCCGGCCCTATTACGGCCTTATATTTACTGTTCCGTAGTAAGCAGAAATAGATATATGTGATTCATACTTAATGTTAGGGCGAAAACGCGTACTCTTACTTTCCACACATTTCTCACCCCGAGTTGCGCTTGCCAGCAGTTAGGAAACTAATGGTCAGGCATTTAATAAATAAAAGAGCGGAAATCTCATAACAGGTCGCGTGACATTGCGCGCGTCTTAGAAATTAGGATAGGAGACTGATGACATGCTTTCTGAAGAACTTTATTTACAGAAAAGCCACGTCAAGAGCTACTTCTTGCTCAGCGTTTCGAGCTTTCTCTTCTTTGATTTAGAATGGGATTCCAAAATCTTGTCATTCATTCTGCAACAAAAATTTTTCAGAAGAATGTTAGTGCTGCACCATAACACGTACTTCAGCAACAGTTCACAAGAGTGTCCGTCGTCGCAGGCATCGAAATCTGACGACTCGTCGTTGTTTAGTAGCTCCACGGTGAGGTCTGTTACCACCTGGCGCTGGTTTGAGAGCTTTAAAAACACTTCTTGTTTTGACAGTTGCTCCACTACTGCATAATTATGGGCAACAGCATTTACAACAAACATTGTTGGATGAACAAGGCCTTCACGGTCCATGGCTCTGATGAGGTCATAGTGCGTATCAGCGACAGAAACTGAAAGTTCTTTGTTCAGTGTCAACGCTTCTCTGCATTTTTGACACTTGAGCTTCTTCAGTGCTGCATACACAGCATACCCTGCCACGTACACCAACACCGGGATGATGTCCTTCATCTTTGTCAGTGTTTCTTCCGTAACAACAACGTTGCACTTCGGCCGTAAGCTGTTAGCGTTCCCATCAAGGTCTTGCCACTGTTCGTCTTCTTCATTCACACTCCTAGAAGTGGCGACCGTCGGCAGTGTGCTTTGCAAGCGCAGCTTGTTTTCACATTCATACACTTGTCTTATCGACACGTGATAATGAGATCCAGCGAGCTGTCGGTATTTACCGAACCGGTCTTCCAGGCAGTCGGTCTGAATTTTGCCAAGCAACACATAGGATAGCTTCAATTCGTCCAAACAGTACCTGACGATTTCAATGAGCCCTTGAGTTGTTTGGTGAAGGCCAGCATGTGTCTCTTTAGTCAACGTCCCACTGTCGCAATCTTTCGTTCTTTTCTTCCACTCTTCCATCCAGTCCAGGAAGTTGTACAGGAAATGTATTTTGCGATCCTCCACCGAAAACACGGGCTCTAGGAACTCATCTCTCAATCTTGCTCCTTTGGACGGAGTTTTGACGTTCACAACTTTCCGCCTTTTTGCTATTATCTCGATGAACATCGCGGTGCCTTCTACATGGTAGAGATTGTGCTTGTTCCCAATTTCTCGAAGAGCCGGAGGGACGGTTTCGTTTAGCACCTGCAAAGCAAGCTTGACATTCTGCTTTTCGATGTCTGTCGGAAAAAGCGCTTTTCGCGACAGTGTGTAGGCGTGCCTTAGTAGTTGGCCGACCTCGATGTTATACATGTCTACAATAGTACCAAAAGATCCCGAAAGCATGCGCCTTTCCGATGTGGCGCGCTGCTCGAATTCAGGGAAATAGAAACACTGTTTGTGGTTGCGCTGTCTTATCCAGTTGTTTCGGACGCATTTTAAAATGTGCACTGGATCAATCACAAAAAATAAAGGCCTTTTGGGATCGCATGGATGCGGGCTAAACCAAGGAGGACGAATCGCTGATTGGTCCTGACGCGAACTGTTCCATTGTCTTTCGGTTCACTTTATTGTTGTCAGTTACCACACAAATAACTCTGTACCCGATCCTCTCTAGACCACAAATGACCTCCCTGAGCGAGTTGTGCAGCATAATCCCTGTGGCTCCACGTACAGGTACAATATGCGCAACTTCTTTAAAATTACAGCAAATGCTCTGTACCATAAAAACCATGGCGCTGGTAGCTGCCTCAGTGGAGTTCTGCGCTATGCCGGCGATGTTGCCGCCTTTGTAGTCAAAAAAGGGTTTAATGTGGATCTCGTCTAGCATGAGAGTAACAGCGCGTTGACGCTCGTCCAGGTCAGATATCCTAGTCTTCATGTACCGGAGGAAAGTAGAATCTTCATTTTCTAACTGCGGATTCATTCCGTGTGAGGAACATATTGACCTGATAGTCATTGGATGAGGCATTGTGATAGTGCCATAACTGCGCATATATTTGTACGCATGGGGCGATATCGTAAACAGAAGACAGCAAAACACCATGAATTCGGTTGAGTAACGCCTTCGCTCCTTATTCTTAGAAAGCAGCTTCAACAGTTCCGTCAGGAATTGTATTGCATGGCCGTTGTCCTCTTCCGTCGGTGTTGATAGCTTACTGAGCAGAAACGAAATGGCTTCAACAATCTCGTCGGTATGTCTCTTCGTAGGCGAATACGCCACGTTGGTGTCCCAGGCCTCAACACTGTCAAGGAATTCCGTTACAACCCTCTTGCTGCTTGCAGTAGGAGGAACGCAAAAATTGCGCCCCAACTTATTTGTCGGCCTCTTCATGAAGTGGAATGTTGTCGTCAAGTCAGCTTTTACTACAAGCGAGTATTTGATGGAAGGCGCTTCGTCTTCGACGATGTGGAAGAGCAGAAGGCGCTCGCCGCTCTCAATGCAGTGCCAGAAAGTGGACTTTCTGCTTCTGATGTGGGAGGCTATGTCTGAAATGCACTGTACAGTGTCTGCCTCTTGGTCACGGCGAGATGTTTCCGCTGATTCCGCAATGGCTGCCTGGATAGCTGCCGCTTCCAACCGTTTTCGCTTGGAGTCGGGGCTTTCTCTTCTTGCGCACTCTTTAGAAAGGTAAGCCGGGCAACTCAGAAATTTGGATGGAATTACACCTGGCAGAATGCGCTGACTGAGCAATGGTGCAGTCACCGTGCGTCCCGTTTTTTCGTCAATGTACGAAGCCTCTTGTGTTATGTCTTCGGGCGCGAAGTGCAGCTCGCACACCTACAAAAAGAAATAATAATAAATAAATAAAACGAGTTTATCCGCAATCTTTCGGCAAGACGACCAATATTATGTACTATTTGAAGCTGAAACACTGCGTACTTGTGATCGCGCTGTGAAGTATAAGAAAATTCTGCAGGACAACTCACCCGGGAGTACTGCGAAGGAACGAAGCTGTCTCGTGGAATTGCGCGCAGCCATTTTCTGCGCAGCTCGTCGTCTTGCGGAAATCTGAAAACGCGCACTTTGCACGTCGAGTCGTAATTTCCACGGCACTGAGGGACACAACACTTGTTCGGCATAATGAAGTCAATGCACCGCACACAATACAGCACTCACAACGTCGCAAAAACGGGACATTGCACTTAGAGGACCGACATACCTCGTGTGACACCAAGAAGCAAACTGAGATGCATGGTGTGCCACCGCAATACCTGTCCTCCGTCAATGAAAATAGTCCTTCTGACTACAGCGTTTCCCGGCTGAAAGCTAATATTTCACTGAACTATATCTTTCGTATGTTTAACGCAGCTTTGTTTGGCCTTTTGTGTTCCATTATTCAGACAAATGCAGGGAGTGTCTAAATGACTACTAGTGCACGTGCACTGCAGGTGTCTCAATTGGTATCCATCCGCTCCTGACCACGTTTCCTAAAAACGAGTCCCCGGAAAAGCCGGTTTTCCCCGCCGCCGCCGGTTAGTGACGTCAGCACTCGGAATGCAGAGAGCCCTTCGGCCTTTTAGTCTAGAGGGTGTTGCTACACGCCGTTGTCGACACTGTTAGGGGAGAGGCGGACGAGAGCCCAGAGAGAATTGGCGGCGAGGCCGGCAGGGTTGCGGCAATGCGCCGCAGTGGGAGAGCGGGCACGCACACGCAGATTCTAGGCAACACCCTCTAGAAAAATATGTTTTTTTTCTAGAGGGTGTTGGTCTAGGGTGCCTGAATGCCCTCCTCGCCCACCACTCCCGTTCCACTGGGAAGTAGCGTTTGCTTTCCGCCGTGCGTTCGCTCCCCGTGAAAACGCGCGTCCCTCGCCAACGCGCGCTTTCACTCGCACATAAGTCGCGTTTGCTCTCCGGGCCTCCGGCGTGCATTCGCTCCCCGTGAAAGCGCGCGTCCCTCGCCCTCGCTCGCTTTTACTCGCACATACAGCATACGGCCAATGAGAGTTTTGTAGCGTTAGCTACACTGGCCTAGCCAAGCCCGTTTCGCGCGGCACGTCAAGAGCCGTGCTGCGCATGCGCAAGGATCAGTGACGCACTCCGCCGCCGCGCGCGACTCACCGCCGCCGGTCTGCGCATTCCAGAGGAGTGACGTCGTAGCCGTGGTAGACGCACTGGCGCCGGCGCGCGCTCGCTGTGCAGTCGCCGTCTGACACTGCGCTCGAGCCGCTGCGCTTCTGACTGGCGTTTGCCAGTGGGGTATAGCCATGGAGAAGGAGAGCGCAAATGCTGCTCAACAGCGCAGAAGAACGGAGAAGCTTGACTCATCGGATCCCGAACTAGTTGCCTGGCAATTAGCGGTTGAGCGTAGGAGACAACCAGGAAAGCTAAGAATAATCAGCTGAACCTTTGCTAACGCTACGTATATCCTGGCATAGCCGAGCTAAGCCACTGCAACTTTTTTTTTAGATGCGAAGCAGCTTGTGGTCGGGGCTATGCCACTCCCTCCCTTGCTCCCTCCGCCGTGCGGCGTCCACATCTCTACTGCGCATGCGCATCCTCCTCCCCCTCCTCTCCTTGTCTCAACTCCTCTCCTCTCGGCATTCCTCTTCTTCTCTCCGACGCTCCTCTCATCTCCGGATTGCGCAACGAATGGCAACACCTGCGGCTCCGCGCGCGATAATGCGAAGCAGCTTAATTTAAAGGCGCGCGACGGTAGGCGCCCTAGAGGCACCGGCAACAGTCACCAACGCCGCGCGCGTTCGGTGCGAACGCGGGCAAAACGCCGGCGGCGTCGACTACAGTTCTGCGCGTTGCTGGTGCTGCTGCATGTCCAAGTTTATACAGCTGATAAAACTAACTTGAGTCGACCCCATGACTGCCTCGCATACTACTCAGGGTTCCCCTACGGGAAGATGCTGTAGTTTTTTTTTCTATTGCAGGACACGACGATCAAAAGGTGAGCCCTTAGCAGCTTCGCTGTACAAATCGAGCGCTTGTGGGGTGGTGGCAAACAAGACTTGCGCTGCGCTCGTACCAGTCTGGCGTTTCGGAACCGATTTTAACAAGTTTCTGCTAATTATGTGCCTAATTCTTGATTATTCGTTTCTTTCAAATTATTATGCATCACGTTAGTTCATTTTGACGCAGTTTTACTGAATTCTGCACTTGTTTTGACCCTCTTTTGAGCACTTGTTTTTGAGCGTGATGACGACGGATCTTGTGCGACGGGCACCGACAGCCCGTGCCCCTAAAGTGATTCGTACTTAAAACGGTCTTGTTGTTTCAAAACATGGCTCGTACAGCTGAGGAACACAAGAAAACATCGAGCTTGTGGTGATCTCCATGACAATATAGATTTACCTTTTCGTTTGCTAATCCATACTGGTGGTGCGCATGATGCACCACGGCGTGGTTTGCGCGCAGCCGCTATTCAGCATGGCTAACTGTGCTCACGCCAGCAAGGGAAGCTGCTGAACACTGCCCTGCTGCTCCGGCCGATGCGACTGAGTGCAACGCGAGCGTGCGTCGGCGAGGGTATGTCACTTTTCCAACCAAGCGCACTAAGTGTCTCTCGAGGCCTGCTAATTGCTCTGAGCGCGGGGCACGCACGTGCGCCGTCGATACCTGGACAGCACGGCGACCGCGGCGCCAACACGCCTACGTTGTCTCAGTTATTGCTATCTCAGTAAAGGTGACCCTACTAAAAAATCCTATTTGATTTCAAACGGGTTTCATCAATAGGATTATGGAACGGGACCCCGTTTGAACCTGTTTAGTCCAGACCTGTTTGTCCCCGTTTAGTCCACTCCCGTTTGGCCCTGTTCAGTCCTGTCCTGTTTAACCCAGTCCTGTTTACCCCTGTTCGAACCTATTTATTTCCCTATTTGGGCGAGGTTCCGTTAGATGGGTCCGATGTCACTTAACATAAGTCACTCTTTAAATCTATTTGGTGCACTTATGGATTTGAGATCAGCCTTGAACGATTTTTGTGTGGCCTATGAGTGCGCTTGACATGTATGACCAATAAGAGTATGCAACCTGAAAAAGATTGGTAGCTCATTTTCATATGTACAACAAGTATGCAAATGTAATACTTGCAGGTGTACTGCATGCTTTATCATTTGTACTCATCTTACTGCAGTGTTGTGTTTCTGTCATGGTTTCTGCATAAAACAAATGTACAGCAAAGCGTAATTTTAAGTTGGAAAAATGTCGGGTGAAGAGCACTTGTAAAAGAAAGACATAAGTATACTTTACGTATGTTTTTATGTACACCCATTCAAACATTAATACTGAAGCGCTCCAATTTTAAGACTGGGCATGTCGCACATCTGACAAGCATAGTTTATTCGAAATCCTAATGGTACTCTGACAGAAGACCAGGGGAATGTGTTGCTTTGGTGAGAGCTTGCAGGGCACCTGAAAAAGTAAAGAAAAGCCAACAATTTCTTTTCACTTAAGCAACAGGTTCACACAAAGGCAAAAGCAGTTATGTTCACACAGATAAGAATGGGTAAGCATTCAGAACATAGGAGATACTAACAAATCTCATTCTAAGGTAACTGGTTTCAGGCAATTTGGCTACGATTCTAAGGGAACATGCATTACTGTGGTAGAATAAACTGTCACAATTAGCGGGCCACTGAAACAAGTGTTATAATCAAAAAGACAACCTATTCGATTAACAATAGTATTGAAGCAACAGAAGTAGTACAAGCATAAAATGCACATTTAAAAAGCAGCATGGACACGTCAAGCTAATAAATTACTCAGAAGCTACCGTTCTGCCAGCAAAGTAAATATCGTAGTGGAATAGTGGTTTTAGCATCCACCGTGTTTGGCTGGTTTATCCGATATTGATAATTAAGCTAGTTGGTTTGTTAGCAAGATAATGGTGTTTGTAGTAAATGCTGCTTCATTCTACGCCATGATCTCATTGGTAATTCAGACAGAGTGTTCCTCTGACCCCTGACAAAGTGCAATGAGCATGAGAAGGTACCACCTCCTGCTTTTTAACTATATTGCCCGAGAACACTATAATATGGTCGTGCGTCGTCCTGAAGGGAACATCACCTTAGACGACTCTTGCACAGGAGTGTGCTTGGTGCACCTGAGTACTTCTGCCGGTCTCGCTGATTATTGTCCCTTAAAGGCACTAAAATGACGCGCGAGGGACGCTCGCGCAATATAGCTAGAAATGGGGGAGGCTGTACAGCTGGCCTCCAAAACATGCATGCTCATGTTTACGCATAGAGTTGTCAGCTTGCTTATTTCCCGTGCTCTGTGTTTCTGTGTGGACCTGCGTGCTAGGCCATGCCACGGGCTGCTTCGAATGTTTGGTATGTTATTGGTATTTTCTTCATTAACAAGTTCAGAGCCACGATCTTGTAGCAACGCATTGCTACAAGATCATGGCCTGGTGCTGTATCTGTAGCAACGCATTGCTATAGATACAGCACGATTAGAAATGGCATCAGACAACGCATTGCTACATGATCGTGGCCCTGAACTTATTAATGAAGAAAATACCAATAACATACCAAACATTCGGCGCAGCACGCGGTACGGCCTAGCGCACAGATCCACACAGAAACACAGAGCACAGGAAATAAGCAAACTGACAACTCTATGCGTACACATGAGCATGCATGTTGTGGTGCTCAGGTGTACAGCCTCCCGCATTTTTAGCCATATCGTGCGAGCGTCCATCACGCATAATTTTAGCACCTATAAGGCGCAATAATCAGCGAGACATGTAGAAGTACTCTCAGGTGCACCAAGCACTATCCTGTGGAAGAGTCGTCTAATGCGATGTCCCGTTCAGGATGATGCACAACCATATTATAGTGTTCTCATGTAATATAGTTAAAAAGCAGGAGGCAGTACCTTATCATGCTCATTGCATTTTGTCAGGGGTCAGAGAAAAATTCTGCCCGGATTACCAATGGGATCTCTGCCGGCCGTGAACAGTGGATGACAAGAGAGGCATGGAATGAAGCAGAATTTGCTACAAACTTGCGATCTTGCAAATTTTGGAGATATCGCAGCTGCGTACAACGTATGGAAACCTTTGGGTGATAACATTTTCTCTACAGTGTTGCAGTCAAGATTACGAGATATCCGGAGCACAGCACAGAAGCATTGCTAGATAAGAGGTCAAATATACATAAAGTCGATACCGAGCCACGAAAAAATTTTCGACTTAACTGATATATTGAGATATCAGAGTTTGAGTTAACAAGGGTTCAAGGGATAATCCGGAGTACCCTACTACAGCGTGCCTCATAATCATATCGTGGTTTTAGCATGTGAAACTCAAGAATTAAATTTTTTTAGAGCAAACAGTGTATGCATAAGACCAAATGCTAATATATAATATGCTGACAGCAGCTACATAAACAAAAATTTCATACTTTCAAGAAATTGTCGGGTGGTCTGAGCAAAGATCTACTAATGCCAAAATAATGGCCATTAGTTTTAAATGGCCTATTCTGCAATACCGTACTTACATTTAACTCAAATTATACGTGCAGTCTACATACATGGTGCTAACTACAGCTGAAAAAGATTGGCACTATTCCTTGAAGTACTAAGTGCATGGTACTTTTTCACACAATTACAGCAGTTTGCGTTGCGATTGTTAGCCTACGCAAATGGATTTAAAACTTCTTGACGTCCCTGTCCCCTGGACAGGTTCAATAGTCGCATTGTGCATCCTTTCATGAGTTTTTGTCCACAAAGTCATGCAGATAAAAACGTTACCGAGTTTGAACCTGTTAATGCATTCCGTTTCATAATTATGAAATTGTGATCACTGAAAAAAAAGCTCAAGTTGCGGAGCAGAAACAGATTCCAGGGTTACACCATGGCAGCTACACATGTGGACCTTTTCTTTTACTTCAGAAGGAGCTGACTGAACGCATGTTCCACGGTGCAGGTTACTTTCCCCAGCATATCGTGAAGTATCCTGCAGTGTTGAAGTTCAGTCCTTTGCACAAAACAAGCCAAATGTATAAATGGCCGGCTGCGTGACCATGCAAACTTGATGTGTGGGTCAGTTAGCATTAGTATTGCACTGCTCTCAGTGCAAGTGTACCCATATTTAAAAACCACTTGATTGTGGCAAAATATAAGGACCAGAGTGCTTCAGAGATATGTGAAGCTTTCCTCATTCAAATGACGGGGAACCAGTGTGTTAGCTCCCCATAAATAGCATTATTAGACATTGAGACTGCTTATCATCACTGTAAAACAAATTGCGCAAGCCATTCCATGCGCCCTTTTTGTATCTGTGTCAGCAACATGCATTCAGATTGATCTATTCCAACCCTTTCGTTCTTTGCACCATATCGCTGTGCGAGTAAAAAAAAAAACACCGCATACCCACGGCGTGAATGATGATGAGTGGGCGAAGCTCCGGAGGGAATCATCGGTAAACCGTGAATCTTCCGTGTAATTCGCCCAGTCTCGCCGCACTAAATCGAACGAATGACTTCCACCAATGACACGCGCCATATGTGACGTCATTCCTATTTTATAACAGCACCCTTCATTATAATTGCACCATCCCCCACTTAAGGGGACGCTAGCACAAACGCGTTAGAAACGTGCAGTACTCTCTAGTAAGGGGGAGAGGCCACAGCGTCTTACGCAGCCGTTTACACATGCCGGAACGTGCACCGCGTTTGCCGACGCCATCACATGACTGCTGAGAGAGTATAACCCCCGTATTCATAAACGCTCCTCGACTTGAACTTGACTTGTCACCACCTTCAACGCGTTTCGAACGCGCTGCTCAAGGCGGTGGCAAGTCAAGTTCAAGTCGAGGAGCGTTTATGAATACGGGGGTAAGGCGGAGAGGCCACAGCGTCTTACACCAGCTTCTTACACGGGCCGTAACGCGCTAGCACAAACGCGTTAGAAACGCGCAGTCTTTCGTTAATGTTGTGTATTTATTGTCATCGTGGTGCGTGTGTCCATGTGCGCTTCGTGGCGTAGTGATTCTGCTCCTGGACGCCGTGCGGTACAGACGCAGAATGGAGGGCTGCTCGAGAGCTGCGACAGCGGCCGATGTTGGCCGTGGTGCACCGTGCTCTGCGTTGCCCAAGGATTACCGTGTCATCTTGCCTCCGTTACCAACAGGTGAAGGACAAAGGCGCGCAGTTGTATTACACTGCGACGTTACTGGACGCCCGTATAGAATCGACGACTTCCAGAAGCCCTTGAAGCATCCTAGAATAATTCAGCAGGTATTGGTGCATACCAAATGTCTCACGTGTGGCTGCTGAACTTGAAGACAGATGATGCAAAGCAAGCGCTGCTAGACGCCGGACCGCTACTGGTGAAGAATCGGCCGTGCCTCATTATTGACCCTGCACGGGAAGAGCTCAGGATCAAGCTACACTGGGTCGCTTTCGATGTCACTTCTGACACCATACGACGAGCCTTTCGAGAGTATGGTGAGGTAAAGGAAGTCATCAGCGATCGGTGGAATTCGGAGGACTTTGAAGGTGCCGAGTCAACCACTCGTCTCGTGCGTCTTTTTCTGCGTGAGGGTGTCACACCAGACCGCGTCCCGCATCAGATGCGCCTTGGTAGTGGCACTGCGCTTGTGGTTGTACCTGGACGTGCGCCGTTATGCCTTCGTTGCCACAATACTGGACACATCCGACGTGAATGCCGAGTGCCCAGGTGCGCAGCTTGCCGAGTGTTCGGGCATGAGCAGGCTAATTGTACTAGCTCGTACGCCAGAGTTGCCAGCGCAGGCGGAGACGTGGATCGGAGCGAGATGCTCATGGACGAAGAAGCGGAGAGCGTGGCTGCAGTGGCGGCGTCTACCAGCGACGCGGCCACGGCGGTCGCGTCCACCAGAGACGCCGTCTCGCAAGAGAACACGGCCGCAGACGCTCGGGCAGGAGACGTCACTCAGGCAGGCGCATCAACAGTGCAGCACGAAGAAGAGAAAGTTTCGCCAGAACGCACTTCGGAAACAGACTTTTCAAAGCAGCAGCCGCCAACAAGCGTGTCTGGGACTGATGGGAAAACAGATGCACTCAGAACTGCAGCAAGAGAAGCCGTCGCGCCGCTGGGAGACAATGACTCCACGGACGAAGCTGCAATGGACGCCGTGGCAACACCTGCGAAGCGTCGACTCAACGAAGCAGGCAAGACATCAGAAGACACGCGGCTGCGAGCAATGGAGAGGCGTGAGAACGTGCCCGGAACCAAGAAGCCTCGTGTGGCCAGCCAACAGCGGTCGGCGTCGCTTACACGCGGCGGCGGCGGCAAATCGACGCCCTAGGTGTCGACTGGACTGTGGGATACTATACGGCAAGGTATATGGAGGGAACGCCGTAGGCTTGGTCTGGTATCACTCACCAATATGGAGTCCTTGGAGAGGGCGATAAAAATTGCTACACTTAACGTCCGTGGGCTTAGTGCCAAGAGGCGGCAAAATCAACTTTACCGCCTAGGAACGGAGCACGACCTCGATATTGTAGCCATTCAGGAGACCAAAGTGGAGGGAGAGGACCAGACGGAGCGTATGGTGCGTCCTTTTGCGAGACGCTATGAAGTTTGTGTTGCCCATGCGGTAGGCTTGTCTTCGGGGTGCATTTTGTTAATTCGGCAGAGCCTTGGTGCTGTAGTGCAGTCGGTGAATACCTGTGAGTCAGGCCGTTTCATTGTATGTGACTTTTCCCTGTCATCAGAAAATTGGCGTGTAATTTGTCTGTACGCACCAACTAAGGCTCAAGAGCGAAGGGAATTTTTTGAAGAAATTGAGTCATACTTGAAGTGTGAGCGCAGACTAATTTTAGCGGGAGATTTCAATTGTGTCTGTCTGGGCCGTGACAAAACCAGTGGGAAGAAACACAATGATGCGAGTACTGCCGTTTTGAGAGATACGACCGCCGAATTTCATCTAGAAGATGTGGGTGAATGTCTTTGCAGCGAAAAATCTGTCATTTTTACTTACTTTCAGGGTACGAGCAATGCTAGACTTGACAGAGTGAACGTGTCAGCTGAGTTTATTCCTTTGTGTCGGGATTACAGTGTCACACCTGTTGCGTTTAGTGATCAGTGTTTGGTTTCTTTCTGCGTTGGAAAACAAAGAAGGAATAACAAAGTATTTTCTTGGGATCTCTGGAAATTTAATGCAAACTTGCTGGAAGATGACGAGTTCTGTAAGCAGTTTCTCGAGGCTATAGATAAAATAACAACTCAAAACTTAGATAGTTGGGAACATAAATGGGAAGTTTGTAAGCAAACAACTAAATTAAAAGCACTTGAAAGTGCCAGTGTTTTGAGACACGCGGAAAAAGAAATTGAGTCCCGTCTTAGATGGAATCTGCAGCAATTATTGGAAGCGGAATGTACACAACCCGGTTACTTCTCAGAAGACATAAGAAGCATAAAGCAAAAACTTGAGTTGATAGACCAAGAGCGATACAAGGGAGCATTGATTCGTGCCAGAGCTGAGTACTTGTGCACAGGTGAAATGCCAACAAAACGTGCCCTGGGAGTCGAAAAGAAATATGCTTCACAAAATGAAATAACAGAAATAGAGCATAATAGGTCATTGCTTACCAACACGGAAAAAATAGCAAGTTCTTTTTTCGAATATTACAAATTACTGTTTTCTCGTGGTCAAGTTGACGCTGATCGATTCAAAAATGACTTCGTTTCACTGATGCCAACATTAGACGACGAAACCAAGGAAATATTAGAAGTACCCATAACAGTAGATGAGGTTAAGGAGGCGATTGATCATTTAAATAATGGCAAGTCACCGAGGCCGGATGGCTTAGGCGCTGCATTGTACAAGGCGTTTAGGGGGGTTATCGCACCAGTTTTGAGTGAAGTATACAACGAGGCTTATGAGAAAAAACATCTTTCGCCGTCCTTTCTGTCAGCACACACGGTCTTGATACCAAAAACTGAAGACCCAATCAAATTGCGTGATGTTACATCGTATAGACCCATTAGTCTGACAAACATAGATTATAAAATATTAATGAAAGTATTGGCTAACAGGTTGCAGACAGCAATGAAAGATTTAGTCGGTCCGCACCAAACGTGCGGAATAAAAGGAAGGACAATTATTACAAACATACACATAGCACGATCAATCCTTGAATGCTGTGACGCAATGCAACGCAGTGTCGCAATGCTGCAGGTTGACCTTGAGAAGGCATTCGAACGCGTGCCGCATGACTTGCTTCTATCTATACTTGATTATGTGAATATAGGCAATGTGATCAGCGAAGGTGTGTGGATGGATTACGCCGGATGTACAACGAGGCTGATAATAAACAAATCAGTAGGAGAGCGCTTACCGGTACAGCGCTCAATAAGACAAGGGTGCCCGTTATCACCGCTTCTCTTTTGTATATATATTGAACCTTTTTGTCTAAGCGTAATTAGGAACGAATCGATACGAGGATTCAACTTATATAAAGCCGAGGTCAGCCTTCTTGCTTACGCTGATGACATTGCAGTTTTCTGTGTTGATCATGAAAGTGTAATGCACACTGTCAATGCTGTAAAAAGTTTTTGTCAGGCAAGTGGTAGTGCTGTAAACTGGGACAAATGCCTTGGGTTTTGGCATGGGGAATGGGACGTTGCTCCCAGGGTGTTTATGAACATTAAATGGCAAGAAACACCGACAAAATACTTGGGTGTGCCCCTGCAGTACTACTGTGACAGCGAGCCTTATTGGAAAAACAAACAGAAGTGTTTCGCGAAAAAGCACAGAAATAGAAAGGCTGGGATAACTCCAGTTTCGCACGGGCCACGACTTGCAACATATTTCTCGTAAGCAAGCTATGGTATGTAGTGCAGGTCTTACATTGCAGGAGGTTAAATGTACAATAAATGCACAGAGTGTTCGCGGTCTTTATTTGGAGCTCTGTATGGGAAAAAACGAGCCGTACAAATCTGTTTAAAAGAGTGCGTGATGGTGGGCTTGGTTTAGTACATCTGTATGTAAGACAACTTGTCAGTCGATATGTTTTTCTCCGAGATGTAGATGACACGTTTCTCAGAACTATGATTCAACTAAGGCTGGGTAAAGTGCTACCGGAATTTGTTGTGTCTTCGGTCTGTGAGCAAGGACCAGTACGGGGATATCTAAAAGAAGTAGTTACATCTTTCCGTTTCTTATCGGTACGCTTTTCTTTGCAATACTTGACCGAGGTGTCACGTAAGAAACTGTATAAAGACCTCGTTGATGTGTTATTTCCAGTGCCATTGTACCGTGAATTATACTGTGTAGGCCCAGGAAAAGATGTCTTGAAACGCGTTAAAAGGATGCTTGTTGCGCCAGGGGTTAAAACATTTTTTTTAAGTTGCACACGGGAACCTTACCCGTTAAAACATGGTTAGAAGACAGGGGTTTATTTGTTCCATGGGGTACTAACTGTTTATTATGCAAAAAAACCAGAAACCATTCAACACTTGTTTTTAGATTGCTGGAGCGGAGTGTTCTTCTGGGACATCTTACAGAGAACTCTGAAAAAAGAGTTGCCATTAAATCCGCATGGAATCCGTTATCTCTCGGTTGAAAACGATGATGGCGTGCCTTTTGATCTTGTCATGCTCCTGGGCCTGCACAGCCTACGGCGAACGCAGGACGGCTGCACACAATGCAGATATTGATGTGCGACCCGTTCGCGAACATTTTTGTGAATCTGTGTCCCATTTTGTCGAAGTGCAGAAGGTGCAGACGTTTGTACCGGATTGGGTTCCTAGATTGGAACTTTTGTTGCATATGCCGAAATACTGATTACATGTAGTCAGCAAACAGCTGACGGTTCACCGATATAAGATCCTGTTAGTGTGTTCTTCTGCGCTCGTCAGATCTGTGACATACGAGGCAATAAGGAAAAAAAAAGCTTCGTGGCGTAGTGGTTAGCGCCGCGCGTTCGGAAGCGAGGGGTCCCTGGTTCGATTCCGCGCTACGGAGACAACTTTCGGAATTTTTTTTTCATAAAAGTAGACGTGGCAACCTACTACTACTACATACTACAGAGGAGGGACAGACCCACACCCTAAGGAGCTTCGCCCCTAAAACTGGACTTTTTCTTGGTGAAAGAGTGCTAGTTTAACACATAAACTAGCTACACGGCAGTTTGCAATAAAGGAGTATAAGCATCCTCCGGAAACGTGACCATAAATAACAGTGCTAAAAGAGCTGTTTAAAAAAAAAGAACATGAGTGTATCTGTCATAAAGGCCAACTCTTGTGTCTTTTACTTAACATATTTTTCAATACCAATATTGAGGTTCAAGCTAACCATATTATATTACCTTGCCAATGAAGCAAATCACAGTGGTGCTTGACTGTCGTGGGAACAACTAGGATGTCAAGATTGGCACCAATGCGCAGCATAGCATGGTCTGCTTACACTTCATCTCCAGGCCGAGCCATACCTATAGCAGCATTAAAACAAGTGATCTCAGTGCCATAAGAGAAACAATATAGAAAGTGACACTGTGAACAAAGCAACCTTCATTAGGCATCAACAGTTTTTGTGTAAAAGAATTAAATTACATTATGGGGTTTTACATGCCAGAACCAGTCTGATCATGAAGCACGCCGTAGTGAGGGACTCCGGAATAATTTGGACCACCTCGGCTTCTTTAACGTGCGCCTAAATCCAAGTACACAGGTGTTTTCGCATTTCACTCCTTTGGAAAGGCAGCCGCCATGGCCACGATTTCATCCCGAGACCTCAGTGCTTAGAAGCTCAACGCCATAGCCACTAAGCAACCATGGCAGGTATGCAAAAAAAAAGAAAGCATACAGTCAACTCCACAGATCAGGCTAGGTATAAATAAGCAACAGTCAACAAGCTGAACCTTTGCATTATTCCTTTGCATAATGGTTGAGGTAAAAACAATTGCCGAAACATTCCAGATGCACTCAACACGATTTGGAGAAACAGAATATGAGAGTTAAAAATGTTGAAAGGGAAATGTTTAGAGTAGTGCTTTAATGCTGCAATGGTGTTTGTTAGTGCGCCAGTGAGCACAGTATGACTGAGGTAGCTGCTGAAAATAATAGATCCTCGATCGTTATGACTTTTTAGGGACTGATTTGCATGGTTTGTTGCATGCCTCAGGAATTTACTTATTTATTTATAAACATACCTCATAGGCTCCAGTTCGAGTATCGCGTGAGGTGGTAGGAAAAAATTTCTGAACTAAAAAGGAGAACATTCAACAAAAAAGAACTCAAACAAAAGAAGAAAAAAACATACTCTCTCACAATGTGGCTGCAAATCAGGCAGCCAGCTTATAAAAACAAAGCAATTAGAAACAGTTTCATACTGGTAGTGCTTTAGGAGACAGAATGTTAAATTCTGAGCTTCGAACACTTGAAGCCACCTTTTGTGGCCTTTTGTTCTGAGGTCCCGTTCTCTCTAGTATTATGGGAATCAATAACCCCGCTCCCCCCCAATTTTCTAAAAAATGTAATACACAATTAATACAACTTACAGAAATATAATTAAGAACACAGAATTTGCACATGCACGTATGTTAGAAGAGAGAGAAACAGAAGTCTACAAGAATGCGTAATAACAAAGGTAACCAAAGCAGTGCTGCTTTTGTCGGGCAAATCATAGCAAGACATGAAAGGATATGCGTGCCTCACAAGATGTTCTCTAAAAAAATTGTCACAATGCAGTCAGTAGGGAGCACATCATGCATTTCTACAATAGCCTTCAACTACATATAACTCAGAGGAGGCTACTTAAATGAATTGATTAAACTGAAGGTAGGCCAGATTCCAAATATGCGATTCAAGTAGACCGAAACTGCAGGTTATGAATATAGCATATTCATAGCAACAGTGCTGTCATACATGGCAACCTGTGAAGTTTATATTTTGTAAAAATTCTGCAGACAAACATTTTTTATTGGCGAGATAGCACACATTTTTTTAAAGCTTCCTCTCAGCACCCACACTGTTGCATTGATACACACATAATTAACCATTATTTAACTTGAGATATAGCACACAAAGCAGCAGCGAACTTGAAACACCAGAACTGACAACACTGTTTTATATCACAGAGCGCATTTTCAGTGTTCTTGCTGCTGCCGATTTAGACTGTTTAAGAAATTTATCTGAACAAACTCGCCTAAAGCAAGTGCCCCCTCTGGTATACTCCATAGAGATCTTCACGGAAATTCAGGAGAGTTGACAGGTATGAATTATATCAACAAAACCTACAGCTTGTGTAAGTGCAGGGACCGTTTTGTACACACCTTGTCGCAGCATGCAGATCAGATGCTTTGCCGTGCTGTTCCAGCTGCAGAAATGTCTTAGGTTCCTATGCAGTGTAGAGATGCCTCTAGTTCACGAAATCTTGACATCCCTAAACAATAACAAATGTTCAATTTACTGTAATCGCTGCTGAAACTGCAAGCTTGCAAGTTAACAAGATCATGTTACATTCTGAAAAGTCTCATACAACCAACTACACGAAGCTGCATCTGGTTGTGCAAACATCTGATTGTTACATCACGGGCGGTTATTTAACATGAAATGAAGCTGCAGCAAACATAAATCTACTATCAAAAGCTTCACGCCAACGCACATCTGTAGTAAGTGAAATGTGAATTGTACTACGAAGAAAATTCCTTAGCACATGAAAAGTGTTCCAAAATCGAATTTCTTTATGCGGTGGAACAAAAGCATTGTCTCGAAGGACGATGCACTGGAAATTACAAGAACAAACGCCTTGTTTTTCAGCAGAAACAAAAAATTTGATGAAAAAGAAACACTGCTGTTGTAATCTCCGTTTCTGTGAAATAATCAAACATTTACAAACACACGAAAACACACAGGACACCCAACACAAGAAATACAGCCTGTCTGGCGACACTATATGTAGAATTCGCATACAAGCTAAAATCTGGCCATGCGTCAGACACAATCTCGCGCAGCCGTTAGCTGACGTACAGCCTCCCGCATTTTTAACTATAACGCACCAGCATACTATGAAATGGGCGTGCGTCGTCCTGAGAAGAGCAGCTTAGCAGATGACGCTTGCGCTGGAGAGTTCTTTATGCGCATCTGCTTACTTTTGTCGGTCTCGCTAAGTATCGCCGTCGAAGGCGCTAAAATGACCCATGACACTCGCGCAATATAGTTACAAATGCGGAAGGCTGTACTTCTAGAAATACCTATACAGAAATTATGTACACAAGCAGTAACTTTCCTGGTTGAATTCTTTCTTTACCATTCAGGTCAAACAATCACCGGCGCTAGCATACGTTATAGCAGAAAGCAAATACATGATAACGCTCCTGGCAACGTCCAATAAGTTTCAGGAGATTTTTCGTGAAACTGTTCGCTAAATGTGCACTGCGACATGAACAACGAACATTCGAAAAAAAGACATTTATCATTGTGGTCGCTTTAATAATCATCTGGTGATCCGTATAACAATTCACAATTCACGAACCACTGACTACAAAACTGCGCGCAAGCGCCGGACTTACCTTTCTAGGCGTAGTCGGCAAACGCTCCTTCATGTCAGGTCCCGGCGTCGACTGCACGACGATCCTTCCGGCGTAAACATTGTTGAATTGCCGATGAACTACAGCACGTAATACCTCAACAAATTCTTCCGTGCACTGTGATCCGATGCGATATTATCAGAGGCTTTTTCATGAGCCGGGAACAAAGAAAGCGCGAGCGGGCCATAATTACGATAATCGACATCGGCGAACCACACGATACTGCGAGCTACGTTACGCGGTCCCAGGGGCTAAGTGATCATCAAAGCACACAAGGGGCACGACATTTTCTCTCGGCACAGCGTACACACGAATAAACATCCACATCGACCTGCCTCAATGCAGCGCGCACGCACAGCAACAGGGAGCAGCAGCAGAAGACGGGAAAATAATATCATATGCAATTTTACCGGTCATGCCCCTGGGGCAGTGGCAGCGCCTCCTGGGGGGCACCGAAAGCGACCATGCTTTCGTGCTTTCGCCCACTATCGGCCCTTTGGTGACCGCATGTATCGTGACGGCGTAGTATGTGGTAGTTTGTATGGGTGTTCTGTGGCAGTATTTCGATATTATGCGTTCGAGTTCGAGCTCGAGCTCGCTGGCCGCCGGTTCCGTGGCGCGTATATTGCTTTCCGCGGATGATTGCACACGCGAGAGAGAAAAAAAGGAGGGCGAGGACGATGGCGCGACCTTTTTTCGACGACGACGCACGAAAGCAATCGTATGGCTTCTATGAATACGTGGGCTGGAAGCGGGTCTGTCTGGCCTAGTGGTTACGGCGTTTGCACAGAGATCTGGGGTACGCGGGTTCGAATCCCGCTTCGGCTTATGTTTTTTTTTTGCATTACCATTTTCTTTTTTTTTCCTCCCCTCTCTGACGGCGCCGTCGGTTGTGCGCCGGTGCCACGGTGTCACCGTGGCCGGTGCCGGGCGCCGACGCGAAGCGGCTGTCGTTGGGGTGTTGCGGAGCGCTCGCGCGTGTGTGCCAATTTCAAATCGAATTTTACCGTAAATCTGTTCAAGCATTAAATTGCGTGGTATGACTTAATCCAGTACGACAGCTACAAAGGTCCCGTTCTAACTAGTTTTTGTGCCGAGTAGGCCCCTGTGTAGACCTTTTTGGTGCCAGTGGGACCAGTATGAGCCAGTTAACTACCAAACGGATCCCCTGTTTAGACCCACTTCTGTGTCGGAGATTCCTGTTTAAACCTGTCTGCGGGCCAAATAGGCCCCTGTTTTGTGCCAGTGCCCGGTATGAACCAGTTTGTTCGCCAAACGGGGCCCCTGTTTAGACCTATTTGTGTGTGTGTGTGTGGGGGGGGGGGGGTCCTGTTTAAACCTATTTGCAAGCCAAACAGGACCCCGTTCAGACCCGTTTGTGTGTAAACGGGTCCTGTTTACACCTGTTTGTTGACAAACAGGTCCCTGTTAAAACCAGTTTAAACCTGTATAACGCTGTTTGAATTTAAATAGGATTTTTTAGTAGGGGAAGTCTTGATCACTTCATGGGGTTCCGAGCCACAAGTGGCTCTAACATCACTTTAAGAAAGACTACCTACGGCCGCTATATAAAAACGTTACAGGCCTGCGCGGCACACACAGCACAGTCACAGCGTAATCTGGTGGAGCGGCTCAAGAGTAGCTCGAGTTTAGGCACCGCGCACAAGAGTCGCGGCAGTCTGTTCGCCTCGTTTTGACGAGAACGATCTGAACTGTCCGCCCGGCGTTCAGATCGGGCGGACAGTTGGAGATGGGCCCTTACGCCTTTTCTCCTGGAATTTAACTTTTACTCTATCTCTCTGTTCTCTGCAATCTGACAAGTGTGACAGGTTGGGCAGGTTAGTAAAGATGCATGACTTGAAATCAGTAGCCCGTAAAGAAACGGTGGCAAAATAAGATACGCAGAAATGACAAGTGCTTGTTCTGTGTACGTTTCTTACTTTTTCCTCCATTTTTCTCATTTTTTTTTCGCGCTGCTCATCTTAGATCTTGCCCGTGTTTCTGATGGGCATGTCTGTCCCAACAGCTCCACCCACCCCCGCGCTTGGCATGAAACTCACCTTGTTAAATCTCTCGTGCACCCCCCTGCCCCCAAGAAAAATGTTTTGGCTACGTACATGGGTGTACGTTATTAAGTCAGGAATTGGAAACCACACATGAATGTA
This sequence comes from Dermacentor silvarum, assembly GCF_013339745.2. Classification (NCBI taxonomy): domain Eukaryota; kingdom Metazoa; phylum Arthropoda; class Arachnida; order Ixodida; family Ixodidae; genus Dermacentor; species Dermacentor silvarum. The sequence goes on from NC_051163.1 coordinate 108,419,471, forward strand.
CGTGAACGTGTGGAACATTTATAACTGTATGGGCAGGCGAAAGAAGTGTGAAATTATTCGACGAACACCTTCGCACTTTTACTGCAACTTTATTGTAAATAACGAAGAGCTTGCTTGTTCACAGGCAGAAAACCTTCCTTGACAGAGGCTTATGCGACAGCATCAAAACTCGCTCTACAGTTGCATTTGCATTCCCAACCCAATTCGCTAGAAGAGGCCGCAGCAAATTTTTAAATAATACTTTGAAAAGATCCTCAGTGTAAGCGTGGTCGTTCCTTTCACATAAGAATTGTTGACAGTTAGTGAGATGTGGAAGCAAGGCTGACCTCAGAAGGTGGAACAACTTGCTGCTTTTAGGGGCGAAGCAACTTAGGGCCGAGCCTTGTCCCTCGTAGTTGTCCGTTGTCCGTAGCTCTGGTTTGCATGTATACTATGTATACCAGAGCATGTACATGTGTACTGCACACACGTACAATATATATATATATATATATATATATATATATATATATATATATATATATATATATAATGTCACGAGATGTTCTTGCAAGTCCACAGGGCGTCTGACTGAAGTACAAGAAGACGGAGCAGTCTCCGCTGGCCACCGATCGAGCGCGCACTCCTAGTTCGTCGACTTCCTCTTTCACACTTCACCGTGCCGGCACCGATAATCTCCAGTACAATCACCCCCCGCACAGAAAGAAGCCATCCTGGCGACCTAGGGAAAAGACAGCATCGGTGGGTCGTAACACGGTTTAAGCCGTGCTATATGAACTATTTCGCGCCCTCGGCAACGGCGATCAGAAGACGGCGCGAGCGGCTCGATGACATAGTTCACAGGTGATGCTTGCTGCAGTACATGGTAGGGACCGTGGTAGTTGGACAAAAAGTTAGTGGATTGGCCGGGGGAAGTAGCCGCGACCCGAAGCCAAACAAGCATTCCGGGAGAATAGCGGGCACTAGGAGCGGATGCGTCATGGCGTGATTTTTGGCGCCACTGATCTTGGGTGGTGAACGAGCGGGCTAGTTGGCGACATTCTTCAGCATAAGCAGCTGCTTCTGAAACAGGTGTCACTTCAGAAGCGTCAGGACGGTAGGTGAGAATGGTGTCCAAGAGGCAGGAAGGTTCTCGGCCATAGAGAAGAAAGAAAGGAGAGAAGCCGGTGGTAGTTTGCGGGGCAGAGTTATAGGCGTAAGTGACAAAAGGAAGAACCCGGTCCCAACTGGAGTGATCGCCAGACACATACATGGCAAGCATGTCGCCAAGCGTACGATTCAAATGTTCCGTCATGCCATTAGTTTGTGGATTGTAGGCGGAAGCGGTGCGATGAATGATGTTGCACTCCTTTAGCAGGGCCGCGATGACATTGGAGAGAAAGACGCGCCCACGGTCACTTAATAATTCACGTGGAGCACCGTGTCGCAGAATGAGGTGGCGAAGAAGGAAGCAAGCGACGTCTTTCGCGGTGGACGCTGGCAGCGCAGTTGTTTCGGCGTACCGTGTGAGGTGGTCTACGGCAACAATGATCCACCGGTTACCATCCGGAGTGCTTGGAAGGGGGCCGTAAAGATCAATTCCAACACGGTCGAATGGTCGAGCAGGGCAGGGTAAAGGTTGCAGGGGACCTGCAGAACTCTGAGGAGGGGTATTGCGGCGTTGACACGTAGCGCATGAACGGACGTACTGATGAACGAATCTGTACATGCCTCGCCAGTATAGAATCGAAGACAAAGACGGGAATACGTTTTGAAGACGCCGGCGTGGCCACATTGGGTGTCATCGTGGAAAGCGGCGCAGATGTGTGAGCGCAGGTGACGGGGAATAACGAGCAGCCATCGACGGCCTGTCGGTGAGGTAATTCCGTCGATACAAAAGGTCGTCGCGGATGGCAAAGTGGTGTGCTTGACGACGCACGGCACGTGAGACAGACGCAGGTGAGCGGTGAGACAGGAAGTCCAGCAGTAGAGAGATCCAGGGATCTTTACGCTGCTCGGCCGGCATGTCGTTGAAGCTAAGAGCTGACAAATCGCAGGTGGGAGTTAAGGAGCAAACAGAGGCAGGAGGTAGCGGAGAACGGGATAGGGCGTCGGCATCTATTGCGTCCAGAGCGAAAAATGACACTTATTTCATACTCTTGAAGCCGTAAGGCCCAACGAGCGAGGCGGCCACTGGGATCTTTCAAGGACGATAACCAGCATAAGGCATGGTGATCAGTGACAACGTCAAACTGATGGCCATAAAGATAAGTACGAAATTTGCTGATTGCCCAAACAATCCCCAAACATTCTTTTTCCGTCACAGAATAGTTTGATTCTGCCTTCGTTAGGGTGCGGCTGGCATATGCGACAACGTACTCGTCAAAGCCATCTTTGCGTTGGGCGAGAATGGCGCCAAGTCCGACACCGCTAGCATCCGTATGTATCTCAGTAGGCGCATTTAGGAAGAAGTGGCGCAGTACTGTAGGGCACGTGAGGAGCCGGCGGAGCCTCATAAATGATTCGTCACACTCCGAGTTCCAAGCCGACAGGTCTGACGTGCCATTAAGAAGCTGCGTCAAGGGAGCGATGATCGAGGCAAAATTACGGATGAAACGCCGGAAATAGGAAGACAAACCGATGAAGCTCTGTAGTTCCTTTAGAGTAGTGGGCTTAGGGTACTCAGCAACGGCGCGAAGTTTGGCAGGATCAGGCAGAATTCCCTCTTTGGAGACGACGTGGCCTACGATCGTAAGCTTACGGGCACCAAAATGACATTTTTTTTTCAAATTGAGTTGCAACCCAGCTGACGTGAGACAGGCAAGACTTGCTCAAGGCGGGCGAGATGCGTATCGAAATCGGTAGAAAAGACCACAATGTCGTCTAAGTAGCAAAGGCATGTGTGCCATTTAAGACCCCTGAGAATAGCGTCCATCATTCTCTCGAAAGTTGCAGGCGCGTTGCAAAGGCCGAAATGCATTACATTGAACTCGTATAATCGATCAGGAGTTACAAAAGCCGTTTTTGGACGGTCGGCTTCAGCCATCGGCACTTGCCAGTACCCGGAGCGCAGATCCAGAGAAGAGAAGAACTCAGCTCCCTTTAGGCAATCCAGGGCGTTGTTGATGCGTGGTAGGGGATAAACATCCTTGCGGGTAATCTTGTTGAGTCGGCGGTAATCGACGCAAAACCTGATTGAGCCATCCTTTTTCCGCACCAGCACGACCGGAGACGCCCAAGGACTGTAGGAGGGCTGGATCACACCTCGTTTCAGCATGTCGTCAACGTGTTCGTCAATGACACGGCGCTCGGCTGCGGAAACACGGTATGGACGTTGGCGCAGCGGAACATGGTGACCGGTGTCAATACGGTGAACAACCGTTGTCGTGCGCCCCAAGAAAGGTTGGCCGAGGTCGAAAGAAGCACTAAAACGATCAAGAAGTTCAACAACTTCACTGCGTTGAGCGGCCGTAAGCGCGTCGTCGATGGTATGCAAGAAAACATCGGGGAAACGCGAGGCTGGTGCGGTAGCAGAAGTGATGGCACCGATAGGCAGTGGCGACCTATCGGAAGGTAGGTCAAATGGACTAATGACGTAAACAGTGTCTAGGCGCGCCACACATTCACCGTGTAAGAGAGTTGAAGGACGTGGAAATGGATTGCACGCATAAATAGCAGCGTAACCATCGGTGAGTGTGACGACTGCAAACGGGAGTAGAAGGTTCAGTCGACGCGCACAATCTTCAGATGGTGTAAAAAGAGCTGTCGTGGCGGGGGCAGAGTCACAAGAGACGGGCACCAAGGTGGCAGAAAAAGAAGCGATAATGACGTCAGCGGTGACGATCACTTTAGGAGAACGGTTCAGGAGGTCGACGGTAGTGTCACGGAACGGAGACAAAGCCAGTTGCGCGCGAGCGCAGTCGACAACAGCATGATGTGCGGAAAGGAAGTCCCAACCCAGAATAACGTCATGCGAAGCACGGCATAGAACGACGAATTCTACAAAATATAGTTCATCCTGAATCATAACACGAGCGGTACATGCGGCCGAAGGCTTGACTTGCTGCGAGCTTGCCGTGCGTAGGGAAATATCTGGTACAGGAATCGTTACTTTCTTGAGTTTGCCGCAGAGGTCTTCACTTATGACAGAAACGGCAGCCCCCGTATCGACAAGACCTGTTGTCGGGACGCTTTCCACAAATACTGCGATTTCGTTAGGAGAAGAAAGATGAGGCCTTGAAAATTTCGACGATGGCGCAGTTCTTGCCTCGGGAACTGCGGCTGTCAGTTTTCTTCCTGACCAGAGCTGGAACGGCGAAGCATGGGTGAAAGGGAACGGCGGCGAGGGGAAGGAGACCGACGAGAGTTGAAGGCGGCGCGACGAGAATGCGAGTCCGAGGGATCGGGGATAGAACGATGCGAAGGCTCTTGGGGAAGGTAGCCGAGGTTCGGCGTGTCACAACGAAAATAAAGTCCACGGCTGCGACAGAAACGCGCAACATGTCCCAGAATACCGCATGCGAAACACATAGCGCGGTTGTCCGGAGTATGCCAAGGGTTAAGAGAAGGTCCGGAAGGCGATAAGGGCACGTGAACCGGGCGTACCGGAAGTGGCCACGAGTAGAAACTAGCGGCGGGTCTGGCGGTAGTAGGCATCGGACGCGGAGGAGGTCGGTTGAGAGCGGCAGCGTAAGTCAGAGGCGCAGTCACAGGCGGAGACGCCTGTGACTGCGCCTCTGAGGGTCTCGGTGAAAGCTGACCAGGTTGTAAATTCGGCTTCGTGGTTTCTAAACCACAGATTTGCCACATCAGTCAGATAAAAGATGACGTTGGTCAGCTTGTCGCGATCAACCCACTTGTTATGCGCGCTAACGCGGTCATACTCTCAAGTCAGTCCTCCACGTCGTTATCGTCGGTACCGCTGAAGATGGCAGGGTCGCGCTGACGTACCGCACCAGAACACACAACAGCCGGGGGGTGGGAGCGGATTGCGAAGGGCCGGCGTCGTCGGTCATTGTGGCCGCAGATGGCAACGTACGGCTGCGGAGCTCCAGGTCGGGGAAGACGTTAACCCAGCACCTCCACCAAATGTCACGGGATGTTCTTGCAAGTGCACAGGGCGTCTGACTGAAGTACAAGAAGACGGAGCAGTCTCAGCTGGACACCGATCGAGCGCGCACTCCTAGTTCGTGGACTTCCTCTGTCACACTTCACCGTGCCGGCACCGATAATCTCCAGTACAATCTATATATATATATATATATATATATATATATATATATATATATATATGTGTGTGTGTGTGTGTGTGTGTGTACATGTACAGTATATCCGGAGTATTCCGGAGAACTCTTCCGGAGTTTTGCCCGAATGATCCCCCGGTGCTTCGCCCACTCATCATCATTCACTTCAGTGGATATGCTGTGTTTTTTTCTGACATCGTCTGCCTTCATGACGCGATGAACAAAGCTGCAGGAGAGCTTGCGATGCCCGACCACTTCCATTCGTGGGTACGCCAAACCTCCATTGTCCGTCTTTTTGATGAGACCGTGGAGTGGTCCTGTTGCTTCTGGTGTTTGCAGCAGGGCATTGCATGTACTGCGGATAACCGGAAAACACAGTCGGGACCCCAGTCGGAAGCAAAAGCCTAATCTTCGTGTTCTTTTTATCGTCATTCTCAGTAAAATGTAATCACCACACCAGCGACCTGTCACTTGGCTCCAACTTGCTTCCTTTCCCTGACGGCCCTTGGCGAGGAATATTCTTCTGTCACGCTTCCCGACGCTGTATATCGCAGGGGAATTCGTGGTACTTCACAGTAGCGTCTCTTCTAGCGTTCCAGTTGCACAGCGGCACACAACAGTTTCGCGGCATCACACCGCTAGTAAAAACCACCTGCCACACACGCGCACACCAAAGAACCGCGCGGCATCAGGTAAGCTGCTCACACACACGACCATACAAAAAAGCACAAGAGAAAGCGCACGAAAAAGCACACCAACACGCATTAATCCTGAGGCAACCAGGCTGTAGCACGAACCGGCGTCTGCCTTGCGTACCGTAGCAGTGGCGTCCTCACCAAAAACAGCGGCCGCAACTGTCAACTCAGCCGAGACCCGCTCCCCCATTCACGGCGACGCGACGCAGCAGACCGCACCTTTTTTAGATGCGAAGCAGCTTATGGTCGGGGCTATGTCCCTCCCTCCGCCGTGCAGCGTCCACACCCCTACTGCGCATGCGCAAGTTCCGGCTTCCGGAAGCCGGAAGCAGGCTTCTGCTTCCGGTTCCGCTTCTGTTTCCACTTCCGGTTCCTCTTCCGGTTCCGGAAGCCAGATTCCGGCTTCCGGAGAACGCTTCCGGCGTTTTGCCCGAATGATCCCCCGGTGCTTCGCCTACTCATCATCATTCGCTTCGTTCTCTCATTCTCCTTACGCAACGCCATGATGAGTGCCACAGACAGCACCAGCGTCAACGCCAGTGTCAGCGCCGTGGACAGCGCCGCGGAGAAGAGGGCTCGAGCCGCTGCCACGAAACGGCAGCGGTGACAGGCCGATCTGAAAACTAATGGGAACTTGAGTCGACTCCATGGCTGCTTCGCATACTACTCAGGATTCCCCTACTTGAAGATGGCGTAATTTTTTAAAAGACGATAGTCTTTCTTGGGGAACTTAAACGCTGAAAATTTGGTCTGTCTGTCTGTCTGTCTGTCTGTCTTTCTGTTTGTCTGTCTGTCAACCGATTCAGCCAGCCGGCCAAAGTTGGACCACTTGCTTACCGCCCACACTACTTAAACTGGTACGGCTGTTCATACTTGTGAACGTTATCGATCAAAAAGTAAATATTACGCATATCTGAGGCGCAACATCACTAGGTAAATACATAGATACGTAACTCTAAAGACCCTAGTTTCTTAAGCTGCGCTGAAAATGCCATGCTATGCGCGCCAACGAACGACGTCTGCCACGAAGGGAGGGAACCCTCTGCACAAGCTCGTGTTTCCCCGAATGCGCGCCGACGAGCGCCCTCTGCCATGGAGGAAGGACACCCTCTGCACAAGCTCATGTTTCCCGATGTATTGCCAGATGGCGTCGCCATCTACATCCAAGAAATGGGACACATTGCCCTCTGCACGACCCGCGCCGACCTAATCTTTGACAACTCTATGGATCCTAGTGTTGATGCTCGCCATATAGGTGACATCTGCGCAGTTTACATGCGCCTAGAGTGCACGCCACTGCTAGTGGTAGCTGTGTATGTGTCGCCCGGCCACACTCACGAGGCCATCAAGGCGTTCCTCCGAACGCGCCTTTGGGCCCATTCGAAGCTGCCTGCTCAGAAACAACATTTCGAGGGCACCCACCGCACGCTTGCGGACATGCCAATGATAATCACTGGCGATTTCAACGTCAACTTGCGTAATGGCCAAAACCAATGGCTACCAAACTTCATGCGTGACCTCTTCGGCATGAGCTTGGCAAGCGAAAGCGAAGTGCCTACAACCCGGTTTGGAACGGCTCTCGACCACGTCTTCCTACGCGGGCTAAAGAACGTGGAAGTACTGAAGTACGCCTCCTACTTCAGCGTACAAAGACCTCTGCTCTGCTTGGTTGCCAATGCGTCGGACGACGAGGGATGTCATGGTGACACTCAGTGTGCCAGTGGTACCAGTGCCACTGTGGAACGGGATCGTGCCTCACACCCTGGCGTCACCGGAGACGGGAAGGCGTCTACTTCGGCGCACCAGTAGTACATGCGCACAGCCATTGACCCTTCCACGCAATAAAATACATTCATGTCTCACAAATGGTTCTTCTTTGCAAACTATCATGCTATACAGTATACCGAAACATTGCTGACATATCGTGGAGGTACGAACACATGGCATGCCAGCAGTGATAATGCGGTAAAATGAAATCTGTTCAAACAAACCTCCATTGCATTTATCATGCCAGGTACGGAAATGGTACGAGAACAGCATCACGGGTGGCCGCGGATCAGACCAGCACTCATGTAGTACGGCCGGCAGTTGGCCGCGGATCAGACCAGCACTCATGTAGTACGGCCGGCAGAAGACTATCGTCTTTCGACGACATTTGCAGCGAAGCACGCAGATACGCGGCCATTTTTTTATGTAGAGGCCGTGGACTGGCTCAAGCAGTGCTTAGTTTAGGCAGGTAAATGTAACAAATTGAGCATTTAGTATTTTGCTTCGCTGTTGTTATAGACATTGGTTTAAAAGACGCCTGCCTGAGACATATACTTCCGTAAATATTCCTGATTCTTTCGAGACGGGTTTATGTTCATAAAATATTTAATCGAGAACTTCAGATGTCGCCAGAGTGATATTGCAGGTTCCTTAATGTGGCGTGCACGAATGATCGCTTGTTAAGCTTTGGCTCCATTGGCAGCAATGGGTGAACAGGATAAGCGCGACCTACTGCCCACGTACTGTAATAATGTGCGCGATATTCCATCGTTAAGTTAGACGTTCAGTGGAAGTGTGGGCAGCAATATGCCAATGCCTCTCTGAGTAGACGGGTTGCCGGGCAGGTCGGACAGGTGCACGACCCGCTCGGCTTGCCTGCCTCATGTTCCTCTATACGCCACGCCACCGGCCGGAGAGAGACAACTTTAGATCAAGGGATGCAAGAGGCTTGCGTAGCCTTCATGGCATAGCCTGCATGGTTGGCTTCTGCTGAGACTCCAGCGCCTTGCATATGCAAGCGGAACGCAAGCCCCTTGCGTCTTATCTCAATGTTGTCAAACCTTATCTTATCTAAACCCTATCTAAATCTCCTTAATAGCGCCATGCCTCTCGCTTCACTCCTGTACAGAGAAAAGCCACTCAGTTTCCCGTCCTTGTCTCTTTAAAGGTATCGCGCTTAAATTTACGAATTAATCGCGAACCACTCCGCATCAGTGTTTATTTAATGCGCTCACCAGTTACTCTTTATCAAGGATCCATGTGTTTCTCAGTGACGTTGGAAATTTATAATACTCTGTACATTTTACACCTGCCGTGAACGCACATGCGCCTTATTTTTTAAACATACATATTTAAACTTATGAAACACCATTCCAGCGCAAAAATAAACACGGCCGAGATGAGAAAGACAACAAGAACGCCGGTTGTTGTTGTCTTTTTCTTATCATCTATGTGTATTTGTGCGCTGGAATGATGTTTGATAATGCTCATAACAACCAACTAGCCCAGCTGGCCGCGCTTAGCATATTTAAACGTTCACTCTGTCATAAGCCTGCCATCACTTTGGAACCAACGCAGACACTCACGCTACCTACCCTCACCTGTACACGCAACAAATCGGATGTTCTTTTTCTCCACAAATTGATACATAGAAAAATCTGCCGGTCGGACCTGCTTTCTAATGTGAGCTTTTGCTTTCCGCAGAAATGCACAAGGACACAGCGCGCCTTTCAGCCTTCCTTTCAGCCTTCCGGCACAGGCCGGGCCCGGGGCATTCGGGTAAGCCCGAGCCCATGCAGTGCTCTAAACCCTCTGTCTAGAATACATGCGACATATAACGCCCATTGAGATTGCCTGGACATCTTCATACCCAATTTTAATATTTCTCTGAAAGGAGTTGCAGACGTGTTCCGATAAGTGAATAAAAACTCTCATCTGTTGTATGTTCCGTCATTTCTTGTTCTCTTCTGTTTCTATACTTTTACTTGGTATGCTCTTCATATACGCATTTTATGCCCTTTTATAATCTGCATCGGGAAATAATTAAAGTGCAATGTTTTTCTTGTGCATTGCTTTTGCCGAGTGCGCCAGCACCAAGACACCCAAGGATGTTCCTGGGTACTTAATAAACGCAATTGATTGACTGATTTATTGATTGATTGTCCTGCACAGTTCCGCAAGTTGTAGACAACTATCTGTCTTCCTCAACTCGAATATGCGTTGGTCTTCTGGAATGGCATTTCTAGGTACAACAGTGACGTTATCGATCGGGTCCAGAAAAGGTTTCTAAGCATATACATTGTATAATCACTGCTTTGCTAACACGGACACTAGACCATGCTCTAGCACTATTTGATTATTGACATTGCCCTTACTTCGCAGCCGACGTAATCACTCAGACCATCTGTTTCATTTCAAACTCCTTCACGCTATGCTCATGTGTCCATAACTCTTCAATTGTATCATGTTTCGTATTCCGCGCAAGATCACCAGAGTACACAGACGTTTCCATGTTCCGGCCTGTCACCACCAACACCCAACCGTTACGAATCTGTGACGCGATCCTGCGTGACCAATCCTGAATCGTTTCTTGTCCTTTCGCCGATGTGAGCACGTGTCTTCCCGCAGAAAGTGTCGGCTGCGATTGAGTCGTTCGCTACTGGAATAGGAATAAGCCCCGTTTACATGAATGCGACAGTGGCGCATCGCATTTGCAAGCGCATGTGGGAAAGGCGATGCGACGCCGTTTACATGTAGCGACGGTGTCGTTAGAGGCCCCCCTCGGCTCTCGCTTGCTTCTCGGTAGCGTCTTCGCGGTTGTCATCGAAGGTATAGGCACCGGGCGGCCGTCGTAAGGCGCCAGCGGCGCGCCGGCGATTTGCTGGCGAACAGCGCCGCGAACGGCAGCTGTCAGAGCACTGGCATGTGAAGCAGACGACGGGACGACGGCGCTCGGTGCTTCCAGTGATTTGGCACTCCGGTTTTTAGGGGCTGACGCACCGGAAAACGCATTTTCGTGTGTCTGCTTTTGAGAAAGGTAGTCACTTGTACGAAGCAGATCACATTCGTGGCATCAGGTAGTATATAAAGCAGAAAACGAGCGCAAATTGCGATGCAAATGCACCATGCACGCGAACGGAGCTCACAGCGGCAAGCCATGACGTGGAACTCCAGCAGTTATATTCCAGATGTTATTTTGCTGTGCGAGTTAACATTGTCGCGTATTTAATCATGTAAATAGGCGAAGAACACAAAAATTATGGCCAGAAAAAAAAGGAGACATACGTCTTCCTTATTCTGTTTCTTGAGCTGCTTCGCCGATCGTACATGTGTCAGTAAGTTCCCGTTCTCTGTCCGTTGTAGTTCTTTTATCTTTGCAATGCTTCCCCAGTCTTAATTGATCATAAACTAGTCCAATCTTCAGTAACGGCCGTTTTTATATAGCTTAGCGCGACGGCAGCCGTCGGTGGCGGCGAGTGTGAACACGCCTCTGCGTTGGCGTTGGCAGTCGATGCACAGCACAGTCATGTGCCGGACGCAACCAGAGTTGGGAATTGTTACGAAGGAAAATGTACATTAAAAGGAAGACTGATACACTGATAAGATGGCAAAATGACGACAAATCTGAGTGTTCGCCTTCGGTTCCCAAGCTCCGGAGCCGTTACACTGCGGAGGCGAAGACAGGCAAGTGGGACACGAAGCTCTTGCGTATGAACGGCTCTTTTATTAGCGTTAGAACAACTAGACTATAGCAAATCAGCGTCGGAAATGTACAGTGCCCAGCGATTGAAGCGCTGGCAGCGCGCGGCTGCCGCCGTTTTTTTTTTTTCGCGCCACAGGTGCGCGCCGTGGGACCAAATGCACTCATAATGCGTTACGAAGGTTCTCGCTTTCACTCTACACCACAATGCATCAGTTTGGTGTTTTGCATCAGTCAGTGCAAAAAGCGCTGGCGACCATGCGATTCGAGTATAGCGTTTCAATTGCTGAGCATTGATCGCGCTGCTGCCTATATACAGACCGCACATATACAGACTTTCCGCCTGAAAACGGATGTCGCGATGAACAACGATTAAAATGAATGGCCTAACCAACTTCAGTCATGTTTCAGTAACTGTTGGTGCATCCAAAAACGCAAGATGTTTGATCAGATTTGGTTTCACGGCAGCGCCACCTGCGCGCGGCCCGGCCGCCACATGCCATTACTTTCGCGACGCCGCCGCATGAAGGCGCCACCGGTCCAAATTCATCCCTCGCCCAGTCCCTATTGTTAGACGCCCCCGCCTCCGTTCTCCCCTCTCAGTAGCGTCGCCTCTCAGTAGCTTCACGGTTGACATCGAAGGTCTTGTTAGGCGCCCCCGCCTCCGCTATCGACGATCCTGCGTTTACATGCTCCGCGAGAGTCGACTAGCCCCGTAAATCTACCTCGCCTGGCGCATTACCGCTGTTTACATGAATGCGATACGCTAGAAATGCGATGCGATGGGACACTGTCGCATTCATGTAAACGGGGCTTATATAGACTAGAATTCAGAGCCGTTCTCCGGAGCAGCCATTTTTACGTGACGGTGCCGCGGTGCGAGCATTGGCTGTGGACAGCGGGCACCGCGAAACGCTGAACTGGCGGAAGCAGAAATGGTGGCAATGAATTGTTTTCAAGCGGACCGTTGACGCTTAAAATTGTTAAGTGCATTTCATTTCACTTCCGCATTATGTACTCATGACGAACGCAGGAGAACACGCGTGGGATAGAGGGCACGCTTGACTTTTCTAAAGTTTCGCGGTATCGTTGTCGCAATGAGGGCCACTCATTTTTGTTTGCGGAAGACGTATGCATTGGTTTCCGCGCGTCGTAAAGCGAGATATTTTGCTAGATTAAGTGCTCTGGGAAGTGCCAGTCATGGTGCAAGATAATTAGCGCCAATAAGCATGCTACAGCTGTACGAAACTTCGCTATGCGCTCTTACAGAGCCTTTGCAGTGACATGGCACTGTGCTGTGACGAAGCTTTAGTTGACAAAAGTAAAACAAGGTATAAAACTAGATTTTATTGCGCAATTGTATGACACTTAAACTGGATTTCTGCCGTCGGCGTCGCCGTCGTCGTCGCCGTGAGGTTCCGTACAGATTCCGAGGGCGATAAAATCGTCGCCGCGCGCCGTATATATGCGCGAGCAAAAGCGCGCGCGGGGGGGGGGGGGGGACGCGCGCGCTATCACGGAGAGCGAACGCACGGCCGAAAGCAGACGCGACCGTCGCGCGAAAGGCCGTCGGGGTATGGGAGAGAGGGAGGCGGGGCGACGCTGTGCTCCGGCACCAAAGGCGTATCTTGCAATCGGGCGTAAGGGGAACTTGCCCCTCTATCTCCCACGCGAAAGCAACAAAGCGGTAAGGCAGCGCGGGAGGGAGGGGGGGGGGCAGCTTCTACTCTGCCAACAACTCCGTTCGTACTTTGCCCGGCTGTGGCCGTCGCCCGCACGGTCTCTTATCGCCACACGGCTCTGACCTTTGTATGCGCTTGGCATCCGCCACTCAGTTTCCCTTGAAGCAATAGACCGCACGAACCTTGCCCGCTACGGCGGCTGCGATTGCTGCCAGCGTTTTGACAGTCCTTGTGTGCGGTCATTCAATGTGATCTATTCATGTTTGCTTGTGCTCGCTGACACCACGCTTGTTAATTCAGTTAGTAAGCGGATGTGTCGAAGTTTATGCAGCCGATAAAACTACTAGCCCTACTTCGAATAGCTCTCTACTAATTTGCTATCGCAAGTGATGCTTCGCCTTTCGGGCGAAACTGCGACTTTTTTATTCTTACCTCGAAAAACTTATCCAAAGAGTGTAGCGGTTCTCAAAATGCGTTTTACACCTCGTGTAATGTTATTGAGTGAAGGATGCTATGAAAGTAACAATGTTGCCGCGAAGCACTGTTTCTTTTCTTTTGCACCACCTCTGAAAGCTTCTCCAACAGCCTCGTTGGCTAAGCGTTACGACACCAAAGCGCGCTTGCTTGAACTTGGGCAACCCTTCTGCCATGCAACAATAATCATGATCTGGTTTCCTAGCGTTACATTTCTTGCAAACTGATCGCTCGGCGCCGCCGCGTTGGTGCAGTGCATGGTAACGGTGTTCGGCTGCTGACGCGAAAGACGCGGATTCGATCCCGGCCGCGGCAGTCGCATTTCAACGGAGGCGGAATCCTAGAAGCCCGTGTACTGTGAGATGTCAGTGCACGTTAAGGAGCCACATTTGGCAGAAATTTCCAGGACCGTCCACTAGGGCGTGCATAATAATCACATGGTGGTTTTGGCACGTAAAACCCCAGTAGTTATTAAGACGAAACTTTTATGTGTCTCATGCGGAGGTGCCCTTTAAAGAGTTGGCAATGGCCTTGTAGAAAACCCGGAGTCGCCGCGGATAGCAAAAAAAAAAAAATGTAACGTGGCCCTATAGAAATGCATATACGTGATTTCGTGTGGCGCACACCTCCATACCCAAGGCCGGGATATGCGGGTATGCGGAACAGGGGGTTTTACATGTAGCGAAAGCCAATCATTTGGCAATGTAATGTGCAACTTAATGTATAACTCAATGGATGACTACATTTGCACCAGACTTTCGCCTTGAAGTGTTACAAAAAGTGTAACGCCGAGCAGAATTTTTTAAAATTGGCGCTTGCCACATTCCTATCAAGAATGCCGACGACGGCACAATGCCGCCCTGATGAGTAGCTTTTGTACATCGTTGCCACTCACTCAAACCGTGAGTAGCAATGACACAAACAAACGCCACGCACAAATAAACACAGGCAAGTCCACCGATTCCCGCACTGCACGCCGAGAGGTGGCGCCTGGTGTCGAGAGAGAGCGCCCGCAGCCTGCATGAGAGGGTAAAATAATCTGGTCTATAGACCTTATTACGGTGGCTAGATGGGTAGGTGTGCCGACCGGTGCGTCTGGAGCGTAGTTCATCGCTTCTCCGCGTCATGACGCAAAATTGGCGCTGCGGTCAGTAGAACGGTTGCGCAGCGCGCGTCGTCTGCTACAGGTGGCAGGCGGCGAGCAAGAAAAAAGCAAAATAAAAATAAAGCCGGTATTGGAATAGTTCTATGTCGTCTGTTCGTGTCAGTTTCAAAGGCGAAGAGCTCCAGGTGTCTTGTACTGTTCGCAAATTCCTAATCGATGTGGAATGTTCCAGGTCGGAAGAATGACCGACGAGATTTGCGGCGGCATTGCTCCACCAAAGAAAACCACCAAGGAGACTAACTGCTTCTCTCCCAACTGCAAGTCGGACTGTAAATTTCTGAGAAAGACAGCGGAAATATGACACCGGAAAT
This sequence comes from Dermacentor silvarum, assembly GCF_013339745.2. Lineage (NCBI taxonomy): Eukaryota > Metazoa > Arthropoda > Arachnida > Ixodida > Ixodidae > Dermacentor > Dermacentor silvarum. Next base: position 108,434,487 of record NC_051163.1, read on the forward strand.
GTTCGCCCCGGGCTGCTGAGTAGGTTGCTCAGTATCGGCGACGTTAATGAGCAAGCGGTACACCGAAAAGCGTACGTCGATGAGCTCCTCGATCGAAATTGGAAACTTGCAAGCCGCACATGAGGTGCTCAGCGCCTGCGACATCGAGCACCGCTGCGCTAGTACAGGTAAAAGGAAAGTAACCCTAGGCTTACATTCTATATAGCAGGTTATGTAGCAAGGAAGTTCCTGCATAGAAGCAAGTGCTCTGATTGCTCAGGGTTATTACTGAATTCAACAGAATAAGTAGGTCAGGGCAGTCGCTCCCTTCTGAAGCGGTAAAAAAACTGGTAGCATCGCTCGAAGACGCCTTCACGCTGTTCTTCAGTTTAAATGACTTACGAAGGAACAGTATCGCCGACTTTGCATCCTTTCTGCAGCTAAATCATCCGAATTTGATCGGCTGTGAGCGGTACAAGAGCTCACAAACGGTGTTGTGAAGTTCTATTCAATTACACGCCTTTACTTGTCAAGGGCAAGAGCATGGCACACGAAAGCAACAGGGAGAAAAGGAAGCACCTGAAGCGGAGGCGTGTGCTGTAAATAATGTTATGATGTGGTGGGCCAAAGTTGCGACCTTGTTGGCTCTAGGCTACTTATGTTGGTGCGTCTGCTGACTGAAGTTACGAGAGCTTTTCTTGTATTTTAAATATATTCATGAATCTAGCCCAAGACATATTGCTTTCTTTTATTGCAACCAAACAGCGAACCATATGCACTAACCAACACAATTCGTCTCGTAAAAATTTAAATACCGTAACTATAAGGGAGGAATAAATACAATAGCTGCATTTCTCGAAATTGAAGCATTAGACCTCACTAAATATCACGTAAACACGTGTACATATAGCGTATAAAACCATTGCAGTATTGTGTTATGCATGGAAAAAATGCATCTACGTCTTTAATGCAATGGTCTGGAGCGCTGCGTTTATACCAATATATGTGACCAATCGCCATCCTAGAAAATTGACTTCAGCATATTGTGTCTTCTGACAGGACGACAGTAACAAATTCCCCATTCTGGCTTCGCCTACACTCCTAAAAACGACATTATACAACGCGTACTTCAAAGCTAGAGCAGAGGGAGCGATACTATCAAATACGCTGTTCGTCAACACAGCGCAACCGACGTTGCGCGCGGCTGAACCGTTATACTGTCCGCAGCGCCACTTCTGCGTCATGATGCGGAGAAGTGATGAACTACGCTCGGTCGGCACACCTACCCATCTAGCCACTGTTACAGGCACTGTACCACCGTAACCTTTTCACAAACCAACGTTTCAGTAGCGCCATTGCCCGACACGGGCGACGTCTAGTTGCAGAACATGTTATGCCGCCATTCTCGACTGTGAGCCTTGCGAGAGCAGGCCGGCCGCACTGCGGTTGTGTTATCCTCGCCGAGCATCATTAACAGCGAAGCTGTTTAGGCCAGCCGTAATTTGTGGTGCGTAGCCGAGGTAACCATGGCAACCCGGAGGAGGAGGAGACCGCGTGCATGAGCACGCAGCATCCTCGTCGCCAGCTCCCTGCTTTCCCGACCCCTTCCTCTCTTCTCTCCGCGGCACCCTGAGCCAGGAGAAAAAAGAAAGCTTGCACTAGGCCGCGCAAAGGTCAAGACTGGTATCGAGCGGCTAAGCCTTCAACGCGTTCAGCGTCGGCAAGCTGCAGCGTTCTTTGCACTGTACCAAACTTGGTTACCCTGCCTGCGTTTGTGGCATGCCAGGAGGGCTGTCGCTCGTATACGCCCACGTAGCGCTAGTCACGCGAAATGTCGCGAAAGGGAAGGTACCTCCATCTTTTTTTAATATACTGCACCACAGTCATTTATTCAACTTTGTGTTGAAATATACAAAATGTGGCCACCCAGTGAGACAGCCAGCAGGATTGGCAAAAAATAAGATGCAGATCCAATTCACTTGCTTGAATCGACATCAGGCGAAGCTTTCACACAACTGTCAGTTAAAGTCCACGAAACTAACTACAGTGTGTACTGTTGTCCTTATTTCATCCGATGCAACACGTACTCATATACAATGTTTGCTTATGCACCGCACAGATCACATAATGTAATGTATATATAGCTCGGTGAACTCACTCAGAACGTCGGCTATGACTTCGAAATAACCATGAGTCTGAGTTCGTGTGAGCCTGGCTGAGTAGAATTCTTTGTGAATACGAGTAAGAGTAAGCTGGATTGAGTAAACTTTTAGGGAATATTGTCACGTGGTAGCCAGGACAAGCTCATTTGAGTATAATTTTGGTGAATATGAGTCAAAGCAAGCTCAGCTAAGTAGATTTTTTGGGAATATGACTCAGTGCAAGCTCGCCTGAGTAGAATTTTGATGAATATAAGTCAGATCAAGCTCATCTGAGTATAATTTTGGTGAATGAGTCCGAGCAAGCTCGGCTAAGTAGATTTTTGGCAAATATGATTCAATGCAACCTCGCCTGAGTAGAATCTTTGTGAACATGAGTCGGAGCAAGCTCGGTCGTGTATAATTTTGATGAATATGAGTGAGAGCAAGCTCAGCTAAGTAGATTTTCTGTGAACATGACTCAGTGAAAGCTCACCTGAGTAAAATTTTGATGAATGAGTCAGAGCAAGCTCGGCTGAGTAGATTTTTGGTGAATATGACTCAATGCAACCTCGCCTGAGTAGAATCTTTGTGAATATGAGCCAGAGCAAGCCCGGCCGAGTATTATTTTGGTGAATATGAGTCAAAGCAAGCTCGGCTAAGTAAATTTTTTGCGAATATGACTCAGTGCAAGCTCGCCTGAGAAGAATTTTGATGAATGTGTCATAGCAAGCACGGCTGAGTAGATTTTTGGTGAATATGACTCAGTGCAAGCTCGCCTCAATAGAATTTTGATGAATATAAGTCACAGCAAGCTCATCTGAGTATAATTTTGGTGAATATGAGTCAGACCAAGCTCGGCTTAGTAGATTTTTTGTGAATATAACTCTGTACAAGCTCGCCTGAGTACAATTTTGATGAACGAGTCAGAGCAAGCTCGGCCATGTAGATTTTTGCTGAATATGACTCAATGCATCCTCGCCTGAGTACAATCTTTGTTAATATGAGTCAGAGCAAGCTCGGATAAGTAGAATTTTGGTGAATATGACTCTGAGCAAGCTCGGCTGAGTAATGATGGGATATGGTTATACGAGTTTATGCAGTAATACATGCAATTGCAGACTCACTAGCAACATTGCGTCCATCTTAATGGGCATGACCTATGCCTCGTGATCAGTCTGCACAAGAACCACTCACACTTGAAAATATGCTCTCATTCACAGGAAGGAATGCAACCGGCTGACTTCACTGCACAAGTTTGACCTGTTTTTGTTTAATGTGTTATCTACTGCTTATAAAAACAAGGTGTTTGCCTGCGTTTCTCATTATTGCATGGGTTTTACAGTAAGTAGAGACAGAGAAGCAAGAAAAGGCAGGGATGTCTATGGCGAACTAGTTTTTTGAGAAAGTATTCTCAAAAAACGATATATTACAACCAGCATAAACGAAAGTAATTCGATGCTCTGAAGTAAGCGAAATATGCAATTACCTTTAATGTGAGGGTTAATACAGATGCAATAAGGATACGAAGTCTGCAACACATTGAAGGTTTGTTGGTTTTTGTGCAGGAGAAAAATGATACATCAGACAATGAAAAAAAGCTGTTTAAATATTGCTTCGAAAAGAAATTGGCAAGACTGTTTATTCCCAGTCAAAGCGTTAAATATGGTATTGTAGAACATTCATTACGATATATAGTTTGCACGTTCGCTTTGCGAGCTCGATAAGCAGTCGCGTCTGGCAGCGGAAGTAACAGAACCTTGAAATTAGATAGTTCATTGGGAAAATTGCGCATGAGAGCCCAAACCAACCGAATGCAAATAAATGGTCGCGCGTATAGCGTGACCTATTGACCATAGCATTTCTCCGTAGTTGCATATTCTTTAAATTGTTCCGTCCGTAAAATCATACCGCGCTGCAGCTGTGGCGTTTTCGTATATAGCGAGTAGTTTCTACAACCAGAAAATCGGGACGACATTTGAAGGCCATGCCTTCCCATGAGGAACACTTCGTAGTATTTACCAACTCGCAGCGCGTGTGACTAACGGGGAGTCACGCAGAAGTACGTACTATCAGCACCCGAAGCCAACCTAAAAAAAACGTCGCGTGATAAGCAACGTAGCGTGTCAACAAACGCATAGAAATCAGAGAACCGAATCTGACCTACGAGTTTTTATCTGCACTGTTCGCGTGTCGGTGCTGATGTTACGTACCGATTGCGCAAATCAAGGTTCCACTCAATTAGTTGCACTGTTCAAGGCTTGTTGAGCCAATATTCGTCGAGAAAAAAGTATCTATAAACGTTGCGTTGAGCGACCGCCGCCATTTTACAAAACAGACCGAGAGATAGCTCTCGGCTCAATTTCGACTGAAGATCGCAGCGATCGCTGCGACCAACCGGTTGGTCGCAGCCGGTTGGTCGCAGCCAGTTGGTCGGTTGGTCGCAGCCGAAAATCGCAGAATCGGCCCTGCGACTGCGATTTACGTAGCATGCGACGGAAATCGCACTTCCGGTGCGATGAAAGTCGCACCATGTGAAACGGCCTTAACACGTTTGATCCGTTTGTGCGTACAGAACTTTCGTCGCAGAGGTCAGACAATGGCAGTCAGAGCACGCTGGAAAGAAAAATATATATATATATATATATATATATATATATATATATAAGCGCAACGCATTCTTCCACGTGACCCGGATAGGCCAACGGGGGAGCGGAGGAGGCTGGGGTGACAGGAGGCGGCGAGGAGGAAACGCCGACGAGAGCGCGGTTGCGGCAAGATCTAAAATGGCGCTACTTTTATAGATAGAGGGGTTTCAGGTGAGATCGCTGGATAATAGCTGGGTCCCACAGGATGAGACGCTGGTTACCCTGCTATGACGCTTGGCGCACTGGTGTGCGCTGTACACGTGCTGGTTGTCGATAGAGTTTGCTGGCTCATACTGGTAACTGCGACACTTGCGTTTCTGCCACACTGCTTCCAGTACGCAATGCGTTTGCTGAGTATTAAATCCTTGATACAATTTTATGGGCAGGTACGTACTAATCTCCTGTCCTTAATAACCAATAATTTGGGACCATAAATGTCTGTTTCGTGTCGGCGGTGCTGCAGCTTGGAATAAAGGTGCGCAATACTTAAAGTCAGGAGGGGCCCCGGCCCCCTCTCCATTTCTGAAGAAGGGGCTACCCCCCCCCCCCCTTAGCAGGTCAACTTTAGCACTGCGGTACCAATTTGATAAGTGCTGGAAGTGATTTTATTACGAGTGGTGCCTTGTGCGGGAAAATTCTAACCCTCAAACTTTTCTATTATTGCTTTACTTTGCAATAAATCAGCTCATGCGAAATTAGTAAAACCAAGAAAGCACGTATTCTCGTACTGCTGCTTGCATGACCCCAAAACAATGTACATGACGGCCATCCTTGTTCGACTAAGGTTCTTGGTACAGAATACTCTTTCATGAGTCACCTACGCGTAAAGCTACCTGCTCGTGAATTTGTGAGGATTCACGTTTGTTTATTTAAAAAAATTAAATTATGAGGCTTTATGTCCCAAAACCACTATCTTATTATGAGGCACGCCGTAGTTTGGGACTCCGGAAATTTGGACCACCTGGGGTTCTTTAACATGCACCTAAATATAAGTACACGGGTGATTTCGCATTTCGCCCCCATCGAAAAGCGGTTGGTTTATGCAGGTTACCAGTTAACTTTCATTCCATTATTTGTGCATTATGAGTGCAGTGTTATACGAAAGACGCATGCACATTGTCCACTTATATATATATATATATGGCTTTGCGTCACAAAAGAGCGCATAATCACGCGCCCTGAATAACTCAAGTCACTAGGGAACCAAGACGGCCCCGCAGCAGCTTCGACAGACGGAGAGAGCGCATACGCCGCAGACAACCAGCGCGATCAACGAACACTAGAAGCTTCGAGCAGATACTCTAAGGTTACGGCATCAAGAGAGAGGAGAGAGAGAGAGCGCGCGCCAGAAGACCCTTTCAGACAGCGAGTCGAGAGAGAGAAAGAGAGAGAGCGAGGCAGTACTACGGCGTCAGTGGGCGCCTACGGATGAGTCACCACCCTGCCTCAACGACACTCCGACGGCCGTGGTCTAAAACGCGAGAAATATCTAGAAGATTCGCAGGCTTTGTTATTGCTACGGGAGCACGACTCCGTCGGAAGGTTCTAGAAGTGCCGGCTAAGGCAATAAAAGCTCCGTGCGGGAATCAGAAGTGGTATCAGACCGCGCCGGTGAAGAGATTTGACGTGAAGACTGACCCTATGCGGAAGAAGGAGATCCCCTGGCAAGCTAGTCGACGAGTTCATCGAGCGTCTGCATTTCCGGAAGTTCCTTCTTCGAGATTTGCCTCGAGCTACGCCGACATCGTCTGGCTCAAGGCCAGCACAGGTGAGTACGAGCGGACACTTTGTGTTCATATTCATTCTGTATTGTAGGTGTTGGACTCTTAGTGCTTGTCGTTAATTAGTTTTCTTTGTTTTGTTAACACCCATCTGATTTGTATTGTGTTCGTGCCTAGCCGAAGTGTGTATGTGTGTATGTAGCTGCCTTGTTTGAAGAATGTATTTTGTTGTTTGGAAAACTGTGGGCTCTGACTCGGTCTTTGGACCATAACCGGAGTTCACTGGCGCACCAGAGGGCCCCTTATTAATTTTCCGAGCTTTCTTGGAGTTATTTTCCGAAGCTGATAGGTCTGCTTTGGAATTTTCTTGGGATGAGTAGCTCAGATGGTTGAATCCTTGTGGTTGTTTTTTTATATTAAAACGCTCTCTGTTGTTTCTATGTTAAAAAAATAGATACGCTAGCCAGACACCGCGTATTTCGGCTCTAGAGATGCATTTCACACCAGTAGCCCGCACCCAGCGCCTCCCAGTATGCCACGCCTTGCCAACGTCCCAGTATCCAGCGCGCGACACTGGGCCCATAATCAGGCAAGGCATTGGGACTGCATACTTAGTTTTGCAATAGGGATTACACGACTATAGACAGTAATTACAGGCAAGTTTCACTAATTAGAAGGTTGGAGGGTGATTCAAATTCTCATTAAAGTCGATGGCAGACAGTGTCTTCCTGGTCGAGTTGGGGGCATGAATGTAGTGTGTGAGCCGTACAATTTATCGTGAGCCGCGCTGGAAGCGGCGACGTTTGACCAACATCAACTAGAGGCTGAATTGCCTTGCAACATTTTGTCATCAGTTATCATCACCATTATCATTATTGTCGCCGTTGCCATCATCATCATCAGCGAATTTCTAATCGTCCCCTTCTTCATAATTAGCATCATTATCATAATTATCACATACCCGCTTGCCTCAGTAATAGATACCCATATATCCACTTGCTCCAGTCGTACATACAGATTTCATCGCTAAGTTCGATGTTGAGTGAAAGTGTTCTCCACGGCAACAATATTAGAGCAGTGCTTCTTCCCGACGATCTCCACAGCAGCTCTCCCATATTCAAGTAAGACGCCGTTAGGACAGAGTGTGTCAGAAAAAAGAATCCAGTCAGCGCTACGCATTGCCGATGTCTAGCCGATGTCTCGGGCCAAGAACAGCGACCTGATATTCTTTATAAGGTGGCACTGGTCAAAGGCAACGAACAGCCTTCGGGCAGGATCTTCAGGATGCTTTATAGAATGCTCTAGTTTCCCATTGCAAAGCAGCTCCAAAGCAAGGACATTAATTTTATGGTTGTCTGTGACTATGCGTGCTACCAAGAATCCGGCTGTCTCCACTTCCTTTAGTACATAATTCATCAGTGTGAACAGCTGCTGGCCAGTGCAGTTCTTCGTGAAAAAATACCCCACAGGTATTCGAATGCGCACAGAGAGTCCCGTCAAAACAAAGCACAACAATGAATTTGCCAGGACTGGTTCACCTTTCGTTGGAGTTCCAAAATCCTGACCCAAGTCAACTTCTCCAACAAAGGTGTCTGTTTGCTTGTTGTATTGGAGGCGTTGTCGTATCCTCATTTCGTCAACAACGAGTGAGCACACTTTTGCTTGCTGTGGCTGCGTGGTCAGATTTTCCAGTTCTGCTTTGAGACGCTCTTTCACAAGACTTGTGAATCCCACTTCACCAGTCGTCACTCCCAGAAACCTCTGCAAGGTCGCTCGGCTTGGAAGCTTCAGGAGATTCTTACTTCTTATGAATTCATAAGCTTTTGCTGATAAATTTCTTAAGACAATGCAGTTACGAACTGTAACTTCTGAGTATGTAGGTCTGACTTTGGAGAAATTAGTCACCTGGTCAACAAGGATGCAGGCTCCTACATGTTTTTCTTGTGCTGCTTCAAGTACTTTGACAAAAGCAGTCAAATTGCAATCTTCTTTTAGTTGCTTGACTTCTTCTTTGTATTTATCGACAGTTTGTCGCAGCCGCTGTATCTGTCCCTTTAAATCGCGCTCCTTACGTCGCAATTTCCGGCGTTCCAAAACCGAAATGCTGCTGCGAACTTGAGTGGCTTGGTGTTTCAAGATAGGTTCAGTAGTAGCATGCACCTCAGCTTGCTCTGGAAGGCCGAAACACTCAAGTTCTGTGGTACCTGGATAGCTAAAACTTGGGGAAGGTCCGTCCCGGCGTACCGAGTCTTCGTCAGCTCCAACAAAAAGGCTGGTTGATGTCCGTTTCTTGAGAGGCCGTGTAGCAGCGATGTCAACAGCGACCGCCCGTTTCCTCACAGCCGCATCGCCCCGAGATTTCTTCGGCTTCGGTTGCATGTATTCAGGGTAGTCGTCAAAAACGCTGGGAGTTGCTCCCCTCTTGAGTTTCCTTGTTTTACATCCTTCTTTGTAGTCCGTGGGTAGAAAATGACGGCTACACACAACCGAGTAAAGTGATGTCGTATTCGGCGTCCAGTCTTTCCTAGCGATGGCTTTTAACCAAGGTGCTCTCGCTTCACTGTCGCTAGGAATCTCGTGAAACGAAATGCCAGGTAACTTACGTTTACCATCCGAATTGCACTTTGGAACACCACAGTAGGCCATGGCATCACGAGAACAAATAAAAATCTCCAGTCGCGGCAGCACAACACACGTTTTGACAAACAAGCTTGTGGCGAATTCCGTGCACACTACCCAGGGCTGGTGGCGCCACCTTGTGGGAAACAGCGTCAGCCGGCTAGCGAGAGCGGACGGTGGCTACGCCGCCATCGAGCAGTCATAGAAAGTATATAGGAGGTTATGGGCTGACACACGGAGAGCGCGCGTTCCAATACGCACTTCGTCCTTCTCGTTCCAGCGGCCGGCAGCCGCACGTGCCAGCCTATCTCGCGTCATTTCTCCCTTCTCAGAAACGACCGTCCCGGTCGGCTCGTTAAAATAAAGTGCATAAGGTGGCAAGACAGCTCTAATGGCAAATGTGGTCACAGAGAACAAAGGACAACCACAACAGTGCGTAGGACGGCGAAGAGTTTGAAAGCTGCACTTCACTCGCGGGTGTAGTACGGCTTCATCCGTACTACTTGTACAACTTCGGGGCGGGGACGTCGTCGGCTCAAGCGAGGATCAACACTTTGGGGCACGATCTCGTAATTCACATCTCTAAGCCGGCGCACAACCTCGTATGGTCTGAAGGATCATCGCAATACTTTCTCCGAGAGCCCATGGAGACGGACAGGTGTCCACACCCACACGTGGTCAATGGGGTTGTACTGGACATTCCGTCGGCTCTGGCTGTAACGACTGGCGTCGGCACTCTGCTGGCTGCGGATACGGTTCCGAGCAAGCTGGCGAGCTTCCTCTGCTTTCTCGATAAAGTCATCAGCGCCCTCGCTTGCCGTGGTACCGTCGTCTACTGGAAGCATGGCGTCTAAAAGTGTCGTGACGCGACGTCCATAGACAAGTTCAAATGAGGTGAGCTGGGTGGTCTCCTGCACAGCTGTATGATAGGCAAATGTCACGTATGGCAGAATTTCGTCCCATGTCTTGTGCTCTACATCAACATACATCGAGAGCATATCGGCCAGTCTTCTGTTTAGGCGTTCTGTCAATTTGTTAGTTTGCGGTTGATAAGCCGTGGTTTTCCGATGGTTGCTGTGCGTCAACGTGAAGACTTCTTGTATTAAATAAGCAGTAAATGCTGCACCGGATCAGTAATGAGGACAGCGGGTGCTCCATGACGCAGTACAATGTTGAGGACGAAAAACTTTGCGACTTCAGCAGCGGTTGCCCGGGGTGCAGCTTTCGTCTCGGCGAAAGTCGGCTTAGGTAGTCGGTTGCGATGATTATCCATTTGTTTTCCGAAGATGACGTAGGGAACTGACCTAGCAGATCTATGCTTACTTGTTGGAACGGCACTGGAGGTGGTTCCAGAGGTCGGAGCAGACCGGCGGGCTTGACGGGTGCTACTTTACGCAGCTGGCAGTCAGGACAGGTTTTCACATAGTGCTGAACAGACGAGAATAGCCGTGGCCAGTATTATCGCTGGCGTATGCGCGCTAGTGTCCTGGTGAAGCCTAAGCGTCCGGCACAGGGGTCTTCGTGACATGCCTGCAAAACTTCGTGGCGCAGGGCCGTAGGGACGATGAGAAGGAACGTTTCCTGACTATTATCAAAGTTTTTCTAGTAAAGTACATTGCTCCGCTGGCAGTACGACGTCAGCCCTCGTGACCGCGGACGCGGGATAACAACGTCACCTCCTTGAAGGTACTGGATAAGAGCATTTACGGAAGAATAAAATTGGGTTGTAGTGTATAGGGCAGGCATTGCCAAATCCTGACTGGGAGCTTACCACTGTCGTTGAAAACAAAAGTGTACAGTCATTGCATTCTACCGGTGCTGACATATGGGGTAGAAACTTGAAGGTTAACAAAGAAGCTTGAGAACAAGTTAAGGACCGCACAAACAGCAATGGAACGAAAAATGTTAGGCCTAACGTTAAGAAACAGTAAGAGAGCGGTTGTGGATCAGAGAGCAAACAGGGATAGCTAATATTCTAATTGACATTAAGAGAAAAAAGTCGAGCTGGGCAGGCCATGTAATGTGTAGGATGGATAACCGGTAGACCATTAGAGTTACAGAATGGATACCAAGAGAAGGGAAGCACTGTCGAGGACGGCAGAAAAGGAGGTGGGGTGATTAAGTGAGGAAATTTGCAGGTGCAAGTTGTAATAAGCTAGCGCAAGAAAGGGGTAATTGGACATAGCTGGGAGAGGCCTTCGTCCTGCAGTGGATATAAATATAGACTGATGATATATATATATTATATATATATATATATATATATTACAGAGAGAAAGAGTGAGAAAGGGGGCGGGTGAAGGAGTGGAAACAGTGGTAGTTGCCGGTAGAGAACACACGCACATGCGCCGTCGATATTGGACAGCACGGCAGTGGCGGCTACTGTCATTAATGAGAAGTCTTGGTCACTTCACGGGGTTTGGACCCCTGAGTAGATCTCTCAACACTTTAACAAACAGTAGCTCAAAGAGTGCTTATTCAGGCAGATAAATGTGACAAACTGCCTCATTTAGTATTTTGCTTCGCTGTTGTTACAGACATTACTTTTTTAAAAAGACGCGTGCCTGCAACAAATATTTGCACAAATATTCTTAACTGTTTCGAAATGTGGTTATGTTCCTAAAACATTCCGTCGAGTCCTTCCTATATTGCCAGAGTGATATTGCAGGTTCCTTAATGTGGCATGCACGAACGATCGCTCCGTAAGCGTTGGCACCATTGGCAGTCTGATGCACTCGACTCCAGCAGCGTATTAGATGCAAGTGCGTTATTAATGTTGCGGTGGCTGTAGGCCTGCCGGTCTTGCGAAGGACTATCGCTTTAAGCGTGCAGCCGTGTACCTCGCTTTTAATGTCACAAGTTTCCATGCGTTGACCGCACATCTGAGCCGTTGTCATGACAGCACGATAACGCCGACGGTGCTAACCTTAGTGACCGTATATTTACGATCGCAAAAAATAAAAATAAAAGCGTGGCATTACATCGTGCAGCACTGAGCGAAATTTTTTCACCAAATTAAGGCGCTGAGTTGTTAAACATGGATAGCGATATATCAGGAATAATAATATGGAATATGGAGGGGACCCTAAATAAAGCAACCACACGGAGCGTGTTCTGCAAACAATTCAAACTGAGCTTCTGAATTTCTAGCAGAAATTGAAATGCTGTTTTCTACAGGTGTCGTTCTGTGGCCTCGTTGGTCTAGGTAAAAACAACTTGGTATCTTACTCTTTTTTCGCTTTGTTGTGATATTTTACGCCTGACAGCAAGTGCGACAGTAGAAGACACTGTAACTGCTGAAGGTGATGTCTCTTGCAGGAACAAAGAATGTAGACAATTATACAGTTCCCACGCCCAGCAAGAAAATATGCGAAGAATTTTGCTGATAGCTGGCCATCTAGCATCGTTTAGGGTCTATAGCAAAATAACGACGTTGATTAGATCCGGACCCAGACGTCTGACTCGTTCATCATCTGGCAGCAACCGAGCGAGTCAGACGTCCGGGTCCAGGTTGTTTTGATACAAGTTGGTACTCGAACCTGCCTTATCGTCTGTCCCTCGCGTTCCGGCAATGGAGCAACTCCGCACCAAGGGCGGCTTCGTCCGGAGGGCCATCACCAAGGCCATTCTACGATCGACGCCCTGCTCCCAGATGAGGCCGCCCCTGTGCATGTGCTGCATCAGCACCTCGAGCTGGTCTTGGCGAAGCAGGCCGAGCTCCTCGAGTTCGACCGCGCAATACAATATACGCTCACAGATGCAGACGTGGAAGCAGACCAGACCACATCTTTTGAGTACTAACAAAAGGTTAGCTTCACCAAGACAAGCGTGCGCCTCGCAACTGAGCCGCGTCCACCGATTCTTCTTGGTCCTACCACGCAACTTCCCGCTCCACTGTACCCAGCGGCCCCTTCCGCCGCGCCCAGTGTTGCCGGCGACGTCTTTCTCCCGCGTTGCCCTGCCAAAGCTGCACATCGCGAGCTTTTCGGGGGAGCGACATGACTGGCAAGCTTTTTGGGACCAGTACCAGGCAAGCATTCACGGCAAACACTCGCTATTGAAGATAGGCAAATTTCAATATCTGCTGACGTACCTCTCCGGGTCAGCTAAGATAGCTATTCAGGGTATCCGCCTTGCCGAGGCAAACTACGATGTCGCCATGAAGGTACTGTCTGACCGGTTCAGCCGCCGCGACATGCTGGTCGATGACCATCTGGACCACCTACTCGAAATGGCACCTATTCGTAGTTCCGCCGATCTAAACAAGCTTGGAGATCTCTATGACGAGATCACGTTCCGCACCAGCGCACTGGAGGGCCTTGGCGTTTCACCAGATGAGTATACTGCTGTTCAGCGACGCGTCATCATGAAGGCCTTACCACCTGACCTTGGTATCCTGTACCGTCAGCGGCTGCAGCAGGCTTCTTCGTCGAACCACGATGACACGGCAGCGATTACAGAAGACAAGTCCAAGCTAGTAAAACATGTTTTGACTTTCCTGCGCTTTCAAGTCGAGGCGAGGGAGGAAAGCAATTTCGGCAAAGACAGCTTATGTGCAAGCCAGCGGCTTCATCGACGTGAATCGTGACCTATGGAGCTAAACCCGCCCTATGCAGCGGCTATATCAATTGAAGTAAGAACGCCGTACACACTAATAAAAAAGAGTATCGTTTACTCTTTTCGCGGAGTCTGGTCTCGCCACATGTATGACACACTTTGGGGGAGACAACCGAACTCTCTTTTGCCAGAGAGTCCCAAGACTATCTGTGATGTATACAAGGTGGTTACTTAACTCCTCACGCAATAGTCACGCACACTCTTTTCTGGTAATCCCCTGGACCCTTTCAGGAGGGTTGCAAGACTACTGTTGACGGAGTCTGTTAACTCTTTTAGATGAGTGAGATGACTGAAGATAAAGGGTCACATGACTACTGTTGAGGGAGTCTGTTAACTATTATAGATGAGTGAAGAGAAAGGGTCCCATGCCTACTTCTGAATGAGCCAGGTAACTGTTCTTGACGAGTCTGATGACTCCGTTAGTGTGCGTCGCATTACGCATGGTGCAGGACTCTTGCAAATAGAGTAAACTAACTAATCCATTCAGGTCATTCGACTCTTGGCTGGCAGTGTCGAGCCGCTTTTCAAAATGAGTAAAAACATTTGCTGACACTGCAATGTCACTATTGTGAAAAAACAACATAGAATAATAACGAATCCATGCTAATCTGCTAAGAAGCATGTGGCAGGTTAGCAACAAAAAGTGAATATTTCAACACTTTGTTGTTGTCTTCTGGAAGCGTCAAATGTCTCATTCAGCAGAGAATCACCATGTACACAATACAGTTTTCTTTACTATTAAACTGGAATCAATGGCCGACCAAGCAAACATTTTTAAAGAAACACCCAATATGCACCTTGCAGCTGTATGTGTATGACACAGCAATGTCACTCTGAGCCATAATGACACCCCAAAATAGTATGTCACTCCTGAAAAAGTTAGTTCACCCCAACACAAGTCATAAAGTTATAATATGTCAATAGGTTCTTAAGCTAAACCTATTTCACTGTTCTCACATGCGTATTTTTATTTAGAACTTAATTTAACCTCCTATGCAAATAAAGTACACATAAATATAACGAAGGACTACACTGGTGCAAAAAGGAGAACCAGATAATGAAGTGCAATAAGAACAACATTCCAACTTAGATTTCCTAATCTATGTATTACAAAATGCAGACATCAACAGGTTGGCAATCGATAATCCAATTTAACAGTAAAAACAGCTGTCTTACCGTATGGTACTCTTGTTGGCACTTTTCCCACACAACTCATGCATGTTTCTTAGCTTGAATTGAAAACTGATCTGAAAAACACCATATTAAAAAGTTGTGCATCAATTTTATTCTTTCAAACAATCTGCAACAATGCATAAAAACTTCACTCACAATATTGCAGATAACATAGAGCAATGTTTAAGCTAAACTTTTATTTACAATGACAAATATTTTTTAGCTAAGTTTTTTAAGACACCAACAATTTCACTGATTGCAATAAGCACTAATACAAGACTTGCCATAAACCAAACACGCTGGCAAAATATGTAGCACAGGCAGCTGTATTTTGTTACGACAAAGATAGCGCATGAATGACGAGGATAAGGAAGGAAGCAGACCAGGTGATAACTAAACTTTACCGAGCTACACACATGCAGCTGTAACAACACAATACACATTGTGCATGAAGAGCCAAAAGACACATACAGAGAGTGGAGACGTGAGGAAGGCTTCTTCTACTCATCACATGTCACCCTGTAAGAGCATATTAGGTACAGGTTGTAATCTACCCTAAATAAATGCATTAAGTTACATTAGGTGCCACCCTTTGCATGTCACTCATATAAAGTTCTCGTGAGTTTTCTTTTTCTGATTTTTAACTGACTGATTCTAAATGACTGAGTTACGTAAAGCCTACCTATGGCTTGGCACATATTGAACAAATGGGTTTAACACTAATTTTTAATTCTTTTGTCTTTGTGATGTGAATTCTTTTGTCTTTTGTCTTTGTGAAAAGACTACCACTGTAGTCTTTTGTACAGTGAAAACATCCACACAATGCACAGTAGGCAGCCAAGTGTGAATATCTGTTTTTGATTTCTACCTTTCTCTGGTGTCCCCTTAAGGTAACTTTGGTGCGATGGCTAGTCTACTCAACATATGCATTCCCACACAATAGGAGCAGCTGATAAGCCACATTAATGGTGCATGAAATAAAACATTTTCTGTGCTGAACTTTCCACTTCCGCTCCTATCTATAGTGACTTTATGCTTTGTTGTGTACTCTAGCAAATAGGCTACGCAATTCATTTGATGCCGAAAGCAACTCTCACACCATAGGTGGATGTCACAATCTGTAAAAATTGTATACAAACTTTTGAATATACAGCTTGTTATCTTTATCTTTTCGTCTACCTTTAACTTTGGCCAGTTTGCTACTTTTGCAGGTGCAGACAGGCCATTGCACCAATGCTAAGCTAAGAAAACACCAGAGCAAGGTAGAAAGAAAGAACAAATATTCATAATTTGGGTGCCCTACTGTGCAATGGGTGAATATGTTTCAATGTACGACAAAACGACTTGGTAGATAAACATAACACCAAACATACGAAAATTAAACGTGAAGCCTGCGATATTAGTAACCGGGAAAGTTATGTGTATATTAACTTTCGTGACTCGAAGTGATGAGGAAACAATCTTTAGAATATGCGTCGAGGCAACCTACATCACTCATGCTCACAAAGAAAACATAATAAAGACAAGCAAGATCACAAGATCTTCACACTTGCAACAGTAAAATTAAGACACCTCACATAACTGATTTATGTATTTACTGACGATAAATTACATCTGACAAATAATCTGCTCTTAAAAGATGACACTCAACGAGTAAAAGCCTTGGGTGGTCATTACTTTTTATCTGTGGTGTTCAGCTCTTCTGAGCACATGCACATTGTATGGTACAGCTGCTTGGATGTAGCTGGGCACAGTTGTGAGTCAACGCCAATCCTATTATGGTCCTACAGTATCATCGTTATAATTTATAATAACAAATAGCCTAACTATCTGGACTATCAACAGTATTTTAAACAAGACATACTGACAGATTTCACTATACATTGCTAAGGAGGCGAGTGCATCATTTCAGATTTCAAGAAACAGTTGTGGGGCAGAAAAAATGCTGAATACAAAAAATGTACGGATGACTAGTACCTGGATAATTAAATACAATGTACTAGCTCTTTCTGCAATGAATATCTCTACTACCAAGAATCATAGGCTGAAAAAATAATTGGCAAGTATTTACAAAACTGACAGAGATTACAAGTGCGTGATAATTGCCAATGCCTTCTTAAACAAGATCACAATAATTAAAGTAGAATAACTTCAGCAAATAAACAACTTTAGAAGAATGCTGACAATGCACTATTGAGGCTAGTCAGTGCTGAACGTATGGCTAGTTGGTAAGAGAACTCAGACTGGCAGCCCTGAAATAGTTGTTACCACACGTGGTGGAGCATGCTTTGCTGTTTCAGATATTACTTTGCCACAAAGCCTTTTGTAAGCCCTGTAGCACGATTTTGTGTGGAACAGAAATGTGTTCTCTCATTGCTTTTGGAGATGTGTTTCTGAGAACTGGCACTAGTCTATTTCTTACAAAGCAAAAATTCTTGAGTACTGCCATTGTAATGCCTGACACTGCTATAAATTTTTATCAGCAAGAACTGCCACACTGTCTTGAAGCAGTTATGTTCAATAATTACAAGCAGTTTACACTGAAACACTCAGTACAAAACACAAAACAAAGATGTGGATTCAACATAAATGTCGAACAAAGTGATAGTCTTATCTGCCTTTCAGGGAACTTTTTCCCCTTGTTAGGGCACATTCACAAAATTTTTAGTATTGTACTTCTGGAGAATGCAGGAAAACTCAGTGCTTAAGAGCAGCCCATGAAGACAGCCCGGAGTTTCTTAGACAAGAGAACTTGCCTTCAACTTTGAAGGCAAGTGCACTTGTCTAAGCGACTCTGGGCTGTCTTCCCAGCTGTTTTATAGGTGAGTATAGCAAGGGGCGCGTTTTCTTTAATAAATCTTGTGTTCAAGGCAGATGCTACTCGAAATGTTTTTAAAATTTTTTTGCACTAGAGGCTTGAAAATTAAGCCAACTAGAGAGTTCTTCAAGCCGATTTCATATATGTTATTTTTTAGCTGCTACATTTCTTCAGTTATGTCTTAAACAATGGCACAATGTACAGTGATCTTTGCGGGCACTTCCTTCTGTATAAAATTTTCGCAAAAAGCATTGTGCAAACTTAGTCTTTGTAGATGGCAAAGTGCCGATATCTATCCAAATAACATGCAAACTTAGTGGGACTAGGCAAGTAAAGCTCAGTACACTGTGATTATTTTTCCCAGTCCCATGAGAATAACCTTGTGCCCTTACAATTGTCCGATACTAACGAAATTTGGCATACATGCTTTTCAAGATATGTAGAATGCTAATATCTACTTGAAATTGCAATGTAATGCGTAGGATGGATAACCGGTGGGCCATTAGAGTTACAGAATGGATACCAAGAGAAGGGAAGTGCAGTCGAGGATGGCAAAAAACTAGATGGGGCGATGAACTTAGGAAATTTGCAGGCGCAAGTTGGAATCAGCTAGTGCAAGACAGGAGTAATTGGAGATTACAGCGATTTATGTCCACTGCTTTCATCCTGCAGTGGACATAAATATAGACTAATGACGATGCATTTTTTGTATAGTTTCCGTAATTTTACATTCTGTTTGGATAGATATCGGCACTTTGTGGTCTACAATGAGCTAAATAAGATACAGCACGATGATTCTTGTGAAACTATTATAGACAATAAAGTGGCCGCAGATACTTTGCCATTGTGTAGGACAAACTAAAACAATATAGCAGCTACACAAAAACCACTGACCTATTTAAAATCTACAAAACTCTATGCAGCAGTTTGTTTTCAAATTTCTCGCAGAAATAATTTTAAAAATTTGCTTCGAGGAGCATTTCCCCTCAATAAGTGGCTGCCAATGTATTCAGCCAAAGCGTTAGACAATGCCTTCAGGCAGACCGTAGGGAGCTTTAGAAATAGTACACCAAAGCGTAAGCCCCATGCCCTACTTGCATTCCTTTGTTCTTTCTTGCATTCTGTTCTATGCCACCATTTGAATCCCTTAACATTTAGTGCGCAAAACTTAAACACCCCATTAATACATAGAATTTCAAGCCTGTAAAGGCATGGTGAGCAAATGAGTGCCATCAACTGTGTTGACAATAAACAAATATTTGTTCTCACATTAGTGAAGCCAGTCATACAAAATATACAACAAATTTGGAAATGAATTCCGAAAGAACCTTGCTGATTGTCAAATTGGTGTCATGAACAAGATATTTTCATGTTTATGATTCTTACTTTAATTCACTTCCCTCTAGTACAGGGACTCTGGCCTAGAATCCTTAATGTAGTAGACTAACCCATGCCTGGAAGGCAATATTTAAATCTGAAATAAAGACATACATCCCGCCACCACCTGTCGTTGCTATGTCATCAGAAGAAGCATGTATCTATGTATCTATGGGCATATAGTTTCTAAAATAATTTTTACATGAGTTGTACCATAACTCTTGCATTCATAAATTCTGAAAATTAGGAAATATATTTGTCATTCAAAGCACTGCTGTAAACCTTCATGCTCGAGAAATGCATTACTCATAAGGTGTAACACAACCAATCTCTGCATGAAACCTACAATACCGTTGGCATTCTTAAATGTGGCAAGCCCATTTGCCACGCTGACGAATGCCAAGGGTATCATGGGTTTCATGCCTCAAACTTTGTCCACAAGTGCCACTGGTATCATTGCAGGGAAAGGAAGTCACATCTTTTATGATGGGCAGCCAGGTTTCCATACTTTAATAGTGTTTTCTTTTTCACGCTTATGTTCTTTCCTTTTTTCAAAAATAATGGGT
Source organism: Dermacentor silvarum (assembly GCF_013339745.2). NCBI lineage: Eukaryota > Metazoa > Arthropoda > Arachnida > Ixodida > Ixodidae > Dermacentor > Dermacentor silvarum. The sequence continues at coordinate 108,454,143 of NC_051163.1, forward strand.
GCTTGAAATAAGTGCCCAATGTTCCTCTTCAATTTATCCTGCCATAGCGCCCTAGTTAAGTTAAAATTTTTTAACCTTCTACAGTGCTGCATTTTAATAAATGAACAAAACATGACGTAAGTCAGCATTTTAGCCTTATGCGTTACAAGAGTTAAAAACCTATCAATTACATACACCAGTGCAAAATAACTACTAGAAACTGGGCATAAATACAGTTATAATACAACGAAATGATGCTAAGAATTCCAAGAAAAAGGAAATATTAAAAAGTGGGTACTAAAAACACATAAATTATAAAAGGAGTATTTGCTAAGAATTTTAAGGAGCAAATAGAATGTTAAGCTCAGGAAACACTCCACGCCAATATTTGCTTATGGTTCGATAAGTGGTCACAGCTGGCGATGCTGTTTGGATAGATGGCAGCCGAGCTACAGCTGTGTGTTAGGTGAAACATGTAGAGGGGTCACCAAGTCTTGAATGCTGGGGCACAACAGGTTGCCTTGATCCCTGGCATCATCTGACATCAACGCGTAGAGTCTGGTTATATATGTCCTTTCCAAGAGGCCTGGCTCAAGTGTGTGGCGCAGCTTGGGTAGAATTTCGCGGAAACCTGGAAAACAGAAACCACATCTATAAGCACCAAAATATTCTTCACCATAGGACAAATCTGAAGCTTACCATCTATGATGGTAAGCTAATAATGAAAATTGACACAGGCCACCAGACTGAAGGTAAATAAATGTGCAAAAAGTATAAATAAATGTGAGGAACTACTTGTAGGATGGAATGCTTGTCATCTTGTCTTGCGTGTATCAATAATTGCACCTTAACGTAATGTCAAAGGTACCTTACTTGGCCTTCCGTATGCCGCATTTCTATACGAAGCATGCCAACTGTCCCAACCTGGCGCTTGACCATTTGGGATTTCCTTTTGAAAAATTGGAGGCCCTTCAATATAAGAACAAATCATCATTTGATGAAATATTTCATGGTGAAACATTTTTTTTACTGGCGTAAGTTCTATGTGAGTCTTGTGCTAAGGTACCAAAAGGCATAGCCAAGGTACCGGTTCATTCAATATGAGAGCAGAACAAATTTTTCTCATGAGAATGAAGAGGTCTTACACATAAAATTGTATTCCTTGAGCATTGGCCATTGTTCAATTTATTATGGGCCGTTAAAACGGGCAAAATGGCCCATTCTTTATTTTCAGAGAAATGGCTTCTATCAAAAGCTGTCCACTAGCTTGGTCCAAAGGCTCAGGACATGTGCTGAGTACACAAAATGGTTTCAGAATTACATATCTTATGCAGAAGTGCACAAAGATGAGGATGACCTTGCAGAAAACTCAGTTATGGTAACTCAGTAACTCCGCAGGTTTAACAATGAAGCGGTCCTAGGAAAAATATGCCAAATACCATATCGGAGAGCACATTGTATTGCTTTCAAATTGGTGAAGCTTTATCAACAAAGTTTTTGTGTTAAGCAAGAAAAAAATTGTATAAGTGGTCCCACTAGTATCAAAATGTACATCGTGGTTCGTCTAATCCACATAGCCTTTTGGTGGCTAAAGCAAATTGCGTGGACTTGAGCATTGCTGCACCAATAGTGAGGCATCTAAACTACATGGAAGGTAATTCATTGCCGAGTGCAAACAAGTTGCTTCAGTCAAGAAGACGGTGCTGGATTACATGTATCTACCTGCATCTTGCTGTCTGCCGTCGGCCTGCTTGGCATCATATCTAAGGCTGTCAAATCTCTAGTGGACGCAGTCGCGACAGGGTAGTGGCGGAGGGCAGGAGCAGGAGCCGCCAAGTTGTACCTGCAACAAATTTGCACAAATGTTCGAAGTTCTACTATGTCGTAATTTACAAAAATACAGCAGTTGCTTGTGTAACATGGTTACCAATACAAATCAAGGTAAACAGTTAGGTCGTACAACACAATTAGAACCCCGACAAAAACGAAGACACAATTATGTATATGAAAATGCCAGCAAAGACAAAAAAGAGTGTGCAACTCGAACCTGAGCTCACACCATGAAGTGATGTGCCTGTCAACTGCAAGCCTGCCATCTTAAAATGTCAATGTATAATTTTAACCTGCATTATTCAAAGTTCAACGTCTCTTGACATAAGTAGATCATCAAGCTACTTCAATAAACAAATTTCTATGGTCATTTAGGCAGTAAAGTGCTAGGTGCGAATGAAGCTGGCCAACCGGGTAGTGAAGAATAACAGTGTGCTTCTCTAAATCTTATTTTTGTTTTTCCGCCTGCGTCTTGGCTCTAGCATTAGAATAAAGAAAAATTTTCACACTCTTGACATTTCACACTGCCAATTTTTATTCCATAACGCATAATACTTGAGCATGATCAACAATGGTTCCTTTTAACAGTAAATTGTGGTAGAACAAGCAATGCAGCGGGAGCCAACGCGTCGACAAGAGGACTTGTCTCCTACTCCTTCTTCAAACATTGGCTCCAGCAATGCTTCTTGTTCTATGGCTCTTCATCATTTGAAGAATCCCTCTTCCTGTGTGTGTACGTATGTCTTTTCAATGTTGTGTAAATGAAATTGGAATAAAAGAGAATTAGTAAACGTACCTGACGAGAAATTTTGGCTTGTTGGTAGATAACGACAGAGAAACTGCGCAACATTGAGAAACGGACAAATGAGGCTTGTGTCTTGTCTCCTCCAGCCATGTCTCGTCCTTGAGAGATAACTCTGTCTCTATGTAAACGTATTGCCGTTTGCACAATAATACTAAAATGAATGACAGGAATGAGGACAAAAAGTTACACCAAATAGCATGAGACTGCTAAGGAGAAATTCCAAAGTGCCTGTGCGATTTCTCACCCATAACGTGCTGGATAATATGGCTACTTCCTGTGGCTGTTGCGGCTTCTTCAATACCTAAAATAAAATACATTTCAAAATGAGAAAAATATGCGGGAAAACAGCAGTAGAGTAGGAGATAACACAGCATTTTCTGCATGAAGGTGAACTAATCTCTTACACATGACAGACGAAATTTTTAAAAATTAAATTAGTAAAAAAGTACACCACACCTCCTTATATTTCATTCAACACTGTCAGAGTAAAATAATACCAAGAATTCTACTTTTACAATAAAATATCCTACAGCGATTAAGCCAACTACAGCTGTATTTCAAATTTTTACACGTATATTACAATAGCCAAGACAGGTTTAACCTGGGTGTGTTCATATGCAGCTCACTGGGAGGTACAACTTTGAAATGAACTCACTTCTGCTTGCCGAATATACAAATACAAATATACTAACATAAAATAAAAATGAAAGGACCCTTTTTTCCATAAAACACAAGACACAAAATAGGAAATCCAGTAATAATATTACAAATTCACCACAGAACACACCTCGCTTTTGAAACCCTAGTAAGTTTCACTATATAAAGGTTGCAGCAAAGTCATGCTTTAAATAGTAAGTGAAAATAAAGATTACTTGAGAAATAATACATTCTATATCGGTTTAGATTGTTAGCTAATGTTTCTGACCTGCAGCCAAAAAGACATTAAATTTATTTTGTTTGAATGCTCATACAGCATTGTAGTGATTTTATTGTTATCGGTAATGTAAGTACCTGAAGCGCTAGCGAATCTTCAAGATACACAAGCTGTCTTCAATGTTTTCGCCGACTTGTCTTCGGCAGCGAATGTCACACTCGCGCTACTATTTTTTTCTACACTTCAAGCTATGCAGTACTTGTTATTCTGCGGATTTTTCAATGCGACAGGCCGCTCATTACTAGGATCGATAAAAACGGTGTTTCTTCTAGCAGTACACCTCTGTTATAATATGAAATGCTCTCCTGAAGCCTCCTTCCGCCACTAGTATTTTCGCATGCATCCGCGCGCATATGTCTGTAACTGCCAGGAGAAACGCCGCGAAAAATGTAGCCAAACCGGAAGGGCCGAGCACGCGCCGTTTGTAAACTCCAACAAAAGCTTATATACTCATCTGAGGCGGTAAGGAAAAAATGGCACAATCACTTCATGCTGGCAGGCTTTCATATGCATCTGGCCGTCTTTGTGCGTTACTATCTCTCACATCACAATGAAAGACAACGCAGTGCAGACCACAACACTTCGGGTGCTTGCCACGGTCCGGTGAGCTGTACTTGTTCGATGTCGGCAAAGACGATATCGGCGACACGCTGCTGCTGGCCGTCCTTGTCGTCGCAATCACGTAGCACGGAAAGAAGTTCCCACCGTAACTTGCGGTAACGTTCGGTTGCAGCCACCCCTAACGCAGTGATTTCAGAGCCATTAAAAGACGGCAGCGTGCTCGCACATGATGCAACACAACTACAAAATGGCGCCAGGCTTTTGATGGCTTCGGCTTTGGATCACTTTGGGGCCGCACGGCACATGCACTAGTTTCGGTTTTCTTTCCTCGCGTTGAAAAAATATTGTTTTGCTCACTGATAATTTTTCTTCACGTAAATAATGTTGACGAATGAAACAGCCGTGAATTTACGTTATTGACGTTTATATGTGATAGCGACTATATGGACACAACCGGTGAAATTTATCTGTTGGCGTTGCCGCGAGCTTACGTATGAAGTCCAGGTGCGATAAGATGCTATAAGAAGTCTATTTTGCCTTCACTGTCCCTAAACCCCAATGCTTTGAAAAAATCAGCCCCGTTGCCCCGTTGCTTTGCACTGTAGGGTTAAGCCCTTTACAGAAAAGTATGAGGTCAGAGCGCGGCAGCGCCACACTTCGGTAAACAAGTGAACGTAGAGCCTCCGAGATCTACATTCGCTTCTAGAAAATGCTGTTCGCAAAAGCACAGCCTTCTATATTTAATTTTGTTACGCCGAGGAAGTCGTAGCTGGAAAGAAGGCCGGTATTTAAACAGCATTTATTAAGTTCAAAGTGCCTGGGTGTGCTGTCTTTTTTATAAAGCATATGCATGGATTTTAGGTGAACCATGTGCGAACTATTGCTGGCGGACACGAGCCAATCAGCGCTCAGCCCATGCACCTCTGCTCCGTCTGCTTGCAATGGCGGACGGCCTTCCGGCAGCTGCGAGAACCACCGAGGCCAAATTTGTGATCACCGCCCATATACACGCTTCTTATGGCGCCAAGTGTCGTGTTTTAGAGAATATGTGACCTCATCTTGAATCGCTGGAACCATATTTCCTCGTAGCGTAAGGAATAAACACGACAAAACGTGCCGATGGCTTGCATGCTGCGGCAGCTGGAGCTTCGGTCGAAGTGAAACAGGCGTACTGCTTGCATGCACGCGTAAACACACAAATATGGCCATGTTCCGTTCATAAATTTCACTACTCAGCCAACTGACAATTAAAAATTATTGAGTTGTGCGCCAACGTAAGCAATTACGGGATCCGCGCTGCCGTACTTAAACAGCCTGCGAATGTCAACACAGCAATCACACGCAGTTTTGAGAAGACAGGCATTTTTAGCAGCGAATTTGTTAGTGAGCGAATTCACGTTTTGAATTTGTTAGTGAGCGAATTTCAGCGTGTAATTTGCGGAGAGTTGAAAAGGAACGGTCGCTTGACAAAGTAGAAGTCCGAAAAAGCATGAATTCAAAGTTCTCCCTTTTGGTTTGTGCTCCGCCCCAGCCACGTTTCAAAGGCTAGTGGATACTGTTCTCTCAGACGTTAAGTAGAAGACTTGCCTAGTTTACCTAGACGATGTGAGTGTTTATTATGCCACATTGGGTGGACATCTCAGACGGCTACGGTAAGTTCTTCAAGCCATACGGTCCGCTGGGCTTACTTTAAAACCTGAAAAGTGTCACTTTGGCTACAGTTGTTGGGCCACGTTGTGAGTCACACAGGTGTCAGACCTGATCCTGAGAAAATCGCAGCTGTCGCATAGTTTTCAAGGCCTACGGACAAGAGGGTAGTCAGACGCTTCGTGGGCCTATGCGCATATTACGGGCGATTTCTTGCGGGTTTGGCACGCATCGCCTCACCACTCACCTGCCTAACCAGAGAAGATGTCTTGTTTGTGTGGGGCGAGGAGCAGGAAGCGGCATTTAACGAGTTGCAGCACCGTCTAGAAACTCCACCTGTTTGCACACTTTGACGTCGATGCGCCCACAATGATCCAGACCGATGCCAGCAACGTTGGTCTAGGCGCCGTCCTTGTTCAGCGTCAAGGCGGCGCTGAGCGAGTCATCGCTTACGCGACTAGAACACTGTCACGTGCCGAGTCAAACTACTCCACCGCAGAGAAGGAATGCTTGGCTGTAGTATGGGCAGTTACCGAGTTCCGCCCGTACATATACGGCCGCCCATTTCAAGTCATAAGTGACCACCATTCTCTCTGTTGGTTGACCAACAAGAAAGATCCATCTGCGCGTTTGTCACGCTGGAGCCTACGGCTTCAAAAGTATGACATGACAGTGGTCTATAAATCGGGGAACGCAGCACTTAGATGTTGACTGCATTTCCAAGTCACCGATCGAGTCGTCAGGCGGAGATGATGACGAATCCACAGGTTTTTTAGGAGTTGGTGATGCGGCCACCATCTCTCAACGACAGCAAGAGGACCAGGAGCTCGCTTCACTAATTGATTTCTTAGAAGGCCGCACCCCATACAAGCCTGGATTGTTCTCATGGGACCTATCATCATTCTGCATACGCAACAGTGTTCTTTTTAGAAAGACCTTCTCTTCAACAGGGAGCAGATATCTACTAGTTGTCCCTAAAACTCTCCGCACTGAAATATTGCAGGCCTGTCACGATGAAGCTACCTCAGGCCACCTAGGGTACGCAGGAACATTAGCACGGGTCAAAGAGAAGTACTACTGCCCACGGCTCGCAGCACAGGTGAAGTACTACGTTCGAACCTGCCTTGACAGCCAGCGACAAAAAGTGCCACCTGCGAAACCTGCCGGACTATTACATCCCGTTCCAGTGCCGGAAACGCCCTTTGCAGAAATTGGGATGGACCTTTTGGGCCCATTCGCAATATCTGCCGCCGGAAATAAGTGGATCATGGTTGCGACAGACTACCTCACGCGAACATGCTTTTATAAAGGGGGAATGATGTTGGCTGACTTTTGCATGCACTAACATGCCTTTAAAGTTTCTGTAGTGACGATCTATACTGAACACTGTAGGCACAGACGGGAAGTGTATAGGGAGCTTCGATATCGGCCACGATGACGTCATGACGTTGACATATCAGGATATGGTTTTATTGCTGCTACACACAATTGGTTGAATATGTACAAGCACAAGGGCTTTTCACATCCCGACCATTCACTGCATTACTGAACTAATAAAACCCATGAGTGAAGGAATTCAAGCCGTGTTGAAGTCAATCGCCGTCAATCCTCTAGCGCATGCTCCTGAAGTTTACCTCTCACTTCTCGCGTTAGTTTTCACACTCAATTATTTAGAATTCGATTGTATTCACGGCCTACAAACTTACATACAAGTACTAAAGAAAAGCGTTTCCGGATGTACCAAGGGTTACCAATCGTCACTACAGAAACTTTAAAGGCATGTTAGTGCATGCAAAAGTCAGCCAACATCATTCCCCCTTTATAAAAGCATGTTCTCGACCCAGGTGCAAAACCTCCAGGCATATGCAGAGACCAAGGCAAGTCCGAGCAGCACAGCAGCCGAGTGCGCACAGTTCTTCATCGAAAACGCCGTCATGAGGCACGGTACTCCAGCGGTCATCGTAACCGACAGGGGAACCGCGTTCATGGCTGCAACTTTTGCAAACTGTACTCACGCTCAGTGGCACGGCACACATCAGGACGACAGCATATCACCTGCAAAGCAATGGACTTACGGAGCACCTCAACAGGGCTCTCGCAGAGATGCTGTGTATGTATGTCGATGTGGAGCACAAGAATTGGGACCAAATATTACACTACGTCACGTTTGCTTATAATACCGCTTGGCAAGAAACAACAAGAATGTCGCCATTCAGTCTTCTCCACGGTCGAGAAGTCAGTACAATGCTGGACGCTATGCTGCCTCATGATTCCAGCGATTCTGAAACCGACGCCACTGATTTTACAGAGTGCGCCGAAGAAGCAAGACAGCTCGCGCGCGTTGGCATAACTAGCCAGCAAGACCGTGATGCCCGACGTTACAATCAACACCATCGATGCGTCGTCTACCAGCCCGGCCAAGGAGTCTGGGCTTGGACTCCAGTACGCCGCCGGGGCCTCGCGGAGAAACTTCTACGCCGACACTTCGGACTATACAAGGTTCTACGACGCCTTAGCGACGTCAACTACGAAGTCCTTCTTGACAGCCCATCCTGCTCCAGGTGCCGTCGGGACCTGCCTAAGACTGTGCACGTGGTGCGCATGAAACCTTATTTTTCTGAATGACATGGGCACTCTCTGGTTTGTTGATCACCGGGTGCTACCCGTCCAGCATCGGGACGATGCTCCTTCTGAAGGGGGGCAAATGCCGTGACGCTATTTGTGCCCAAGCACGCTGACGAGGAAGACGACGACCTCGAGCGTGCAAGCGAGGTGATAGAGAAGAACAAGCTTGAACTGAGCGCTTGTTCCTAATTGTCTCAATTAAATACCGCTCTCCGCTCTTGTCTCCAGTGAGCCGTGACAATATGCTGTCTTCGGCACACCATATATAGGTACAATTCTTCTAATAGGGAGAGAAGGTTAGGTGGGTGGGTGGGTGAGGTAATGAGCGTGAGTGTGTTAGCAGCCAGGGTGTAGAATTGAAAACAAAGATAACGCGCTATGATATTCGGTGGAAGAATTTGGGGCAGCGCCGCGTGTTAGCCGGTTGACGTGTCATTGTAGGTTCCGCTTTTCGTGGAAGGGGCCTGGACAACGGGGAGGGAGGGGGGGGGAGGTATCTGCTCCGCTTGAGGTCAGTAAACTATTGTGTCAGAAAGACAAAATTAAAGTCGCGGCAGAAAAAATGGTGCTCGAGACAAAAAGGACAAAACTATAAATAAAACAGTGATAGGAATGAGTGAAAGGGAAGGAAGGTTGGAATATTATTGACAATCGAATTACAATAAAAAAAAGAAAACTAAGCAGCTCAATGAAACCTAAGTGATGTTGCCTATGCTTTAAAGTTTAGCATAGCGAAGCGATTCTAATACTCCCTTTGAATTGTTCATGCCTATTGGTTGCAATATCTTGAACTCTGAATGAGGTACGATTCTCCATATTTTCTGCCTCGCGCCGAACGGAAATTGGCTTGTAGTATGTAGAGTTAAGTTCATCAAAGTTATGACCTGTTTGATTGAAATAGTCGGCGTTGGTTTTGGGAAGCTCTTTTGCTATGTCGGCGCGATTTCCGTCCTGACGATCACTGATTGTCCCGTTTCGACAATGTATTGTTTTTTTACAGAAGGAACACTCAAGAATATGTATTACACCGGAACTAGTGCAAGTAAAGCTAGTTTTCCCTTCGTGTTTACAGCTAGTTGCTGTGCTTTTACCTTTAAGGTCACTTTGAAGGTGCCTGGAGGTTTTGCACCTGGGTCGAGAACATGCTTTTATAAAGGGGGAATGATGTTGGCTGACTTTTGCATGCACTAACATGCCTTTAAAGTTTCTGTAGTGACGATTGGTAACCCTTGGTACATCCGGAAACGCTTTTCTTTAGTACTTGTATGTAAGTTTGTAGGCCGTGAATACAATCGAATTCTAAATAATTGAGTGTGAAAACTAACGCGAGAAGTGAGAGGTAAACTTCAGGAGCATGCGCTAGAGGATTGACGGCGATTGCCTTCAACACGGCTTGAATTCCTTCACTCATGGGTTTTATTAGTTCAGTAATGCAGTGAATGGTCGGGATGTGAAAAGCCCTTGTGCTTGTACATATTCAACCAATTGTGTGTAGCAGCAGTAAAACCATATCCTGATATGTCAACGTCATGACGTCATCGTGGCCGATATCGAAGCTCCCATATACACTTCCCGTCTGTGCCTACAGTGTTCAGTATAGATTCGACTTCCTCGTGTGTGTGCTTAATTAAGAGTTGATATTGACACGCGTATACATGTTTATCTTTCACCGGTGGTCGCTTTCCACCGGCTAACAAATGTTAAACGTTATCGCTCGGCGCAGGACGCGCATGCATCGGAAGCTTCTCGAACGTTATCGATGCTTCTATCCGTCGTCTGTGGTCCCCGAGGCTCATATAATCTGATTGTATGAGCGACGCGAATTGTCTAGAACTTCATGGAAGACATGCGGGCACCAGGGATTAATCTGGAACCTTCGAAACTCACGTATAAAAGCCAACGCGTTTCGCCGCAGATCATATTTTCGCCGATCGCCGACTGTGTTCGCCGCTATCGTTGTGCTTTGAATGTAGCTTGCTTTTGTGGGCACAGGTTCGCCCAATAAAGAACCAGTTTCGTCATACACAGTTTTACGACTGTTTACTTTAGCGTCACTACTATATACGTGACATCTGATGGAGGTGCTTTTGTGTTCATGCACTGAACGCCTCCGCAAAGCCGCGACCCAAGCCCGAAACCGGAGGACGAGACCAACGTTGCCAAGGACCAGTGAGCTAGCCGTAGGCAGCAAGGACTTTTGCCAGAATACGGACTTCTTCTCGACAAGACCACAGCGATCAAGGCCACGTTGACGACCGCAATGGCAGCCCCAGCATCCTCCATCCTGCTGCAACAACCTCGGGAGCCACCGACGTTCCGTGGATTACCGGCTGAAGACCCTGAAACCTGGCTGGAGACATACGAGAGGACCGCGACGTTCAACAAATGGAGCGACGAAGACAAGCTACGCCATGTCTATTTTTCGTTGGATGACGCTAGTCGAACCTCGTTTGAGAACAGAGACCACCCTGGTGACGTGGGACCTATTTCGTGAGAACTTTGTGAGGACCTTCACGAGTGTCGTGCGCAAGGAAAAGGCCGAAGTTCTCCTAGAAGCCCCGGTGCAACTGCCCAACGAGAATGTCAAGATTTTCATGGAGCAGATTATTCGCCTGTTCAAGCATGCCGACCCCAACATGCCAGACGAGAAAAAAGTTCGCTTCTTGATGAGGGGTGTCAAGCAAGAGCTCTTCACCGGATTGATACGCAACCCGCCCAAGACTTGCTAAATTTGTTTCCAAGGCCACAACAATTGAGAAGACACTCGACATGCGGACAAGGCAATATAACCGCCTAACACTGGTCGCGAACAACACCGACGGTCAAGCACTTGGCCGCGACGACCTGCGCGAGACCACCAGAGCAGTTGTTCGCGAGGAACTGCAAAAGTTCTTTCCCAGATCGCAGCCGCAAGTGGCATCAATCGCCGATATTCTCAAAGAAGAAGTTCAGCGCTCACTAGGAGTTCCCAATGTGCAGCCGCAATCGCCGCAACCCCAGCTGGAAGCGATGACCTACGCCGCCGTCGCCCATAGTCAAGCCCCCCCCCCCGCGCTCACGCCAGGGCCCCGTAACGCCGCAGTTCCGTCGTCCACTGCCGCCACCGCCAGCTCGCCCGCCCGTGGCCCAGCACAGCTACCAGAGGAAGACAGACATTTGGCGCTCCCCGACCTCCTTCCGCTCTGCTATCACTGCGGGGAAGCCGGCCATGTCTACCGCCGATGCCCATACCGCGAGCTGGGCCTAGGAGGGTTCGCCGTCAACGCGCCCCGTCCACAGCTTGGCGAGTGACCACGTAACATCATTGACTACCTTGCCGCAGCCCAGCGGCAACCACGACGACCCTCACGCTCGCCGTCACCAGGCCACTACATCTCGCCGCATCACCGGCTGCATGCCGGCCCAACGCGGTGCCGATCTCCCAGCCCTTACCCGGGAAACTAAAAGCAGCAACCGATGGAGGTGCGGTTGCTGCACGACGCAATGCCGAAGATCCTCCGCTGCCGACGACGGCGACGATTTGCGAATCATCACGACGAGATATCAGCACGCCGCCTAGCAACAGCCTTGACAACACATCGCCGCCCAAAGAAGACCTTCCGACGCGACGTAGCAGCTGCAGAGCAAGCCGACGCAGCCGTGATCCGACGCCCCGAATTAACCGCAACGCCAGACGCCGGTCTACCGATCTAGACGTGCTAATTGATGGTCATAACGTCACCGTTTTCCTCGACACTGGCGCCGACTATTCCGTATTCAGTGGCGCGTTCGCCGCCAAGTTGAAGAAGGTGAAGAAGGCCTGGCCAGGACCCGATATCCGTGCAGCGGGCGGCCACCTAATAACGCCGGCTGGAATCTGCACAGCGCGAGTCATGGCAAAGAACCGCACTTACCCGGCGAGCTCCGTAATCCTTCAGCACTGCTCTAGGGATGTCATCCTAGGCATGGACTTTCTAATCCAACACGGTGCAGTCATCGACTTACGGTCAGAGTCGATAACGCTTTCAACGCACAAAGCGACACCACCGGATACAAACATCAGTTACCATGCCTTGAATGTGCTTAAAGAACAAGTCACCGTTCCACCTCGCTCCAGCGTAATGATTTCCGTCGGTACCGAAGTGCCTGCAGACATGGAGGGCGTCATCGAGGGCGATCATCACTTACTGCTCGACCGTGAAATTTGCGTAGCTAGAGGCATAGCAGAGCTACGTGAAGGGAAAGCAAAAGTGATGCTCACGAACTTCAGCCACGAATACTTACACATTAACAAAGGCACCACGGTCGCCTACATCGACGGAATAGTACGAGCCAGCAGTGCTTTCGCCATCACGGATTCTAGTGCACCTGTAACGACGTCCGTAGTACCTGAAGCAACTTTCGACGTCCATCAGAACCTTCCCAGGCATAAGAAAGAACAGCTAAAAGCTCTGCTCCTGCAATACAAGGACTGCTTCTCGTCGTCGTCAAAAGTTCGACAAACCCCTGTCGCCAAGCACCGCAACATAACCGACGAATATGTCCGCCCACTCCGTCAGAGCCCATACCGAGTTTCGGCGCGCGAACGCGAAGCCGTAAAAGGCAACAAGTCGACGAAATGCTACGCGACAACATCATCCAGCCCTCCAAGAGTCCGTGGTCGTCCCCTGTGGTGTTAGTGAACAAGAAGGAAGGAACCCTACGTTTCTGCGTTGATTACCGTCGCCTCAATAAAATCACGAAGAAGGACCTATACCCTCTGCCACGTTTTGACGACGCCTTGGATCGACTCTACAACGCAAAGTATTTTTCGTCATGGACCTCAAAACCGGCTACTGGCAAATCGGAGTCGACGAGAGGGACCGGGAGAAGACTGCCTTTATAACACCAGATGGACTGTTCGAGTTCAAGGTCATGCCCTTTGGTCTTTGTTCGGCACCTGCGACTTTCCAACGCGTCATGGATACAGTACTAGCAGGCTTGAAGTGGCAGACTTGCCTCGTCTGCTAGGACGACTTCGTTGTGTTTGCCTCAAGCTTCGAAGAATACCTGCGGCGCCTTGAAACTGTTCTTCAAGCAATCAAGACATCCGGACTCACGTTGAAGCCAGAAAAGTGCTGCTTCGCATACGAGGAGCTCTTGTTTTTGGTCCACGTCATCAACAAGTCTGGAGGGCGCCCTGACCCTCAGACAACTAGGGTCATGTCTGACTTTCCTCCGCCCGCCGACAAGAAGGCCGTGCGTAAGTTTCTTGGACTGTGCGCCTATTATAGGTGCTTCGTCAAGGACTTTTCACGGATCGCTGACCCACTGACGTACCTCACGAAGGCCGACGTCGAGTTCAAGTGGGAGACGCCGCAAGTCGAAGCATTTGAAGAACTGAAGCGACGCCTGCAATCGCCGTCAATACTTGCGCATTTCGCCCAAAACGCTGATACCGAAGTACACACCGACGCAAGCAGCGTAGGACTCGGCGCCGTGCTTGTGCAGAGGACTGACGGACTAGAAAGGGTTGTAAGTTACGCTAGCCGGTCGCTGTCGCAGGCGGAAGCGAATTATTCCACAACAGAAAAGGAGTGCCTCGCCATCATCTGGGCTACATCAAAGTTTCGACCCTACTTCTATGGCAGGCCCTTCAAAGTTGTGAGCGACCATCACGCCTTGTGTTGGCTAGCTAACTTCAAGGATCCTTCAGGTCGCCTCGCACGATGGAGTCTGAGACTTCAAGCATTCGACATCACCGTCGTTTACAAGTCCGGGCGAAAGCATTCTGACGCCGACTGCTTGTCTCGCGCCCCCGTCGAACCGCCACCACAGGATGACCAGGATGACGACACTTTCTTAGGACCCATCAGCGCCGACGAATTCGCCGAACAGCGAGCCGACCCGGACCTAAGGAGCCTTGTAGACTACCTGAAAGGCAATACCGTCATTGTGCCGGAGGTGTTCAGGCGAGGATTGGCGTCGTTTTTCTTGGAAAACGACATTCTCCTAAAGAAGAACTTCTCGCCACTCCGAGCCAACTACCTCCTCGTGGCACCCTCAGAATTGCATCCATAGGTTCTGCAAGCCCTCCATGACGACCCAACGGCTGGACACCTCCGTTTTTCCCGCACGCTCGCGAGGATACAAGAAAAATACTACTGGCCTGGCCTTTCTGCCGACGTCGCCCATTACGTAAGGACAAGCCGAGACTGTCAGCAACGCAAAACACCGCCGACAAGGCCAGCCGGACTTCTACAGCCGATCGAGCCACCTCGCCGACCGTGGCAGCACATCGGGATGGACTTACTGAGGCCTTTTCCGACGTCGACGTCGGGGAATAAATGGATCGTCGTAGCTACGGACTATTTCGCCCGATACGCCGAAACAAAAGCCTTGCCCAAAGGCAGTGCCGCTGAGGTAGCCCGATTCGTTGTTGAGAACATCCTCCTGCGTCACGGTGCCCCAGAAGTCCTCATCACTGACAGAGGCACGGCCTTTACGGCAGAACTAACTCAAGCCATCCTGCGATACAGCTAGACAAGCCATCGCCGGACCACCGCCTACCACCCGCAGACGAATAGCCTCACGGAGCGCCTAAATAAGACCATCGCCGACATGCTGGCAATGTACGTCGACGTCGACCACAAGACGTGGGATGCCATCCTGCCGTACGTGACCTTCGCATACAACACGGCCGTGCAAGAAACGACGCACATGGCGCCGTTCAACCTGGTCTACGGATGGAACCCGGCAGCGACGCTTGACGCCATGCTACCGGACGTCACCGACGAAGAAAATCTCGACGTTGCCACCTATTTGCAGCGTGCCGAAGAAGGTAGACAGCTCGCCCGCTTGCACATAAAGAACCAGCAGAGGACCGAGAGCCGACACAACAATCTTCGACGACGCTACGTCGAGTACCTGACCGGCGATCGTGTTTGGGTCTGGACTCCGATACGCCGACGAGGACTTAGCGAGAAACAGTTACGTCGCTATTTCGGACCCTATAAGATCATCCGACGTATTGCCGCACTGGACTATGAGGTCGTGCCAGACGGCATTTCGCAATCACAGCGACGCCTCGCACGTCCTGAAGTCATCCACGTGGTGCTTCTTAAGCCTTTCTACGCCCGCTGACGAGCTTAGGTACTTTGTTACTTTGTTATTTTCTTTCTTTATTACGCGTCGTTTAGTTTTAGCTTTCGCGTTTGTTTGTAGCATCGGGACGATGCTTTTTAAGGGGAGGGTATTGACACGTATACATGTTTATCTTTCACCGGTGGCCGCTTTCCACCGGCTAACAAATGTTGATCGTTATCGCTCGGCGGAGGACGCGCCTGCATCGGAAGCTTCTCGAACGTTATCTATGCTTCTATCCGTCGTCTGTGGTCACCGACGCTCATGTAATCTGATTGTATGAGCGACGCGAATTGTCTAGAACTTCCTGGAAGACACGCGGGCTCCAGGGAATAATCTGGAACTTTCGATGACTCACGCATAAAAGCCGACGCGTTTCGCCGCAGATCAGATTTTCGACGATCGCCGACTGTGTTCGCCGCTATCGTTGCGCTTTGAGTGTAGCTTGCTTTTGTGGGCACAGGTTCGCCCAATAAACAGGCAGTTTCGTCATACACAGTTTTACGACTGTTTACTTCAGCGTCACTACTACGTGACAATATGTTATGCCTAGTGCACAAGCGCGGCTGTTTTACAGCATCTCCCACATCTGCATTCCGCGAGTTAGGTTGAGCATCTAGATTTTGTAGCTTTTATTGCAAGTATTCTGAACTGCCGCGTAATTTCTCGACACGTTTTATGTAGTCGTTCTTCTTTAAATTGGTCTGTTCAGAAATCAGACTTTCGACCTTGTGTAAAGTGAAGTAAGTGTTCGCAATCTGACACGAATGCTCGAGTCAAGGACACAAATAAAAAATAAAGATGACTATCGCTATTTGCTCCTCTATTCTCAATCCCCCCCCCCCCCCCTGCCCCTACAAACTTAGACAAGTCCCCCAATTTCGATTCCTGGGGAAACCTCTGCCGGCGGTTCTGTAGTTACAACGTCATGCGCGTCGGAGGTGCCGGTGCCTGCAGCAGCGGTTGCCACAGATGCATGGGATGTGCGGTGACTGCGGTGGCGCTTGTGTCGACGTAGTGTGGTGTCGTATGAAAAACATTTATGACTTCATAATGCATGCAGCCCTTGTATGCAGACCATGTATGCAGCCTAGACTGCTTCGCTGTAATCCATCTCCACTTGCCACGCGTTAGTAACGCTATAGAACGAGGACGAAGAAGTGTTGTTGGCTGCTGCGGCCAAAACAGTAAACAGGCGTTCGCTCGGAACTAACTGCCTGCCTTTTCCTCTCGCGACAAACTGGTGGAGGTGCGGGGTACACATACGCCCTATGCCTGCTGGTGATGATGATGATATATGGATTTTATTGGCGCAAGGGCCAGGGCTGGCCAAAGAGCGCCAAGAAAGATAGTATGAAGTAGCCTATGAAGTGGTAAATGGCAGATGGTGATTGCACATTATAGAGGCCTAAAACATACGCTGTAAATGGCGTGAAATATATAGACACTAAAATAATGAGAATGACAAGTGATATGGGCTATGATCATAAAACATATTCTATGTCTGAGTAATACAATTAAATGTGGCAACCCAATGGCACAGCTGCCTCACCAGAGCCCTTGAGCACAAGGGACCAGAGGCCTGTGCCTTGCAGTACTGCTATCGCAGCTGCACCCTCTATAGAGAGGGCGTGCTACAAATCTCTAGGGCTAATAATGTGCAACACAACATCGTTTAAAAAATTAAGCACCGCTTTAGGCCCGAAGAATGGTTCTGCGCCAAGGAACAGTGCGGGATGGAGGGGGATACACTGCTGGTAAGCTTGAGGAAAATGCTTTTTTCGTTCAGGTTCTGCTTCCCGACACTCCACCAAGACGTGGAGGACGGTCAGCCTCTCGCCACATCTACCACAGCTGGGAGGTTCAGCACCAGTTAAAAGATAAGAATGGGTACCATAGGTGTGCCCTATTCTCAGTCGGCAAAAGAGCACATCACATCGTCGTGACTTTGATAGTGATGACCAATTTCCTAACTTGGGTTTGATTGCGTGCAGCTTGTTCAAGCATTCGGCATCCCACAAGTGTTGCCAATAGCTCCTGAGCTTTTTACAAAGGAACGGCTTCAGGTCTGTGGCTGGGACTCCTATGGACAAATTGCTAACTTTCGTTACCATGGCTTTAGCCATTTCATCTACTAGCACATTTCCCTCGATGCCTCTGTGCCCAGGCACCCAGCATAATACAACATGTTGGTTAGACATATAGGTTGTGCAGAGCAGTGCGTAAAGGTCATTGATTATAGGATTTTTGCGTTTCTGTAGTGATTTTAAAGCTTTCACTACACTTAGGGAGTCTGTGAATATAATCGCTTTTGGAAGGTGTGTTTTTCTAATATGTTTCACAGCCGCCATCACTGCATAGGCTTCTGCAGTGAAGATGCTGGTTTCGCGGTGCAGGACGTCGGATTCTGAAAATGATGGACCAGCAGCTGCATATGAGACGCCGGAGTGTGACTTCGATGCGTCTGTGTAGAATTGTGGGCAAGAGTACTTGCCCTGGAGCTCAAGGAAGTGCATACGAATGTGTACTTCTGAAGCGTGTTTAGTGATCTCTTCAAATGACAAGTCACAGACTATCTCCTGCCACAGCCATAGCGAAAGCGGCGTTGCTGGAGCCATTATTTCATGTGTAGGGAGCGGAATACCCATGTCCTCGCTCAATTTCCTTACACGCAGTGAAAAGGGCTGTCTCACCGAAGGTCGGTTGCGAAAAAGTGTACTAGATGTTGTATCGTTTATCGTAGAATAGCATGGATGTTCACAGTTCGAGAATACTTTCAGAAAGTATAAGAAACTAGAGTATGTCCTCTGCAGATCAAGAGACCACACATTTGATTCTACATAGAGACTCTGTATGGAACTTGTTCTGAAGGCACCGGTCGCGAGGCGGATACCTAAATGGTGCACAGGATCTAGCATCTTCAGGGCGCTGGGTGAAGCAGATTGGTAGACTACAGCACCGTAGTCTAAACGCGAGCATATAAGGCTTTTGTGCAGAGTCATGAGGCACTTCCTGTCACTACACCACGTTGTGTGCGACAGGATTTTAAGGATATTTAGTGTTCTTAGGCATTTACTTTTAATGTACTTTATGTGAGAAATGAAGGTGAGCTTTGAGTCTAGTATGATACCTAAGAATTTGTGTTCTTTATTCACAGGTACGCGTTCTCCATGGAGTTCAATAATTGGCTCTGGGACCAAGCATCTTTTCCTTGTAAACAGGACACAGGAGCTCTTTTGGGGATTGAACTTAAATCCATTCTCATTAGCCCACTTAGACAGTTTGTTCAGGCCTAGCTGAACTTGTCGCTCACAGATGGACAGGTTACATGACTTGAATCCTATCTGGACGTCATCAACATATGCACAATAAAATAGACTTCGTGGTATACAGGAGCGCAATGAATTCATTTTAACAATAAAAAGGGTGCAACTAAGGACGCCACCCTGAGGCACTCCGGTTTCCTGCACAAATTGCCTTGACAAAGTGTTTCCAATTCTAACACGGAATGTCCGGTTAGAAAGGCAGCTTTCAATTAAGCTAAACATGTTTCCACGGATTCCCATTTCGGAAAGGTCTCTTAATATTCCGTAACGCCAGGTAGTGTCGTATGCTTTTTCCATATCGAGGAATACCGATAGAAAGAATTGTTTATGAATGAAGGCATCACTAATAATGCCCTCAATGCGTACGAGATGGTCAGTCGTCGACCGGCCTTCCCTAAAGCCACACTGGCACGCATCAAGTAGTTTGTTCTATTCCAGAAAATGCAGAAGACGGCAATTAACCATTTTTTCGAAGAGCTTACAAAGGCAACTCGTAAGCTCTATTGGACGGTAGCTTGTTACAAAGGAGCGATCTTTACCCTGCTTTAGAACTGGAACAACAATACCTTCTTTCCATGCAGCTGGAAGGTACCCGGCAGTAAACATTTTATTAAAAAGTACTAGGAGCGTCCTTAATGTGTCTGTGTGGAAGTTTTTAATCATGTCATACATGAGTCTGTCGGCCCCCGGGGCAGAGCTTTTGCACACGTTCAAAGAAGCTTTAACTCAGCGATAGTAAAAGGAAGGTTATAAGCGTTGTTCTGTGTGCACTTACGGTCGAGTGGCTTGCGTTCAGCTATCTGTTTGTGTTTAAGAAATGATTCGGAGTACTGGGTCGGGCTAGACACACGCTCAAAGTGTTCACCAAGAGCGTTCGCCTGGTCCTCCAAGCCGTTCCCTTGTTCATTGACAAGCGGTAATGGAAGGGTTTCCTGCCCCTTTAGCCTTCTAAGGCCATTCCATACTTTAGACTCTTGTGTGTAAGATGTTATGCCAGACAGAAACCTCTCCTAGCTAGCCCTCCTTGCCTGTCGCCGCGTCCGTCTACCCTGTGATTTTACCAGTTTAAATTCTATGAGATTTTCCGCAGTCGGGAAGCGACGCAGTACACCCTATGCTTTGTTCTGTTTCTTTCGTGCCAGTCTGCACTCCTCATTCCACCAGGGGACCCGTCTTTTACATGAGAGACCTTTTGTTTGTGGAATGAATTTTTCGGCTGCGTCAATTATAAAACCAGTAAAATAAGCTACAGCGTCTTCAATACTAAAATTATTCATAAAATCTTGTGATAAGCATGTTGACTCTTTGAAACTTTTCCAATCAGCCGACGGTATTTTCCAACGGGGGGCGTGGGGTGGACTGTCATGTTCCTGTAATAAGTTAAGCATTACAGGAAAGTGGTCACTCCCAAATGTGTTCTTGACAACATTCCAGTCTATGTAAGGAAGGAGGCTCGCAGTGCCGATCGCTAAATCTATAGACGAATATGAATTGTTATGGATATTGTAATAGGTGGGCTCTTTTTTATTAAAGAGGCACACACCAGATGTTACCAAAAAGTTTTCTATAAGTCGACCCCTGGCATCACACCGGGAGTCTCCCCATAAAGTGCTGTGAGCGTTAAAATCACCAGTTATAATATAGGGCTCCGGGAGCTGGTCAATCAGCTTGTAGAAATCGGTTTTGCTAAGTTGGTAATGAGGCGGTATGTAAATGCAACGGATTGTTATTAATTTGTTAAAGAGAATTGCTCGCACAGACACCGCCTCAAGGGGCGTCTGAAGAGAAAGGTTCTGGCAAGGAACAGACTTATCTACAGTTACTGCTACTCCACCGGACGGGGTAACAGCGTCGTCACGGTCCCTCCGGAAGATAGCATATTGCCTGAGGAAGTTTCTTTGTTGGGGTTTCAAATGCGTTTCCTGAACACACAGCACTTTTGGCTTATATTTATGGAGGAGTTCTGTGATATCGTCGAGATTGTGGAGAAGTCCTCTCACATTCCATTGTAGGATCTGTGTATCCATTTGTATAGTGTTTTATGCTGTGTGTTCAAGAATGCAGTGTTAGCTCACGGGCCTTTTCCAGGCGCCGTGACACGAGATTTTTCTTTTTTGGAGCGGTCGATTGAATCGCGCCGCTCCTTAGGCGCTGGCTGCGCCCTGACACTCGGTGTTGTGTCCATGTCCTCTTGCGAGGCGCTGGACACGCGCTCTGGCGAGCGGTTAGTTTGACGTGAAGGCCTCGTCTCGAGGGACGAGACCTTGGAGGCCACCAGCCCGGAGGTCGATGGCCCCTTGTTCTGAGATGGCGGAGCAACGCTAGCTGCAGCCGCCGAGGGGGCGGATGGCGTCACCGCCGGCTCACTACGCGTGTGCCAGACAGCCGCCGGGGGCCGTTGTGGCGCTGCCCCCTGACGCGCCACTTCGGCAAAGCTGGTTTTCGGCAGGTACGATACCCGCCTGCGTGCCTCCTTGAAAGTTATGTTTTCCTTTACCTTAATTGTCACTATTTCTTTTTCTTTTTTCCAGGATGGGCACGACCGCGAGTATGCGGCGTGCTCCCCATCACAGTTAACACAATGTAGAGAACTTTCACAAGACTCAGAGGAGTGTTCATGACCACTGCATTTCGCACAAGTTTGGCGGCCTCGGCAGTTCTGGGAACTATGGCCGAACCGCTGGCATTTGAAACATCGAAGAGGATTTGGCACGTATGGCCTAACACGAAGCTTGATGTACCCGGCCTCAATGGACTCGGACAGAACACTTGAGTTGAAAGTAAGTATTAGATGCTTGTTCTGGAGTTCTTTGCCATCTCGCCTCATTTTAATCCGTTTAACATTGATGACATTTTGGTCACTGAAACCCTCAAGGAGTTCAGCCTCACTCAGCTTCAACAGATCATCATCTGAGATAACGCCACGGGTGGTATTCATAGTACGGTGTGGGGTTACTGTTAATTGGGCATTTCCAAATGAATCTAGATTGGGCAATTTCTCGTATTGTTTGAGATCACGGAGTTCCAAGAGGAGATCCCCGCTTGTCATCCTGGATGCTTTATAGCCTGGTCTAAAAATAACAGTCAAAGTCTTTGACACAAGAAAAGGTGAAATCGTCCGCACTGGATTGTCTGGTTTTTCTGAGTGGATCACATGAAATCGGGGGGAGTTCTGTATTTGGCGTCCAAAAAACTGGAAAACATCTTCGGTGCGCCCTCGTTTCAGACGGCGATCAGGGAGTGGGGGGAAAGAACTTGCCATACGTATAGGTGAATGTTCGGCAGCGGCACCAGCCACCCACCATGGAGCCCAACGAGGGGACGCTGCAATACCTGGGAAAGATTGGTCCTGCAAACGCCAGCTGTACGCCACTACTATAACCAAATATGGAATATCCAAGGTTGGCTACCCACACAAGGTTAACCCTAGCTGCCTGGGAAAACGGAAGTAAAAGGAAGTGAAAAGAAGACAGGATAGATTGAAAGTGAGAGAGAAAGACGAAGATTAAAGAGGAGGACAGGAAAAGGCAACTGCCGATTTCCCCTGGGTGGGTCAGCCCAGGGGTGCCGTCTATGCGAAGCAGAGGCCGAAGAGGTGTGTTGCCTCTGCAGGGGGGCCTTAAAGGTCCGAACACCCGGCATCGGCTCAACCCCCAGGATCCCCCTTTCCCCAGACACGGCTCAGCCGCGCACGGCTACACGCGGGAGGGTCCGACCCTCATGGGCTCGGGTCCGTGGTGGCGCAACTCACCAAACGCCTGCTTGCGCAGACGCCCCTGCGGGGATGCCTGCTGGTCCTGAACCAGAAGCTACCAACGCCAGTACCTCAGAGACTGCAGAAATCCATCGAAGCAGCCGTCGCCTCCAAGGCCTTCCACCGCAGTACAGTCCCCTGGCAAACTCTGCGAGGAAGATGGCAACAATAACCGCAAGCCAAACCGAGGAGATCCCAAATGCTGCTGTACCTTGCATTGTCAACGCGCCTCGCACGCCTAACCCGTTCCACGGCGACGCCTTTGAGGACGTAGAAGACTGGTTAGACCATTTCGACCGGGTCGCCACCTTTACTGACTGGGATGATCGCCGTAAGTTGAAGAATGTCTACTTTTCCCTTTTAGACGCGGCAAGGGTATGGTACGAGAACCACGAAGCTTCGTTTACCAGCTGGCAGGAGTTTTACCGCCTGCTTCGTGACGCCTTCAGTACCCCCGAAAGGAAAGAAAGAGCCGAACAGGCACTATCTTCCAGGTTCCAAATGCCGAACGAAACCGTCGCCATGTTCGTGGAAGACATGACACGATTGTTCCGTCGGGCCGACCCACTAATGACAGAAGATAAGAAGGTGCGCATGTTAATGCGAGGCGTAAAAGAACAGCTTTTCGCGGGCCTCGTGCGCAATCCTCCTACAACGGTGTCTCAGTTCGTCCGTGAGGCAACAGTCATGGAGCGCATGCTTCGGCAGCGGCTATCGCAGTATGAACGCCAGACCACCATGACTGCGGCATGCTCGCTTGTACCTGCAAGAGATGACAGGGAGTCCCTTACCGAACTAATACGGCAGGTTGTTCGAGAGAACTCCAGAGGTATTACGGATCGGCACCTCCGAGTGCCACGGCTCTTACGGACGTCATTCGGGAGGAAATCAGGCAGGTGGTTCATCCCTCGCCACCAACGCGAACCGAACCTCCCACGCTCTCGTACGCCGATGCTCTTCGGGTTTCTACGCCGTAGACGGCCCGTTTCCCGCATCCACCTACAGGGCCTCCTCGACGCTTCCCAAGCCCAAGCCACCGCACGACTCTCCAATCAGACTTTCGTCCTGGTCCGCGGAAGTCAACGGTATGGCGCGCTCCCGACAACAGTCCGTTGTGTTATCACTGTGGGGAGGCTGGACACTTCTATCGCGACTGCCATTACCGACCGATTGGTTTGCGGGGATACCATCCGGACGCCCGTTGCCCGCGCTATGGCGAACGCCCACAGGAAATCGAGGAGTACATGGAAAACAACCGTCTTCCTCCTGTCCTTCAGCGAAGACAGTCGCGGTCGCCGTCACCTCGTCGGCACACATCACCAAACCGCGCTCGAACCGCCTTTGATTCCACTGGAGTCACCGGCGGAATCCCGCGCCGGGGAAACTGAAAACGGCGACCTCCGGGGGTGAGGCCGCTGTCATGCGAACCGTGAAATATCCTCCGCCGACGCCACCCCCTCGCGACGTACCGCTGACGCCTTCCTTCGAAACCGCTAAAAGAGCTTCTGCTGTTATTACTGTTTCCGTCGACTGTTATCCGGTGACTGCACTTGTCGATACGGGAGCTGATTACTCGGTTATGTGTCCCTCGCTGGCCAATCGGTTACGCAAAGTGCTGACAGCGTGGGACGGCCCACATCTGGTCAAGGCTGGAGGACACCTCGTGTCACCCATTGGACGATGCACCGCCAGACTTACAATTTATACTTCGACCTTCGTAGCGTCTTTCCTTGTGCTGCCCAAGTGTTCTCGACTGGTGATATTGGGCATGGATTTTCTTCAGGAATATGGGGCGATCATTAATCTGCGTGACTTGTTCGTGACTTTTTCGAAGAATGTTTCTTCGGATTCTGATGTTAAGGATGAACATCATCGCGCGGTTTACGCGTGGTCGATGACTGCGTAACGTTACCGCCTCGAAGTAGCATCTTCGTCCTTGTTGAGTGCCCTCAAGACCACCTAGATATGGGCATCGCCGAAGGTAACCTCGCCATTTTGCTGGATCGAGAAGTCGGCGTCGCACGAGGTCTCGTAGAGCTCCAAAATAGGCAAACCACGATCCTAGTTACTAACTTCAGCGCCGAATACAAGCACTTTGCGAAGCATACCACCATTGCCTACTTTGAAACAGTGGACGAGTCCAACGCATGTGCTTCGGTAACGACAATTTCGATGCAGGAAAACAGCGATGTGGACTTGACCAGTCACATCAACGTCAATCCACAGCTGAAACAACCCCAACAGGAGAGGCTCCTCAGCCTACTATCATCATTTAACGACTGTTTTGCCACCACCTCGAAGGTCAAGCAGACTCCTCTAACCAAGCACACAATCATCACTGAACCGACCGTCCAACCTGTTCGCCAACACGCTTACCATGTGTCACAGAGAGAACAGGATGCTATTCGTCATCAAGTTAAGCAAATGCTGGATGATGATGTCATTCAACCATCGACAAGTCCTTGGGCATCACCTGTTGTACTAGTTAAGAAGTAAGACGGTTCACTACGATTCTGTGTAGATTATCGCAAACTGAACAAGATCACGAAAAAGGACGTTTATCCACTTCCTCGGATTGCCGGCTCCTTGGATCGTCTGCGGCATGCCCGTTACTTTTCTTCAATGGATCTACGTAGCGGGTACTGGCAGATTGAAGTTGACGAACGGGACCGGGAAAAAACGGCGTTTATAACACCGGACGGGTTCTATGAATTTAAGGTCCTCCCTTTTGGACTGTGCTCCGCTCCGGCCACATTTCAACGCATGATGGACACAGTTTTATCCGACCTCAAGTGGCACTCGTGTTTAGTCTACTTAGACGATGTAGTTGTTTTTTCAACCACGTTTGAGCAGCACATCGAGAGGCTTGAGGCTGTTCTTCAGGCCATCCGCACCGCAGGCCTGTCTCTGAAGCGCGAAAAATGTCACTTCGGATACGAGGAGCTTAAATTTCTGGGTCATATTGTCGGCAACACCGGTATTCGCCCTGACCCTGACAAAGCCACGGCAGTTCGTTTGTTCCCGATACCGAAGACAAATCACGATGTACGCCGATTTCTAGGGCTTTGTGCTTATTACCGCCGTTTTGTGCCAAATTTTTCTGAGATTTCCGAACCTTTGCAACGACTCATCAAGAACGACGTGACATTTATTTGGGGCCCGGTTCAATCCGACGCTTTCCACGACCTTCAACGACGTCTACAGGCACCACCGATCCTTGGTCATTTTGACACAGAGGCCGACACAGAAGTGCATACTGATGCTAGCAACGTTGGTCTCGGAGCCACACTCGTACAATTTCAAGCTGGTGTTGAGCGCGTTATTGCCTATGCCAGCCGCACGTTGTCTGCTGCTGAAAAAAACTACTCAGCAACTGAAAAAGAATGTCTGGCGGTCGTGTGGGCTATCCAGAAGTTCCGGCCATACTTGTACAGACGCGCCTTCCGAGTCGTCAGCGATCACCACTCTCTCTATTGGCTAGCGAATCTCAAGGATCCTTCGGGACGTCTCGCAAGATGGAGCCTTCGGCTACAGGAATTTGACATGAAAATTGTCTATAAGTCTGGTCAGAAACACACCGACGCCGATTCCCTCTCCCGCGCCCCCGTCGAACCCGCACCAACAAATACTGACGAGGACTGCGGTTTTCTTTGTAGTCTTCCATCTCCAAACCTAGCTCAACAGCAACGCCAGGATTCAGAGCTGCAACCCCTGATTGAATACCTTGAACGACGCCGCCAACAACCCCCGCGGCAGTTCGCGCGTCACGTGTCCTCTTCCTGCCTACGCAGCGACATCCTCTACAAGCGGAACTTTCATCCCACGGAAACCGTTTTATTGCGATAGCAATTATATGGACACTCAAAAGCAGATTTCTGCCGTCGGCGTCGCCGTCGCCGTCGCTGTCGCCGTCGCCGTGAGGTTCCGTATGACGTCAATGGAGATGAAATCGTCGCCGCGCGCCGCCGAACGCTGTATATGCGAGTGAAAGGGCGCGAGGGACGCGCGCTTTCACGGGGAGTGAACGCACGGCGGAGAACAAACGCGCGTTCTGCGCTGTGCTCCCTTAAGGGCTGCAGAAGTAGGCGTCTCCTTCCTCCTCTACAATCACCATATATGTAGAGTAAACGTACCTTCTTCCGACGCGCGAAAGGCTGTGGGGGAGGGGGGGAGGGGCAGGGAAGGGAGGTGACGTTTAGCTGCGGCACCAAGTGCCTATTTATATCAGAGGCTCCGGCAACAGTCACCAACGCCGCACGCATTTTGAGCGAACGCGGGCAAAACGCCGGCGGCGTCGACAACAGTTCTGCGTGTTGCCGGTGCTGCTGCAAGTCCAAGTTTATACAGCTGATAAAGCTGCTATCATTACTCCGTATAGCTCTCTTCAAATTTGCTATCGCAATTGATGCTTCGCCTTTCAGGTGAAACTGCGACAACTTTTTCTACTCGTTGTTCCCGCTTCTCTCCGCGACGACATTTTACGTGCATGCCACGACGAACCCACGTCCGGGCATCTTGGTTTCACGCGTACTCTGGCAAGGATCAAGAAGAAGTACTACTGGCGAAAACTCACAAAAAGCATGAAGCAGTACGTCCGAACTTGTCGTGATTGCCAACGTCGCAAAGTTCCACCAATGAAACCAGCCGGTCTGCTTCAGCCTGTACGACCTCCTTGCTCACCTTTTGAACAGGTCGGGATGGATTTACTCGGCCCGTTTCCCAAGTCTTCAGCTGATAAGCGCTGGATTTTTGTCGCCACCGATTACTTGACCAGATATTGCGAAACCCAAGCCGTTCAACGAGCTACTGCTTCGGATGTGGCCAACTTCTTCGTCAAAAATATCGTCCTGCGACATGGTGCACCAGCTGTCGTCATCACAGACCGTGGTACGGCCTTCACCGCGCAGTTGGTCAGAGATATTCTGCAGCTGAGTGGTACAACGCACCGTACGGCAACTGCGTATACCAATGGGTTGACTGAGCGTCTCAACAAAACGATTGCAGATATGCTTTCCATGGATGTCGCCACGGATCACAAGAATTGGGACGAACTGCTCCCGTATGTGACATTTGCGTATAACACTGCACTTCAAGAAACCACTGGGTTTCCTCCTTTTCGTTTGGTCTATGGACGCGACGTCGTTACTATGCTCGACGTGATGCTTCCACCAACTTCGTCTGATACGACCGCCTCAGATACAGACGCTTTTGTTCAGCGTGCTGAAGCAGCGCGGCAGCTTGCACGGCAACGAATTCTATCTCGGCAAAGTCAAGACGCTCGTCGATACAACATACGCCACCGAGTCGTAACATACAAGCCAGGAGATCTCGTGTGGATTTGGACCCCTATACGTCTACGAGCCCGCTCAGAAAAATTATTGCGCCGTTACTTTGGGCCCTACATAGTTCTTCATCGCATAAGTCAACTACGAAGTTGTCCCAGCAGAATCATCGCACCAATCGCGTAGCCCACGCTCCTCCGACATTGTTCACGTCTCCAGGATGAAGCCCTACCACTCGCGCTGACGCCAGTTCACAAACTTTGTGGAGCGGTGCCTGTGCTCACGTCCGTTGTCTTTTTCATTTCTTTTATTTTCTCCCTGTGGTATTTAACCCGTCACCCAATTTCGTGGCTTAACTTTCATTGTTCTTTCGTGCAGCGGCATCGAGACGATGCCTCTTTTTTTTTTTGGAGGGAGGGGTAATGCCACGCGTTAGTAACGCTAGAGAACGAAGACGAAGAAGTGTTGGCTGCTGCGGCCAAAACAGTAAACTCCGTCTCGCTGATTACACTCCAATATTTCTTGCAGAATTTCTGGCAGTTATTCTTGCCATCCGAAAATTGGGTCCACATAATTCTAAGGTAATAGTTGTTACAGATGCGCTTTCGGTCTGTACACATTTAACTTCCAATGATCAGTCACACCTACTGAGTATATTTTCGACTCTTGCCCCAGAAAATTTATCCGAAGTCCGCTTTGTCTGGGTCCCCGGACATAGTGGAATCTTTTTAAATGAATCAGCTGACTCGCTCGCTTCGACATCACTAAATGGTCCGGTCATAAATATTCTTCCTGATTTCTCTTTTATAACAGGAGCTAGATTTAAACGCCTTTTATTGCTGAGTTGCCATGACTCGTCCATACTTTCTTCAGACGATTTTCAACATTTAAAATTTCGGTGGAACACGAGCAAGTGCCTTTCACGCCAATGTGAGGTGACGCTGTCAACTTTCGCTGCAGAGTTCCCCGCCTAAATTTTTATCTTCATAGATCCGGTTTATCAATCACTGATCTCTGCTCGTTTTGTAATCAACCGGAGACTATTGACCATTTCTTTCTTTCTTGCCACCGCTTCTCCTCCCTCCGTAGAATGTTTCTGTTATTTCCAAGCAGTAATCTGGGTTTGTCACTTACAACGCCAAACATTTTGTCTTTTGGGGCCTGTCAATTAGGCACAAGTCAGGGCTCTATGATCACTGCTGTTCACAAATTTATTGAAGCATCCGGAAGGTTACGCTGCTAGGGCACCGACCGTGGGACATGTTACCTTGTTATTTTTGTAGTTAGTTTTCTCTTAATTTTTATTAAGTTAATTTCAGTATAGGACATCTTAAAATCTGTGTTAAGGAGTTACCAAAATCTTCATTTTGATTATTCACCTTTACCATTTTGTTCGTTGTTAGGTGCATGTTTTATTTTATCCAGTGTGGCCAATCCCCCTCGTGGGTACGAGCCATGTTTTGAGGCAACAACAACAACAACAACAGTAAACAGCCGTTCGCTCCGAACTGACTGCCTGCCTTTTCCTCTCGCGACAATATGAATGTCGCGGCCCCACGAATCTTTTATACAAACAAGAGCTTAATCATAATTAGGTATGAAGAGGCATGCTAAGTATGAATGTCTTAGGATTGCCACTCGATCTTTACAATATTCTGAAGCACTAAAGGAAATGTTGAGCGAAAGTAAGAATAATACTTAGAGCCGGCAAGGGGGTTACTCATTACGACTTGCAGGCAGTGATGCTCTGTTCATTTGGCTCCATTGCGGATGTGCTCAGCGTGTGGCTGACATCAGGATGTTTATTATAATAATCGTAAAAAAAGCTCCGTCGCATGCCCCCGCGCGAGGGACACGTGTAAATGCAGAGCATAGTGGGGTTCCGTGTGGTGGTGGTGGTATGGGTTGTGAGAGAAGAGAGAATCGTAAGTAGGCAACTTAAAGTTGTTACGCCGACGGTTGATGTTGACGTCGATGGCCGCGTCTTCGGGTACCCTCCGGGGCAGCTGGAGCACGACCTCGGGGACCTCGATCGGCACGTTGACCACCTGCCCCCTGATGCCGTACTGCCCCGTCGCCCGCGTCAACCGCCGGATGCTCATGAACGGCAGTCGAGGCGAGATCAGCCGTTCTTCCACCGCGTTGAGTTCCGGCAGGTGCGCAGGACGCGGAGGGTACCTGTAGCCGTAGGCGACGCACATCGAAGGGACGACGCCGCGGACCAGCGAGTCCTTGCACGAGGCGCACACCACGAACGCCCGGAACCGTTCCAGCGAAGCGGCGTCCGCGTCGTCGATGTTGCTGACGACGGGGATGACGCGCGCCAACGCGACGGTGCCGTCCAGGCATCCGCCGCCGTTGTTGCCGTTGTTGTTGCCGGTGCCGTTGTCGCAGCCGCCGTTGACGACGAAGCCGCTGAACCCGTCGTTATCGTTGACGCCGTCGCTGACGTTATCGCCGGTGTTGTCGGGCTTGTTGTTGGCGGCGTCGACGACGAACGCGCTCCAAAGAACCCGCATGGCGTTCGTGCGATGCGCCGCGTTACGCATGTTGCCGACCATGGTTAAGTTGTTGTCGAACCACAGCCGGTCGCACACGTCGCAGCTGTGCCCGAAGCTCCGGTCCAGGAACTCGCGTTTGAAGTGCGCGTCGGCACCCCCAAAATCCCGTTGACGTTGCCCGACGGCTTTCCGCACCAGCGCCCTCCGGGGCGACGGGCTCCGCGGCGGCGGCGGCAGCGGCCTCCAGACGACGACGCTTGCTCGCCGCCGCCTCTCGTTCCCGTACGCCGGGATCCGCGGCCCGACGCTGACGTGTCGCAGCCGCGTGTCGTTCTCGACTCGAAGGGTCCGCGGCCCGACGCTGACGCCTGCCCGCAGCTTCTCGTGCACGCTGCTCGGGATCCGCTTGTCGACGTTGACGCCTGGCCGCGGATTCTCGTTCACGAAGTTCGGCGTCGGCAGTACGCTTACGACGCTTGCGTTCGGCGTCGGCAGCGCGCCGCCTCGCCGCCTTGTCTTCTGCCGACGTTGACGCCTGGCCGCGGATTCTCGTTCACGAAGTTCGGCGTCGGCAGTACGCTTACGACGCTTGCGTTCGGCGTCGGCAGCGCGCCGCCTCGCCGCCTTGTCTTCTGCCGCCGTCGACGAAGACGATGGTACGATGTCTTGAACTGGTGCTTCAGCGCTGATGTTGGATTGCGTCTAGGTACTAGTTGAAGGTCTTGCTTCCATCGCTTATCAACTGCGACCGCCGACGAACACAAGAGAATAGAGCGCAGGAGTTGACGAGTGGAGCACAGAACACCCATACAAACTTAGAGAAGGGAAACTGTACCTTCCACAGTGCAACGGAAATAAGCGTAGCGGTGGCGTTGTGAACTAAAGTATGCGACCGAGAGATGGCGGTGGCAGAATCGAAACTAACATCATCATCATTACGTAGTGAGCAATATGGCCGCTACGGTAGCGGTTCGCAGGGCTGGTCGCGCTGCTCGCTCGCTGGTTTTGGACGTTTTGTTACCGCTTTCGGGGCGGTATTCGTGTGTACTGTACTATAACATGACCACAGATATCTGTATATGTCGCCAGGTGACCGAGAGGCCTCAACTGGCAATAAAACACTTCAAACAAGTAAGCTTACATTGTTTATTGTCAATGGTGAATGAGGCAGTACATGCTCACAATTTTCGTACAGCTCAGGTGGACTTAATGTTGTCCGTCACCGAGTTTACAACATACAGAAACACAGATAACCATCTATTTAACGGAACGCAAAGCTGAAATCGAGCGAAGTTTTGTCATCGTGTTCGGCGTGCCGTAAAGCAGGGCGAACGAAGGTTCAGACAGTGATATGTACGCTGAGCTGCCCTCGTACTTGTATTACGTGCAGTGCTGCTTGACGTTTTACATTCTCTGCGTTCGACGATTTCAGCTAGAGTAAAGAAAGGAACATAAAAAATGCTCGGCAAAAATGTACTGTCAGCAAGGTAAGTTCGAGCTGCAATGTCCCATTGCTCTCGTAGCACGAAGTGTAGGAGGAGGGGGAGCGTTATGCTAAATTTTACACCACATATTTTCTGCTCTGGATATTCTGCTGCACATTTAGTGCTCAGGTGCGGCAGTAAAGGCTTTGACACAAGTGGAGTACTCGTAGGGAAACCAAGGAACGTTATAGAGACAGCAGTGCTTAGAAGGACTTCTAGAAATATTGTGTGAATAAACAAGGACACTAAATCAACATATAAGCAAGCCCAATTAATGCTCACAGATCCTTGGAAAATGGAATTTGTGGTTTCATGTTGAAAAAGCATCTCGGTATATGTATTCAAACAGGGCAAAGAGGTTGCAAGGAGATGAACACTTCAGTTGAGTAACAGGTGAGCAAGGGAAGCCTCAGCTTGGAGCCAGCGTTTCACCAAGCAAACATAATTGTGAGGGTCGAGACGAAGACAAGTTCCCACGCTGAGGTTTCCCGTGCTCGTCCACTGTTGATTAGCTGAATGTTAAGCTGAATTTATTCTGCGAGTACATTTCAAAATCTTTTCGGGAGCACACTGCGCTCAGGTTTGTCATCTGCTGTTTGAAGAGAAACAATATTTGTTTTTAGTGATTTCTCAAGTTTGTGAAGTGTGAAATAGGCTGTCCGGTTGTGTGAGCTTGCCTTTTCTAGATATCTCTTATGGTGCAGTACTAGCCTAGTTATTGATTTCATGCAAACTGTATATGAGCCTCTTTTAGTAAACAAATGTAAAATAATGCGTATTTCCAGATCTAATTCTAATCCTAGCACTTGCCATGTTAACGTTCCCTTAGATTTTGTCATGCCATATAAATATATCGGTGTAAACGTTACAAATAACTTAAATTGGACCATTAATATAGAGTGCATCATTAGCAATGCTAATCACATGCTCGGGTACTTATGGCACAACTTTTCCAAAGCACTGTCTACTTTAGAACTACAGCTTTACAAGACTAATTCGCTCGAAACTTGAATATGCATCTGCAATACGGGATGCCAGTCGCGTTAATCTTATTACTTCACTTGAACTAGTACACAGTAACTCTACTCGTTTCATTATTTCTAATTATAACCGTACCGCAAGTATAACTTCAATGTAAACTAGTCTAGCACTCATTCCACTCGCTAATCGCCGCAAATTCGGCCATCTTTTGCTATTTCACAAAATTTTTTATCGCACCACACTTCATGACGACTTCATACTGCGGCCTCAGTGCATTTCAAATTGCGTCGATCATCGCAGTAAGGTAGGAATTGATTCATGTAACACGAAGTCTTTCTTTCATGCCCCGTACATCTCAGAAATGTAACCAACAAGTATCGTAGCCATCACAGATAACAAACTTTTTGCAAAACATTAGCTAACATTGTATAATCAGGAGAATCATTATGTTACAAGAACTCACTGCATTTGTTGGTTTTACTCTACTACTTTGTAACCACTCCCCTCTTTAATGCCAGGTGGCCCTGAGGGTACTTTAAACAAGAAATAAAATGAAGAGTGACTGCCAGAGTTTCAGTCAACATGAAGTGTCATTTCCTTAAAATTGCATTAGGCACTTTTGATCATTTTAAAATTCTTTGCATTTTCATGTAACAAAGTATCGTTGTGAGGGAGCATGTGATACTTCATGGTACTAATGCCTGTCAAATTGATTTGCAAAGAGCAGATGACAGAGTTTGTGCATTAGCAAGTAGGAGCTTGCTACATTGTTTCTGTTCTGGTCGTCACGGCTATAATGACTGGAAAAGAAACAAGTTGGGACTCAACATGTTACTTCCCCTATTGTCATAAAACGCCCTTAAAAGCAACTAAGCTTGTATGTCAAACCCGCTTTGTATGTCAAACCCGTATGTCAAACCCAACCCGCTTTATATTCCTAGCGCGCGCGTTAGAGGAAGAGCGGGTGGAGAGAGGGCGCGCTATCACGCCAGAACCTGCTGTTGCTACGGTGCTTGCAGGGCCGGAGCGCGACTCAACTACGCCGCTTCGCGCGCTGCACATGTGCTGCAAGCGTGATGCGGGAGAGGAGTGGGGGAGAGGGCGCACCTGTGCTCGAGCTGTTGCGGACGGACGGCGCACGCTACATGTGAGTTAAAGAAATGCTCTGCATTTAAAACTGTCAGCCACGGAGTGGGGATGGAAGTCTAGCGAAGCGGTACTATGGTGGGAATTATGTATTTCCAATTATGACTATTAAGATGTGATGGCGTAATTGGTTATTTGAACTAATAAAGAATGAGAAATACATATGATGACCCGGTGGGTTTCATTTATTTAGTCACGGACCATGGCCTTATGGTCGCTACGGTACGCCGCCATAAGGTGTACGGCAAAGGTTGGCACGTTCTTAATAAACGCGTCACCAACGCCGCGCGCCTGCGGTGGGAACGCAGGCAAAACGCCGCCGCCGTCGACAACAGTTTTGCGCTTTGTTTGTGTGAACCCATACAACCGCTGTCAAAACGCTGGCTGCCTGACGAAAAGGCTAAACGCCGTCGTGTCGATTGTTAGGGGAGAGGCGGGCGAGAGCCCAGAGAGTGTCGGCATAGAGAAAGGAATTGTGTCGGCGACACAGGTGGCAGATGCCGGCAGGGCTGCGCGCATGCGCCGCAATTGGAAAGCGGGCACGCACACGCACAGTCTAGGGTGCCTCGATGCCCTCCTCGCCCACTGCTCCCCTTCCACTGTGAAGTCGCTTTTGCTCCCTGCCGTGCGTGCGCTCCCCGTGAAAGCCCGCGACGCTCGCCCTCGCGCGATTCAACTTGCACATACAACATACGAGCAATGGGAGTTCTTTTTCTATTGCCGGAAGCGACCAACGAAGAGTGAGCCCTTAACAGCTTCGCTGTAAAGGTTTCCGCCCCCAGGAAGTGGATCCATCAAGGTGGGGAAGGGTAAAGGAGGAGGTTAGTGCAAATATTATGCATCATTTTTTTACTCTTCTAGAAATTGAAGTAACGACTGGAATATGAGGCGCCGTCTCTAGGGGGGACCAGTGGGAAGGCGCCAGTCGTACAAATCCTAAGGCCTCAGAGTAGGGGGGAGGGGGGCTATCGCTTTTCCCCGGGGCTCGGCGAGAGCTGAGCAGCCCCAGAGTATATGATACTGATCCAAAGTGAGTAGCGCGCAAACGCCGGCAACGCCGCCGGCAAACGTTGCGGCGGTTGCTAGGCAACGGCTCTGCTCCCGTTGTAGCCACCGACGAAAGCGATACGGCGGCAATACGGCGAGTGTAGCTCTCGCTACAAAATGTATGATTTCATAATGTGTGCAGCCCTTGTATGCAGACCTTGCATGCAGCTTAAACTGCTTGGCTAGTAATCCGTCCCCATATGAATGTGGCGGCCCCACGCACTTTTTGTACAAACAAGAGCTTAATCATAATTAGGTATGAAGAGACATGCTAAGAACGAATTTCTTAGGATTGCCACTCGAGCTTTACAATATTCTCAAGCACTTAAGGAAAAGTTGAGCGAAAGTAAGAATAATACTTAGAGCTGGCAAGGGGGTTACTCATTATGACTGGCGGGCAGTGATGCAGTACATTTGGCTCCAGTGCGATGGAGATGAATTGATTGTTGTTGTGAGAAGGTTTATTAAAATAATCATAAAAACCTTGCACTCGTCCGCGCAACGCTTGGAACAGCGAAGCGGGGCGATCGTAGCCGAGCATTTTCCGGTAGTGCGCGCGAACTTTTCATGCTATTACTCACGAATTTGAAAATTTGTTTTCGCTCGTCTCGGACTTACGACCGTCACTGCGCGTTGCATAGCGCAGCTTGCAACACCGACCCCGCGTTCCAATGTCGACACTGCGTTCCAGGAGACCCGTTCCGTGAATGCGTCTCTCGCTCGCTCTCAGAGCGCGCAAAACCTCTTCAACTCGCAGAGAACGAGCGTACGAACGCGCCAGCTGTGGACGAAGACGACGACGCTCGAACGCAATCATATGGTTCGCATAAATGCATGCTCTGCAGGAGTGGCTGTATAGCCTAGTTTACACTGAAGGACGGAGTCTCTGCCAGTAATCTGCCTCACCTATTGAGCATATACGGACAACAGTGTCTCGTCTTGGTTCCTGGCCGACCACCACTTTTCCTACGGTGCAACAGAGTCGGGCATATCCGGCGACATTGTAGGACACCACGCTGCAGTAACTGTCACCGCTACGGTCACATAGCAGATGCATGCGTAGGCACCTACGCTGACAAACTTCGTGGAAATAGACCAGCTGTGGATGAGACCATCACCGATCATCTAATGGATGTGAGTGAGGTTGTGGATGCAACGGGTGAAACACCCGCTGAAGCTCATCGACAGGGAGAGACAAAGCCTTCATCGGCGGACGATAGCCTTAGCCCGAAGTCTGCCGCTGTGGAGGACACTCAGTTGCCTGACGACGAACCAACTATGTCATTCGCTGAATTACCACCAGTTCAAGACCGCACGCCATCAGTGGAATCTGAATCGATGTGTGAGGCTACTAAGAAGCGTCCAGCGCCAGCTGACAACCCATCGCCCGCGGGAAAGGAGGCCCCGGTTCCCAAAGTGTCAAAGTTGACGAAACCGCTCCGGGGAACGCCTACACCCGCAGATATTGACCCTTTTCGCGGAGCAGTTTGTCTTAGAGAAACGAGATGGCGCTCACGGCGGCGCGCCATACCTCTCCTCAGCGACCGCGCACGAATACTAAACCATTACCGCTTCTACCTTGCTTCTGTGCGATCAGCTGTCGGAAATGCAATTGAGTTTTCGCTAACACACTGTGCTCCAATCATGGTAGATGGAATCATGTGAATTGAAGACGTGTGCAGTAGTTGGCTGCAAAAATAATGACTGTCATGTTAAGGAATAGAATGAATCTGTATGGCCAAGTTCGCGGACCGCTGCTGCAACTGTCCGAGCGTGTTACCGGTACTACGTGATGTACGGCTTTCCTCGAGGATACAGAAATTTGCTCATCCACCAGCCTTGTATCGTTAACATTCAAAGAAAGGGCTTCATCCCCAGAACGTCGGCAAGAGTGAGTACCACTCGTTAAACAATGACAAAGGGAGTAGCGCCACTTCCTGTCATTGTAAGTTTCACGCACGTTATCTATACACATCAATCCCGGGCACGGCGGCTGCATTTCGATGGGGGCGAAATGCGAAAACACCCGTGTATTTAGGTTTAGGTGCATGTTAAAGAACCACAGGTGGTCCACATTTCCGGAGTCCCCCACTACGGCGTGCCTCATAATCAGATCGTGGTTTTGGCATGTATAACCCCATGATTAATTAATTATTATCTATACACATCTGTCCCAAATGGCAGGAAAACTTACGCCCATTCTATCGCCGACGTATCAAGAATAAGTGAATGGACGCATACTTGAATATATGCGCACTGTGTACGCACAATAAATGACGGACTACACCTATGGCGCACGAATGGTCGAAGCTGAATGTTTCGTGACGGTCCACACGAGTAAGCGAGTTACTAGCTGTAATATATATTTGCTACAAGGTATTACAATGTACAATACAGCTACGTTTCAAGCCTTGTGCGTAGCAAGAACAAATCTATAGGAACTGAGCACACCCGCGAGCGATTAGGCAGAAACTGACAAGCCACTGCTTCAAAATATTTGCCGAATATAGAACAAAAAGCAAAACACACTAATCCGGACTGAATTTATAATCGGAAAGCTTGGAATACATATTTAGCCCCGCTTTTAGAATAAGCACCATATACGCTGCTTGCGCCGTTCGGACATAGCTTAATCAGCTCCGAAAGCGCTTTTGCGTGTTCTCTGAAGCTGTGATTAAAGCTTCGTGTCGTCCACCTAGTCACCGTCTACAATATCTCCGAAAACAGAGGTTTTC
The DNA here is from genome assembly GCF_013339745.2 of Dermacentor silvarum. NCBI lineage: Eukaryota > Metazoa > Arthropoda > Arachnida > Ixodida > Ixodidae > Dermacentor > Dermacentor silvarum. Next base: position 108,491,881 of record NC_051163.1, read on the forward strand.
TAAGCCGCGCCGGCGTCATACACTTTCATTGTAAACAAGGAGGCAACGGAGGCAGTTGAGGCAAGCAATGCAAGTCCAGCAATCTGGGACATCGACTACTGCGGTGAAGCCGACCCTGGGGCGATGCGGTCGGCGTAACTCTATGGGCAGCATTTTTTTAAAAATCGATTGCTGAGCAATGGGTCGTTTTTCGCGATTTGCACTTTAGGCACTCAATCCTGACAACGTTCTCAAGCTATATGTCGAGTGTAGTTTCATTCCGCCGGCTGTATTTTTTTCCTGGAGCACTTTTGTAGACCCATTTAAAATGCATGGGGTGATTTTTAAAACGTCATTTGCAGCACAGTAAAAACTAATCCGCTAATTGCACTGTAGTGGCACATACTGTAGGTCTCTCTGTATATGTAGGTCCAGTTTGGTTTTATTCCGCTGGCTGGATTTTTTTCCTGGGGCGATTTTGTTTGGCTACTATGCGGCAAAGCATCTTTACAGGGGCAAAAGATTCGTCCGCCATTGAATTGATGGCAAAGAGCTTGTGGACCATGCTAAAAATGGACACGAATGTGCAGCTGTGATGCATATTTGCGCCCTGGCGTATAAGGAAAGATGATGGTGTCAGATTCTGCAAGAAGGAGCGGGCCAAATGGCTTTATGGAGTGCCATCGAAGCACTAAGAACGGCTGCGCGTGCCCCTTTTTCTCAAGTTTCGGCGCATGGTAAAGTGTTTCATTTGGTATTTAGAAAGATAAGGTATTTAGAAAGATTTACTATTACGCAAATTTTAACACAAAAGGACATCGCCAAATAGAGCACTTGTTACTTGTGTTTACTTGACAGCGCAATGTGCCAACAATGCGAAGGCTTGTATTATCAGTGTAAAAAAAATTGAAAGGGAAAACTTATGATCTATAGAACGCGTGACGGAACGAAATAAAGAGGAAAAGAGAGTCCCCGTGTTACAGCGAAAATCAGCAGCTTCGTCTCGATTAATAAACGATGCCATTTTAGTTTTAAATGCATAAGCATTTCTATGCCTACCAAATGAGAAATTTGGCCGTCCGTCACGTAAGACGAATGCAATGGCTCATAACCACGTAAGGCAGAGGCTACAAGCGCTCAGCGAAGTGAAGCGAACAGCGCATACATTCATTGAGGTCACCCATACAATGCACAGAACAGCACATATTTCAATAAAGAACAAGTTCAAAACAAGCATCCGAACCATGAATAAAACATTGCATGCTCCCCTCACCAATTGTAGTGGTAGTTTAACAGCTTAGCTGGACATCCAGGTTGATAAGGACCGATAATAGTTGATAAGGGTCGGATCGTGTTCGATAAGGTTGATAACGATCGATAAGGGTTAATAAGGGTTTATGCTGGTCGAATCAAATTTCATAACATTGATAATGACACCGGGCTGCGTGGCGATTAACAAGCGGCACAATGCTTGTGCATACTTAGGCAACTTCCAGAGGAGTTTCTGCGTGATTTCTTTTTTCAGTTCGGAAGTATAACTAAAATAACCCGTGCCTGTTAAGTGCACGCAAATCTCGCACGTTATACGCGAAGGCAAGGTTGTGAAGGTTTGAGAAAGTGGAACCGCAACCGCTGAACTACACCGGGTCAATTGTTGTAGGGCCTGCTGTGAGCCACAAGCTTGCTTAGCTGCGCAAATAGGTAATCGCTTGACAATACTTCTCGGAGCCCCGACTTGTCGGGAATATTTCCTCTCGTAAGATGACTCTTACGATGTCCTCGTAGCGCAACAAAACACTGGTCTGACAGTCGTTCGGACATGAATAACCCGATTACGGGCTTTTAAATGCTGTCGCACCAAATCGCTTGGAAATCCGAATAAAACATACAATGCGTTTGTTTCTCCACAAAGTCAGTCATAGTGTGGGGAAACAAGCTTCTAGTTTATGGCAGCGGTAATTCCCGTACACAACTTTTTTTTTTTGTGAAAGCAATTATATGTACACTCCAGGCGCATTTACGCCGACGTCATCCGCGTCTCCTTCGCTGTCGCCGCGATGGTCTGTGTGAAGTCCGAGTGCGATAACATCGCGGCCGGATGCCGTATGTTGCCGGTGCGAGTGGAAGCGTGCCAGATTCATCTGAGAAGCCTGGTGGCTCAATCTCGAAGGTTATGAAAAACGGCGCTATGTATTGTGGGTATTACACGGACAAACAAGTGCACGCAGGGTAACGTTTAACATCAACTCACCACTCTCTCATTGCAATAAATGCTGAAGAAATTAAACATTAACTGTTAACATCACCGCGTACTATCGTCAGTCAAAGCAAACAGCAGAGAAAGCTTCGCTTACTCTCTTCCCACACTGACTCGGATCCACATAATTTTATTGCGATTGCAAATATATGGACACTCCAGGCACATTTACGCCGTCGTCGTCGACGTGATGTTTCGTATAATGTCCAAGTGCGATAACATCGTGGTCACGCGCCGTATGGTGTGGGTAAAGTGAAAGCGTGAGAGGGTGAGCAGAGAATGGTTGCTCAGTCTCGCGTGCGCAAAGGAGGAATGCGGGGAAAAAGCGCTTCGTCTTCCATCGCGCGCAAGGCCGCAGGGAAAGTGGGGGACGTTTTACTCCCGTGGTGGCTACGTATGACGTGGGTGAGCGCGGCCACGCGGCCTCGATCGAGAAAGCGATCTGCGCTGGGTACAAAGTCTAAACGGGCCGATGGCTGGGGCCCTATAACGTAAAGCTATTCCAATCTGTTTTCCTTCAAATCTCCTGATGTACAATTTACGTAACCGCCAACGCACGCATCGGGCGGTGACTCGCAGCGTTGTTTGAGAAGGCTATTGAAACGCTCTCCTATTTTATAGGAGGTCACTGTTGTTTGCTTTCAAAAGGAATAGCATTGCCTAACTTGGCATATATTTCTTACCTGATTGGCTGACCAAGGGCGATGAGCACGCCGAACTGTAGGCGGTAAGGTGGGGCCGGGCTAGCGCAGTGAAAGTAGATAACCTGTTGAGGAGGGTGTTGCCGGCGTCTGCGTTTGCCCTGCTTCTTCTTACTTAGCTTTCGGTGTCTGCTAGAAAATCACGTCGGCGTGCAACGGAAACGTGACACTGCAGCTCAAACGAATCTTCAGTGAAGAAAATTTGACATAGCGATGTCGTTTACGTGCTGAAAGGACTCGACAACCATATAATGTCACGCAAAATTTTTAATATAGGCAAATTAATCCATTCGCCACGGCAGCTCCGACTAGCCAGTGCCAGAGCGATCGGCGGGTACCCACCTTCTATTCAGGTCGGAACGGGGCAGTGTCCGGCTATTAAAAAGAAAATGAAGTTTTGATCGGCGTAATAATGCATGTTTAATGCGTACACGCCACTTTGACGCAGTGATTTTTCATGGTTTTTGGACGTCAGGTGACAGACAGGCGAAGTGGACGCAGCCCGAAAACTTTTGACCAATTGCGGATGGCTGATGGTAAAAAGGCATAGAATCGAAAAATAATATTTTTCTGTTGTTCGGTCTCACATGCATAATTAGTGTGCACACGTCATATAACAGTGAGTAGCTCTCGCGGTTTTTTAACAGCGGAGCTGTTTAAGCCGAGCGTAGTCCGTAACCTGCGAACAGAAATTGTGGGCCTATCCTGGCGGTAGTGCAGAAAGGGTAAAAGTGCAATGACACATACCTCTGTGAACTGGCGAAGCTGGTTAAGTCTAGCTAAGCATGGTTGGGACTACTTAAGCTTAGTCTGTCATCAATAGACAATTGATAGTCAACCAGCAGCTAATCGATAATCGATAAATGATCAATAAATTCCGGAATGTGCTGGGGATGACTTGGTAGTGCTTAGGCTAGCCCAAAAGCCAGGCCAAGCTAAGTGCCCATCAGCTCCGCTTTCTCTGTAGCATTGCGCCTCCCGTGCAAGCTCCGCTAATATTTTTCCTTTAGGTTGCGTGAAAGACAACTGAAGTTGGGCAATCATGGAGGCCTGATTGCAAAAATAGAATAGAAGTAGTTTGGAATAGCTTTTCGTTAAAGCGCCCCTGATGCCTTCGTGTGCGGTGTATTCTCGGCGCAATTAGTTCGCGTTGAAGCTAGAACTAGCACGATGGACAATTAGCTCGCTGTTGCTGCCGCTCTCCCCCACGCCATCATTTTGACAGCAAGTGTCCGCGCTTATCGAGAGAGATGTGTTCGTGTGTGATTGTGCGCGCGTGACTACGTGCAGGTTAATTTAGTTAGTAAGCGAATTTTTACAGCAGTTTATGCAGCTGATAAAACGCCTAACCTTAGTTTGCACAGCTGTCTAATAAATTTCTGTCGCAATCAGTGATTCGCCTGTCGGGCGAAATAGACCTTATTGGTAATATTATCTGTAGTTAATATTATTATTACTTATTACGCTCAAGCCAGGCGCAATAGACATACAAGTTTCGAATACAGGCGCAGTTCTGTCTTATTGCGACTGAGTGCCGATAATTTTTTTCGAGTAAATGGGGCACAGCGTGTCGTTTACAAAAAGCAGCTTGGTGTCTGCCACTGCGGATACGGTGGCATAGACATGTTGTAAATCCGGTTTTCTATTGGATGGCGCAAATCAGCACACAGAAAGAGAATTTCGGGTGGTGGGTCGATTCCTTGTTGGAAAAATGGATATATTTACTCGCGCAAGCCGTAGCTTTAAAATTGAATTCAAAGTACAAGTGCCCAAAAATGGTGGTATTAGGTAGTGTGCGCTCTTTCCCGTCTCTTGTTGTTTTCTTCCTCAATACATTAACATAACGTCACTGTCTCGTTCGACGGAAACACCTAAACATTTTTGCAGTAGGTAGAGTCATCTGCGTTCGGTGTTCTTGGAAGTAGTCCCCTTCCGAGGTGATCAAAAAGCGCAGTGCTACTTCATCTTTCTTTTCCTTTTATTAAACGTGCGACATTTAACGGTCGTGCGCGAAGGCGAGTATTACAAGCTTTTGCGCTGTAGTCGTTTTTTGTTGAGAGTTGCACACGTGGCTCCACTCTCGTGCGGCCGAGACATGGACTGTCAGGGTATGGTCATTTATCGGACAGTGTCAGGGCTACTACTTTGTTTTCTCGCCAAAAAACCGTCCCACCCCCCTACTCGGTCAAATAAAAGTTATAACCTTACCACAAAAAAGACAAATTGGCTTTGTGCTTTTGAAAGCGGATAGTGACAGTCTATCAACTCTCTGTCTTTGGATCTTAGTGCTTGGGTTCTTCTAGCCCATGCTGCGCAAGAAAAAAGTCGGCAGAAAATTTTTTTTCTGGTTACAATAAGCATTCTCAATATGAAGTTGTTAAAATTTTCGACAGTATTCGTCTTTTCCCGCAATGCGACGTGTGTGGCGGCGCTGTGTAGAGCTTCGGGAAAAAAACGGTCAAATACGATATTCAGCAGCTGATTGATGCACTCTCGTTAAAGGCTAAAAGCTTTTTGAGTGGCATGACACAATTTACACGCCCTCACGTTGTCATTTTCTTGGCACATGAAAAATTTGTGCTCTCCAAATGAATGTTCAATGGTGTAAGTGCTGCATTGATTTGCTTCCTTTATTTAATCTACTAACCTTGAAAATGCCGCTAGTCAGACATAATAGAGCACAGAGAAAAGGCAGAACTGCATGCGGCATGGTCTTATCCTTACAATAAATTCGCTAACGAGACAGATCATGAATCCAACTACAAAATGATATCTCGCACCAAAGAAATGAGGGAAAACCACTAGGACACACTAAGTTCGACAATCTTATTGTTAACAGGTGATTCAAGGGTCACGCAAATCGACAACTGTTGCATATGACGGCGTGCATACGACTAGGCCATCAATAGAATAACATGACTTTAGTGAACCAAGAACCAATATGCAGGCCATGCGGTAAAACGTTATTATAGCAACACATTTTCAGCATTGTTCGTACAACTCAACGCTTGAAGCCTGTGTATATTTGCGGCGGTACGTATATGTTTTACTGCTGCTTGGCCCACTTTGGTTATTAGCCAGCGTAACAACGTGACTAAATTTCGCCTCATCGCACGCACATTTAAGCCTTCTTGAAAACAGAACCAGGACGATTCAGTCACTGGAACAACCTTTCATTTATTTTTCACACAGTCCCATATTCGCTCGAGGAGGATTATAGCGGGGTATATACGCATTAAAGCTTTTTTTCAAAGTAACATTAAAACAAGTGATACCCAAACCAAACAACATCTAAAACAGAGAAACAAAGCACCAGGGGCCGAATTCACAAAGCTTTTCGATCGTAAGTGCTGCAGCACGATTGGTTGACACCTGCTTCTGCGAACAGTTTTAGCGTGAGAACGTTTTTGTGAATCCGAATACAGTAGTCACAATGAGCCTGAAAGAAAGATATATTGAAATTAAAGGCGTGTAAAATTTTATACGTTACCAGGAATTTGGGACATCGCCGAACAGCGCCTCTAGCGGCCGCCTCGGCAAACATACGCGTTTTCTATGGGAGAGCCTCGTTTTTTCCAAATAACTAATCATAGAAGCCATCTTTTAAAATATTCCCGTGGAAATAGGCTCTAGGCGCTTAGCCCGAAATACCATGTAAGTGGTACCATTACTTACGGCATAAAACCCGTTCCAAATTGCGGGCGAAGTTTCAAGTATGGGAGTCTATTGAAAAGCCAAAATTTTGGAGGCTTTCTTGGCCAGTAAAAAGCAATTTGCGATGAACCTATCGCATCGATTGACGTATTCCTGGGGATTTATCAACTTCAATGAATCAGCTTTCAGTTAGTTGCAGCAGCAGCTCTTGAAATGGCAAAGAAGTCGTTCCAAAATCGCAGTTTTCATAACAAGGTCGCGGAATTTATTTTGGTACATACATAAACCTAGTTTTCGCCAACAGCAGCGCTTCGAAACGGTAGCCGAGCGTGTTCGACCACAGATCAAGATCACTGATAACAAGATCGTGAGTTCGCAGGTTCGAAGCCAGCTGCGCCGCACTTCTTCTTATCACTTTGTCGCTGCTTAGTTTGGCGGCTTTCCGCCAGATGGCATATTCCGACATGCAGGTCATTTGGTTACGGTTCTTGTTTGGTTTCTTTCAACTGTACCAACGTCTTCGTAAAAAAATAGCTGGCTGGTTTCGAGAACATGCGAACGTGCTTCCAAACATCTTTTGCACTTTAGGTATATTGTATTTTGGAGAATAAACCCAGGTAACGTGTTTTGTCAGTTCATTTCTTTCTTAATGTGAATATTTATGAAGACATTACTAAGAAATATTTTGCCTTTTCAGCTATGTCTTGGGAAAGGCGTGTTTGTGCGACTCTTGTGCGGCTTGAAACGTACCACAAAAATAAATAGCGTCCAGTCTGTGCAATTAAAAGACACAGAAGTAGAAAAGTTGATTGTAGCCCCAGACCTAGTATTTTTACAAATGAATACAGTTGAAGCTATTTGACTGAGTATATTTGCATTATATCAAAACAGAATTTTTGCGTATACCTGATCTTCGGTGCAAATGAAGGCTGTCCGAATATTATTGCACAAGCTTGTTTGCTTAGTACAAATCAGTACCTCGAAACATAAACATTCTACCCTAAATATGCCGCGCACGTGGCTTATCATTTGAACCATTTCCATATACCTTCACAAAATTCCAGAAATACTAAAGGTCTTCATATCATTTTACCCTTTTACCACAACTTACGCAGAGGAGTATTCGAAATTATGCGAAAAGACTCTGGGACGTGTTAATGTAGCCTGTCGTGTAAAAATAGAGAACGACTCCAATCACAGACCACACCCTTTTGGAGTTATGCCCACAAAGTTGTGCAAGAAGACACTGCGTTCGACTACAATTACCGAAGTTGCCATATAGCATTCTGCTGTTCTGCTCTTCACTAACTCTATTGCTGAATCAGGTCACAGCACCAGGATATAATTACTGGTTCAATTCTTTAATAATTCTGTGAGAATATTCTCCTACCCTAAATTTACCATGTTTGAACAATTGAAGAAACATGAGAAAGGACCGTGAGGATTTGCAGAAATGTTCCTTTATTAGAATCGTTGATGACCCATATCGGTACGGTCGTTTTGTCATGACCACGCCAGCGTGCCCTGAGCATCATTTATCATTTTGTCTACTGCCTATAAATAAAATACAAAAGTGTCGTTCCTTGTGTGTGAGTAGCACAATGGCAGCTGAACCTTTCATATGGTCCCACTAAGCCAAACCTTCCCTTTACCGTCATGGTGCCACAGGACATGTCAATTTCACACTTGATTTTCGCCCTTTCACCTTCCTAGAAAGCATAGGGAGGTACACAAGACGAACAGGCGAAGTTTTGAAGTTGTCCTGAGATTTTAGTAAAATTTCATAGGGCAATGTTATTATCGTTCACTTGTTTACAAATTTATTACACCTCATTGGTGACCATAATGACGTACTACATAGTAGTTTAGTTCTTATACTTAATACATCATGTCTGAGATGGCTGCCCTGAAAATTAACCAGGTGTAAGCATTGCATGACGTTGGCTGGAAGGCCATTCATTAAAAAATGTGTGCAGAATAAAGAAAATACAGGTGTTCAATGGCACAGTCACCGTCAAAAGTTTACGCGGCCGAGATTCTGCGAATAAGTTCATTTTCAACGCAGCTACGCCCGCAGCCAGTAAAGGTGTGCAAAACTTCTGTTTACCCTAGACCAGTATACGCTGTAAATCCGAATACCACGATGCGTGCCTCAGGCGTAGAAATATATTTTTTCAGCTTCAGGCGTGCGAAAGCTTTGGACGCTGACTATACGTTCTGAAGGCCAGGCTGCTTTTTAGCCTATACGTGATGACAAGCGCCGAGCTCTTGATGATGGAATATTAGAGCGTAGAATTGTACAACTTGTGCAAGGTCAGGTGACTTCACGACGCAAACCTAGCGATAGAAGCTCAGCATGCTTTTTGTTTATTAACACTGAAGATAAATGAATAGTCAGAGTAAATTAATGTTACTGTCCGTTTCTGGACAGACACGAGTGTAATGCATACGTTCTATATCACTGAAGGTTCCATGCTAATTCCATACAGGGCATTCATATTCGAATTTTGGCCTGTCTTCCGCCTACCGCAACTTTAGCAATGAGAAGAGGTAGGCAATTGCTTCTTGGGATGTAGCCGAGGCCATGGTAGATGTGACTAGTAATGCGGTATATATGTGAGTAGGCTGACTGGGATTATTACATGAAGCACGCCAACGTACCTAGGTTAAGTCACGGTGGAAATTACAGAGCCCTTTATTGTATATATGTTGAAGTCATGTGAGAGTATCTCTGCTAAAAAGTAATAAGTTTAATAATATGACGACTGAATAGCCTTCTGTTAAGCTGTTGGTAAAAATACTGTGTACGAAGTTCTATTGTGGTTTAAACTGCAACGTTACCAGCGTTTCCAAAAGAAAGTGACTACAAGTCCATCATTCTCGGGCGTTCATTTCACCTAGGTACCACCTCCTGACTCGTGACCTTTATATTTTTAAATCTGCCCCGATGACGTAAGTTACGTTGGGAAAAAAATAAATACCCTTTCTAAAGAATGAACCATCACAGTTTCCCGACAAAGCGCGGTACGTTGGCGCAAGTCGTCATGTGTGATCACGATAAGAACGACAGCCTGTCGTTAAAAATGACTTGTCACTCCCCGGTTTTTCTTTTTTTGTCAAGGACGCGACTAACCCGTAGAAGGGTAATCCCGACCTTGGCATGATGCTTGCGACTTTTCTGGTTCCGGACGAGCGCGTTCTTTGTGTATAATTCAGGCGCCCGGCATCGAAAGGCTTACACCTTTGAACAGCGAAAGGCTTTCAGTTACTTCGGTAGCTCCACGGAAAGCGTGGACAATCAGTCCACTTTCAGCACAAGCGCTCTGAACCAAAGCACATATTTGAGAGAAAGGAGATCCTATATTACCCATAGCGAGAAATGTATCCACAAATTACACCTCATTATACCGATGTGTTTATGAGCCGCACTCTGGTGCCTGTGTTCCGTATTATGACAAAAAATATAGTTTGTGCAGTGTCAGTAGCCTAAACGTAAAACAGGAAATTGAAGTCATCACAAAGACTTTCATATATCATCAATTGCAAGAAAAAAATTGAAACTGTACTTCATAATACTCGCAATGCAAACTTTGAAGCATGTGATTCATTTCAATTTCCTATCTGTTCCGACCCGCCGTGGTTTCAGAGTGGCTATGGTGTTGGGTTGCTGAGCACGAGGTCGCGGGATAGAATCCCGGCCACGGCGGCCGCATTTCGATGTGGGCGAAATGTGAAAACACCCGTGTACTTAGATTTAGGTGCACGGTAAAGAACCCCAGGTGGTCCAAATTATTCCGGAGTCCCTAACTACGGCGTGCCTCATAATCAGATCGTGGTTTTGGCACGTAAAAGCCTATAATTTAATGTAATTTTTTAACCTAGATGTTGCTAATCGTAGTGGTTAAGGGGAAATAAACATGCACTCTTAGCGCGCGCAGAAACTACGCCGGTTTCTAGCGAGGAGAGCTTCGCGCCGTGACGCAGCAGACCCCTTCTAGCATTGAAAGTGCAGCATGCTGCCGGCGGAAGTATACGGGCGGTGGGGTGCAACTCGGATGTGGCGGGGGCTGCCGTTGCAACGCGAGGATAATTGGATGTGACGGACGTTCGCGCCGAAGATTAAAAAGATTATTGATATTAAAGCGATAGCTGTGCACTATGACGTAGCCAAACATGGCGGGTTTTAATGGTGGATCATGAACGCTATCACAGAGAAGGTTTACTGCAAAGACTTATATGGCGGGTAGAGGTGCGGTGGGGTTTAAAGCGATAGCCCTGTGGCGGCCCATGCGCAAAAAAAATTGTACCTTAAGTATCCTTAGGTGATTTGATTGCGAAAGCATTATGACTTCTCTTAGTCCTTACCAATAAAGACTTCTTAAGTATTACAACCTGTTTGCGATCCTTCCTTCGCTTTCTTTTCTCTGCGTTCATTAATCACCAGACCACAACCATTCAGAACTCATCGCCAAGTAGCTACGAGTTAATATGGTGATCCACTTTATTCCACCTTAACCAAATTTATTTCATTGTAATTTAGTTTACTTCACCTTAATTCACTTGACTCCAGCTTAAGTCACCCTACTCTAACTTGTAATTTTAATTAACTTCACTGTAATTCACCTTAATTCACAATAACCACCCATAATTACTCTTAATTAACGCTGTCATACCATTTCCTATCTTCTCTATTACTACTGATCTCATTCAAGACGCTGATGACGTCACACTAACTTTTGATACCACTCGTTGTAGGACGACGCCGGCTTTTCTACCTCACCGCATATGTAGTCCTTTCGCATTAATGACTACTGTAGACGACAACGGTCCGTCTGCACGGCACAGAGTAAGCAGCTTTCGCATTTTCATTGCGATTTGCGCAGCCCCGGTGCGCGGCGTCCCGTCATGCTCAGAGTTGCTACGGATAGTTCTTGCTCGGCGGCGAGGGTGAGCGTGTGTACTGATCGAGTGCACGCGATAGGAATGAGACCACTGCTCCGGCCTAAGCGGCCAGGGGCGCGATCTTGTACGCGTTCCAAAATGGAACGTAGGCGGTCCGTTCCATCGAGCCGCACACGATTGGTCAATTTGATCATCACGGTTCAAATTCACCAATCGTGTGCGGCTCACGGTTCAAATTGACCAATCGTGTGCGGCTCGATGGAACGGACCGCCTCCGTTCCATTTTGGAACGCGTACAAGATTGCGCCCCTGATGTGCTTCCTGACGCCGTGGTGGGAACGCGCCTTTGCCGATACGGATGGCACAAGAGCTGAAGCAAGTGGTATACCGACGTTGCTTCCGCCATGTTCTCTGCTCTGTGCCGAGTAGAACGACTTAAGTCACTTGTCACGGCGTGACGACGCTCGGCCAACGGCGGTGCCGGTGGCGCGACGAAAAGAGAGGCCCTGCGTATACAGGGGCACTATCCCTCACTAGTACACGGGAGCCCAAGCCCAGAGTCCACTAAAGTTTGCTTAAGAGATTTAATAGTGGAGATGTGGTTTATGGTAAATGAAAAAAAATAATAATCACGGTAAGTAAGCCAGAGAATGTTGATTCCATTGTCAATCTGCATCAAATCGACAGATTTAACACATGAAAACTTTTCTATATACGCAATGGAACATTCGCATCACTTATGCTAAAACCCTGCGTTGGATCTCATGTAAAGCTTTCATTGTTGTTGTACTGCCTCTATAATATTTATTAATAATAATGTAATAGTAGTAGCAGTAGGGGTAGTAGTAGCAGTAGTAGCACTGATGGGGCTTCAGACCCCCCCCCCCCCCCCCCGCGAAATTATTTCGTGCTGGCATGCACCGCCGACCAAAACAACCACCGGCGCCGGGAATCATTCTCGATTTTGTCTACAATGTCTTTTTCACGCTCGAACAGACATTTCGGCACGCACATTGCGAACTCGGGCTGGCTTTCGTGGCAACGCCCTTGCACCTGGAGTCACGTAACGCAAGGAGCCCCATCCGAGCACAAACTTTCAAGGGCTTTTCGATAGCGAGCGGACGCGTTGCGGCATCTCGCAGCGGCCGCGGAATTCAATTCCGAAACTTTATAGGTATAAAGTTCTCATAAACTTATGACGCGAAAGGTGCACTGACATTTCCAAAGGCGTGCTTTAGATTTTCAATTCTGGAACTCTATGGGTTTAATGTTCTTATAAACTTGAGCTAACATGCGCGCACTGGAGCCCTCGTGTCCAAGCCGTTTCAGAAATGGAAGCCCGCGCTCGCAATCTTCCACACGCACGAAAATACTAAATATGACCGTGACTGCCAGCTGGCAGCTGATAATTTTCTCCAAACAATTTCAGGAAGGGCGGCCGATGTGGTCAATCAGCTGGACCAGGGCAGGCAAAGTAAAATAAAAGAAAACAGAAGAAAGTTAACGGCCTATTATTGAGGCGGTTATTTTTTGCGGACGACAAAGTCTGGCTCTCCGTGGCCATAGGGACAGTGGTCCTATGGATTTAGGCAAATCCCCTCTGAAAATATTGGTATTTTCAGAGCGCTTCTTCACTTGCGAGCTGATTCTGGAGATACATATTTGAAGAACCATTTGGATGTTGCCCCAGTAATACCTCGGATTTAAGCCCAGATGTACAAAACCAAATTATAGAAATTTGTGGTGAAATTATCAATGAAAGCCTAGATGCAAAAGTAAATGGTGCAGGCTGCTTCTCCATATTTGCTGACGAAACGACGGATATTGCCGGTATCCAACAGTTTACTGTTTGTGCAAGGGACCTAAACAAGGATGCCAACGACATCGAAGAAGTACATTTAGGTTTTAGCACCGGAACAGATGCCCTCTCTCATTGCGACAGCAGGTTCTATGTAAATGTGTAGAAACGGCTTCAGATTCTAGTCACCCTTCTAGTGACCACTTCAAGCGCAGACAGTATATTTTTAACATGAGCTTACTAAAAAACTACCTGCGCTCTACAATGTCTGAAGAACACATGGTTAGGCAGGCGCTTATAAACGTCGACAGAGACGTCGGCATCAACGTGTCCGAAGTCATTGACCGCTTCACTAAACTTCCCCGCCGAGTGAAGCTTGTCCTTTAGATAGCGAAGCGGCAAAAATCAATGCAAGTAAAAGTTCTGTTCCTTCAGTTCCACAAACTCGTAATTATGAAAACGTATGACTGTTCATTAGTTTCTAGAACCGCAGAAATTTTCGCCGTTTATTAAAACAGTTAGCATCATGATCAAAATTATGGTGTGAAAACGAAAATTAGGAGGACATCAATTACCAATTTTTACCGACCTTGCTTATTGAAAGCCCGGCCCTCGCGGCGTTTGCCAACAAACACACTCGGATATTGGGTAGTTTAACTTGCCGCGTCATCTGTGGCTTTCGTTTGTTTTTTTTTTCCTTTTTAGCTACCCGCTTTCACTTCTTTTTTGAGCCGAAGCAATACCCTTCCTTAATTTTGGGTGCAGAAAATTTGTCGCCGCACTGCAGGCAGTTAAATTGCACATTTTCGTACTGATTTCTGCATTATTCCTCTATTATCTACCCATATGGTGCTGTCACCACCGCCGCATGGCCCAAGTACATATCACGACTTACTTTCAGACATAGCGCAAAAATGTAGTCACAGCACCCACGAAGACACGACAGACGCGGACGAGCGCTACTACCAACAGTTTATTTCAGTCAAGAAACCCTCCGATTTATAAGGTGAACCACGTACACCAGTGTCACGCCCCTTTCCCATGCGAGGTGATAAAAAGAAATCTAAAAAAGTTAACAGTACTATCTGCCTCAGGCAACAGAGTTCAAATAGTTCTGTTCGGCACTGTGCAAAAGAATTGACACTTCGCTTATACAAATATATGAGTTCTTGTGGATGTAGAATGCTTCTAGAGCCACTCGAGCCGTGTAGTTTGTTGATTTGCCTAAGATAGTGGCCTCATAAAATCGTGCCTCGCAACCATCCGTAATGATGTGGACAACCAAATGTGCACACTTGTCCTCTTTTTTCTTAACTTTTAGCGCTTGCTCCCTGAGCCGGTCGTTTATGCACCGTTCGGTTTGGCCGATGTACACCTTCCCGCACAACAAGGGGACGGAGTATACCACTCCTGTCGCTCACACCACGAAGCGGCTATCATGGCTGGTTTGGCAACCTCCTTTCCTGTCACCGCAAATTCGAGGGAAGAGCCTGGATAGCTTATTAGGAGCCGTGAAGACCACAGGAATACGATGCCTGTTCGCGACCTTCTTCAGGTTGTGCGAGACCTGGGCCGGTATTTTCTACCGATGCCTTTAAATTAATAATGCCTTTTCGCGCTTATCGCGCTTTGTCAGCGGTCAGAGCGACGGTCCGCTCGCGTTATCAACGTTGATATCGTGAGCGGACCGTCGCTCTGACCACTGACAAAGCGCGATAAGCGCGAAAAGGCATCATTACTTTAAAGGCATCGCTACAAAATACCGGCCCTGATGCATATAAGGCATGGCTACGGGTCTCGCCATCCATCGCTGGGTCTCAGCCCTTTCCGCTCCAGCTCTGTTTTTTACCCTCTGCAGGATAGACTCGGCCACCGCAAAAACAAGCAACAGAGGGAATCCCGCTGCTAGAAGGCGACCAATCTGATTGTCAAAGCTATGCTGCATTGAATGCGGGCATGACTTACGGAGCGCAGCATCCAGACATTGTAATGCGATGCCCCTTTTTACTATTTTAGGGTGGGCAGAGTCAAAAGGCAGGGGACACTTCTTAACCCGTGGGAAGTACTCTCAGCAAACATGGCCTAGACTAAATTTTAGCCTGAGATCCAGGAATTGTAACCCCTCAGTTCCAAGCAATTCATGAGTGAAACTCAAACCCTGCCCAGCTTGAATAAAAACATCTAAAATACTCCCAGGCGTAGTGAAACCGTCCTCTTTCTTTAAACGAATTAAAAAGTCATCGACGTACCAAAACACTTTGAATACCTTACCCCATTAAAAGCCAAATCAAGCGCGCTGTCAATCTCAGCTAAAGATATGTCGCATAGAATCGGAGCCACGCAAGACCCAATACACACTCCTCTACGTTGCAGAAAAGGCTGCTCGTTAAAAATAATAAATGTTACACTAAGATAAAATTCTAAAAGCGTTAAATTATGAACCGACAAGCAAGTGGAGTTTTGGAAATCGCATTCCCCACTCTGTTCAATGCACTTCCTAACAGCAACTAAAAGCTTATCATGAGGTACTGAATAAAACAACTCCTCAACGTCGACAGACAAGCCATAATCTATACTCTCGTTGTGCTTCACATATTCAGTGACTTCTTCAGATTTCCTCACGCCGCAAGGATCAAGAACCGTGAGTCACTTAAGGCTCCTCAGTAAAAACTAACATTCTTTTGCCAAGCCCCCCCCCCCTCCCCCTTCGCTCACAATGGTTCTGAAAGGAACATCTACCTTATTTGTTTTTGCAGAAAAGAAAACCTTCAGACTGTTCCCCTTACTATTTCTAATATTTCACTAGCAAGAGGATTCCATTCCAAGTCCTTAATAAATTTGAGGAACTTAGGCTTAACCCTCACAGCACTTTTCTAAACAGCCACAAAGTTCTAGTGCACTGCCGCTTGGGCTTTTTCATTAAACATGCCTTTCGGCATCACAACAAATCCACCTTCCTTGTCAGCTTCTAGGAGAACCAAACTGTTCTGCCAAACTGAAAGTAACTATGTTAAACCAACTAGCCCAACAGGCGGTCCTTCCGAAACATATCACGATTTCTGCGATCATAGTTTTGTTCTTGCCTGGATCGTCTGTCTTTCTATGCGTAAAGCTACTACTTTGTGTGACTGCGCAACATGTCTGTTTGTCTTGTTTGACGCATTACATAGAGTGACGTTTGCTTAAATTCGTGATTTATTGAATACTTATACATATATTTAAACATCTTGTTGCGAGGCTTTGTGTATACAAACAGTGCATTTTGTTACCAGTGACACTTTTGTGCCCTTTATCAACTTGTATCTTCGCACTTGTATATTCCATTCTATTTTCGCATTTCTAATGTACATCTTGCAGAACTCCTGCTTCTTATATGCACTCACTGTTGCGACTATATTATCGGTGTAATTACAATACACGACCGGTAACAACTGCTCATGCGCAATCTATTGCAACGAAGGACAGCGTCATTGAGGTTTTTCCCTGGCCGTTGCATATGTACAGTCACGAGCAAAAGTTTGTGGACCAAAGGTATGGTATGATGGTATGATAAAACTTTATTACGGTCCCTCGGAACGAGCGTCAGCACGTAGCGGGTCGCTCCACACGTCGGTACAGAAAGGCCGAGCCTCTCTGCTGCCACGATGTTATTTTTTTTCTTTCGCAGCCTGGGCATTCCGGCTGAAATCAAGAGCGGAAGCCTACGTGCGCGTGTTGGACCAATACAACGTATTAAGCCAATTCGGGGCCGCGCAGCTGCGCTTGAATATATTTAAATCTTTTGCTGATGTCATGGTCTCCAAACTTCTGCTCGCGACTGTACAAAAAAGTAAACAAGGTTCTTGAATGACAAAGATTTATCAAAATATTTGTGCTCAACTTGTTCTTTTCATGGCCTTTACGTTTTTTACACCAGCTGTATGCACTGCTTTGCTGGTTTCGAACTGATTTAGTTCTAAAGTACGTGTGATATTTGCTTTACTTATTAAATGGACAAAAAAAAGCAAACGCCGAAGCATTGATATCAGTTATTTATGCCACAATTTTTGGGACATACGAATATATTCTTTTGTGAAAAAATACATATTTCACTTGACAGTTAATTAGCATTCAGTATATAGTTCGTTCGCAGCCTCTAATATACAATGACATTGTCAATGGCAATGCAGTTATTATTGATGTATTTGATCCCTCGACAAATTCTATAAGGAGGAGGCCGCGCTGCAACGTGAGCCTCCCCTCTCCGAACAAAATTTCTGGCTATGCCACTGTGTAGTGAAGCAGGTCTTTGAATCCTAACCAGTTACAGATGATTTTCTGCATTTACACCCGTCGCTTACCAAGAGCGCAGAAAAGGTGTTCGGCTGAAATGTAGCAAATTTTCTTTACAAAGCCAATTAATTTACTTTGTTCACAGGAACCTCCCTGAGAAAACTGACGTCAATCCGAGCATTTGTTGACGTGATTTTACTCTTTGCGGCGTCGCCCATTTTCGTTACAGTGCGGTTTCGCCAAGGTCACTGCCAATGGCACCGAAAATATAGCCATGCACCTAAGGCTTTCGCCCTCGAAAAACAATTTCCGTGGCAGTGAACATAGCTCTACCAGGCACCTGCACGCAAATGCGCAAATGGACTCGTAAACTGAGGCCAACCGACATTAAGGGTGTCAATCATGCGACTGCATATCCTTAAACATGCACCCATCGCAACCATTTAGCAAGCTTACATTATTGTTTTAGCATCAGCTTTCGAGAAATGAGGCGACAAAAGGGCATTTTTGCTTTTTTTTATTCGATCGGACAAAAAGTTGGACGAGGAAAAGATGGACGGAAAAGGGAGGGGGGGGGGGGGCGGAGGCCGCTCTTTAAAGATTCTGCACCCGCTTTCTCGAAGCGGGGCTGAGCCTCTAAACGCGTATCAATAGCAGCAAAACTGCTGATTCACAGTAGACTAGCTGGCCGCTCGTCTTATACGCGCGGCGGTTATCAGATCAGCCATTCCTGACTCGCGCTCGTCCATGCTCGACGGTGAAAGCTGTTGGCGTGGTCATTTTTTTTCTTTTTTCTTTTATTGTTAAAACGTGTATTCTGTGATCGTCCAGTACACTTCGTGCGTCATTGCGCGAATTTCGAATCTTAAAAGTCCGTACGCCACGTAGTGTAAAAACTGTGAACTAAACGCGATGTCCGGAATTGCTGGGGTTGGATGCGTCACCACGTGATCAAACATGGCAGCGCCCACGGGATCTCCGCGAAAAGGGTCAATATCATGTGTTGAAGTGCAGCAAAAGGTCGCCAGTGCATCACCTCATCAAAAAGGGAGTGATGCACCCCTAGAGCAGCGTGTGAACGCTGCACCAACATAGGGAGTCATGGCGGGCGCTCTTCCCTTCCACTTTGGTACTTTAAATGTCCGTGGCTTACGCAGTACGCGACGGCAAGTTCAACTCCTTTGTTTGCTACGCAATAGGAAATTAGATATTGCTGCTATCCAAGAAACAAAGATTTAATCCGATGAAAACACAGAAGTAGCTCTAACTCCATTTCTATCTGACTATAATGTTTGTGTAAGCTATTCAATAGGAGTTTCCGCTGGTTGTATGTTATTCGTTAGAAGACAATTAGAATGTGATGTGCTGCATTTGTTCACAGATAGGGAAGGGCACCTAATATGGTGTGATATTGATATCAGTGGTATTAGCTTTAGATTTGTGTGTGTTTGTGCTCCGAACAAGCTACGTGAACGAGAGTGTTTCTTTTTATCTCTAGGACATCATATGTCTACTGATCGTGCATTGGTCCTTTTTGGGGACTTTAATTGTGTATGTAATGTGCAAGATCGTACGTCATTGAGGCTGAGACGTGATCCAAGTGGTGATGCGTTGCAACACCTGATGTGTGATTATCAGCTTGTGGACATTGGGGAACATGAAAAAGCGGGGTGTCGCTACACGCATTTCCAAAGTATCTCGCATGCAAGGCTTGATCAAATTTATGTTTCGCTTAGCGTCCTATCTCTTATTCATGGTTACACTGTGCAGCCTGTGTTCTTTAGTGACCATTGCCTAGTCTCAGCATCTTTTGGTAGTCGTCGATACCAAAGCCGGCGTATGTGCTGGGAGTTGCGGAAATTTAATAACCAACTAATTTCGTGTGAGTGCTTCCTAAAGCGTGTTACCGAGCTCATCTGTCATGCCGCAAGGACTTGCCTCTTTTTGCTGTGTGGGAATTAATCAAACAGGAAGTTAAACTAATAGCTATCGAAGAATCATCAATATCGGCCTTTGAAGAAAAGAATAATTACAAAGAATTGTATAGACTTCTGAGGGAATTACATGAGCTTGAATGTCTACATGCGGGTGAATGTATTGATGATATTCATAACACCAAGGCGCAGTTAGAAGATTTGTACACAGAAAAATACAGAGGTGCACTAGTGCCTGTGCGAGCGCAGCGTTTTCTGGAAGAACAGCCATGCAGTAGGCCCCTCGGTGATGAGCGCCGACACGCGCTGTCTAAACAAATCCTAGATATAGACTATGGTGGAATCGTTGTGAATGAGCCGACCCTAATAACTAAAGTGTTTTTTTAACATTACCAAAAATTATTTCGAAGCCATAAGCCATTGAATACAGGTGTGTTTAACACCAAATTTGTATTGTTGCTGCCTCAGTTAAATCAGGATGATTATGATTATACAAATGATGACATTGATATTAATGAGATAACTGTATACATAGATTTATTAGCGAAACGCAAGACGCCCGGCCCTGATGGCCTTAGTGCCGAATTTTATCAGTGTTTTCGTCCCCATTATTACTTCAGGTGTAATGTGAGGCCTTGGAGGCAGGGTACCTACCTGCCACAATGTACGAGGGGTACACTGCCCTAATAGACAAAAGCAATGATGAAACTAAATTACAAAAAGTGGACGGATACCGGCCTATTTCCTTATGCAATGTGGATTATAACATTTTTGCAAGAGTATTAGCTGACCGTTCACAAGTCGTGATAAGATCTGTGGTAGGTGACCATCAAAGATGTGGCATCAGAGGTCGGTCCATTGAGACCAACATTCATGTTGCGAGATCGGTGCTAGAGTGTGTAGCTGAGGGGATTGGACAGGTAGTAATGGTGCAGTTACGCTAAGGCGTTCGACAGGGTAAATGACTCGTTCCTGTTTAGTGTACTAGAGCACATAAATGTCGGATCCCGATTCCTTAAAGGTGTCAAAATATGTTATGCTAATGGTTCAACGAGGTTGATAGTGAATGGTTCTCTTTCCGATCCGATTAAGCTTTTATCATCAGTAAGACAAGGCTGCCCTTTGTCACCACTTCTCTTCTGCCTGTATTTGGAGCCACTTTGTATGAGCATCCTCAAAGAAGAAAATTTCCAAGGGTTTAAACTGCCGTCGAGTGAGATTCGGGTTCTTGCATATGCAGACGACGTCGCCTTTTTTGTACTGACAAAAGGAGTGTAAAGACTGCTCTCGCAATTACAGAAGAAGAACTTTGTGCGGCTTCTGGTGATAGCATTAACTTTGAAAAAAGTTCAGGTTTTTGGTTTCGACTATGGGCCACAATGCCATCACATTACGCAGGAATTCAATGGAAAAAGATCTGCGCTATTTAGGTGTACCTCTCTCACAGTATAGAAATAGCAACAGTCATGGGTCGGGAGAAGTAGAAAAAATACAAAGTAAAGGGAATTCATGGCGAGGACGGAATTAGTCAATGTTCAGTCGCTCTGAAGTGGGCAACGTGTTCTTAGTTTCCCGTCTCATGTATGTGCTGCAAGTACTGCACTGCTCAAGACTTCGTATTCAGGCACTGCATCGCGTATTTGCAACATTTAATTGGAGGTTGAGTTGCGAATCGATGCGGCGCGGTAATCTGTTCGTCCCTCTTGCAAGAGGTGGTCTAGGATTAGTCCATCTCTTCGTCAGGCAAATTGTTTCTCGTCCGTTTTTCTTTCGAGACAGTGACCATCCTTTTTTGCGTGAAATGTTACAGCTCCGATTACTTCATTATCTTCCTGATATAGTAGTGTCATAAGATGTCAAAGATGTCACACAGGCTCCTTGGGGCTTTCTCAAGGAGGTCATTGATTCATTCCTGTTCTTGAAAGTTAGGTTCAGCCTCGAGTACATTTTCACTGCGAGTCGAAAAGCAATTTCTGCTGCACTGGTTGATTCGATTTTCCCAGATCCTTTGTATCCTGCACCTTATTTATATCAGCTATATCAGGATGTACTTAGGCGGGTCCGTAAAATGTGTATACCTCTTGGAGCTAAAACATTTTTCTTTAAATTGCATACGGAAACACTTCCTGTTCAAACCTGGTTGAACGCGACGGGCTGCTTCGTGCCATGGTTCACGAACTGTCGACTGTGTCCACGTGCTAAAACCATAGATCACTGTTTTATAGACTGTACGGATGCTATATTTTTTGGGACATTCACTAACGGACGCTTAAAAAGGACATTGACATTACTCCATACGCAATTAGGTTCCTACCGTTTAAGTTTACTGGCGGTCCTCTCTATGACATGTTCATAGTACTGGGTTTGTATAGCCTATGGAGAGCTGGAATGTGTGATCGCCATGCCGAAAGCCCGCGATCTACAAGATCATTCTTTCAAGAAAGTGCAGCTTATATAAGAAGTGTCTACGCTGCGCAGGAACATCCGCCGGACTGGATGCACTTTTTGGACGCATGTGTGTGTTTGCCCGAGTTTTAAGTGTGTAGCGATGTCCGCACTGTAATATACCTTCAGCTTTATTTTCCATGCACTAATGAAAAAAATAGTGGCTGTATAGCCTAGTGGTTACGATACTCGCGTTAGGACCGGGAGTATGCGGGTTCGAATCCCGCCTCGGCATGAAAGTTTCTTTTCTTTCTTGGCAGTTTCCTTGCTACGCACCACAAATTACGGCTGGCTTAATCAGCTTCGCTGTTAAAAGTTTCCGCCATCAGGAAGTGGATCCATCAGGGTGGGGAGAGGGGTAAAGGAGGAGGTTAGTGCAAATATTATGCATAATTTTTGACTGCTCTAGAAATTGAAGTAACGACTGGAATATGAGGCGCCGTCTCTCGGGGGTCCCAGTGGGACGGCGCCAGTTGAACAAATCCTGAAGCCTCAGAGTACGGGGGAGGGTGGCTATCGCTTTTCTCCGGTGCTCGGCGAGAGCCCAGCAGCCACACATTATATGCTGCTGATCCAGCAGCTGGTTCCCTGGACAGGAGTGGCAAGTGGCTGATTGCCAGGTCTGGAGGCGTGTCATGGTGCGGCGGGCTGGTCTCACGGCTGTCTCCGTGACGATGGGCCGCAGGCGTGTGGCTTCAGCACGGGTAAACTTCCCCGGCAGTGGTGTAGGACTTTCCGGGAGCGCGGCCCTCCGAGCCGCCTTAACCTCTGCGAGGACTGTGTCCGGGTCGATGGGGCAGCGTCTCTGAGGGGCAGGTGTGAACTTCAATAATTTTCCTTTTAGGTTCGGTTGTTGGTTCCCATGGCCCCTCAGCGATAAAAACGCTGTAACAGTGCAACAACATTTCACTTTTGGAATCTAGCCATGTCGCGGGTACCTGAAGAAGAAATAGCAGTTTCCTACATCACGTAAAGCCACCCACAAACACCTACGCGCAACAATAAAGGGACATTAAAGGCAAATATTAAGTCACGCAATAGGGATAGAAAATTCGCGAGAACGTCTAAGGAGTCAATGTTATAACGAACAGAGATTTATTATTCCAGAAATTGAGGTAAATGCAGGACACGATCTGCGACTCCCCCGCGACGTTCAGGTATACTAGCCCCAGGACGAAGGCACTCCTAGTTATAATTATGTCACGAATGCTCAACCATTCGTAATAAGAAGATAATTACATTGAATAATAAGGCGGAGTAAAATGCTAGTTGTCCAGTTATATGCGATGTGTGGAAAATATATGTCATAGCCCTTGTCCTTGACAACGACGCGGGCGGTCGAAAGATGTCGCTCTCGCTCGACGCCGGCGTCGCCCGCGCTTTCGCGTTTGAGTAGTTTCGCTATCACTTACTGCTGCGCTCAACCTCGCCCGCTCCCCCCGATTTAAAGGCTCGGTAAAATCACACAAACTTCATGTAACAGTGACCTTGCTACGCCCTCGTGAATGCGGGGGCTTCCCGAACGGTCCACGCCGCTGGACCAAGAGCAGCTACAGTGTCTCGGTTTTGCCAACGCAAAGCGTTTGCATGTTGCGCAAAAAACCGTAGCGCCGTCTGTCGGGCGCCGTTTTACTCGCTCAACGGTGGTGATGGCGTATGCAACGCCACCACCACCGGCCCAGAGCGGTTAGATTTGCATTTCGCTAAAGGTCATCATCATCATCAGCCTATACTCATGTCCACTGCAGGACGAAGGCCTCGCCCTGCGATCTCCAATCACCTTTCTCTTGCGCTAGCTGATTCCAACTTGCGCTTGCAAATTTCCTAACTTCATCACCCCACCAAGTTTTCTGCCGTCCTCGACTGCGCTTGGCTAAAGGTATGCCAACCCTTCAGACGTAATTTTCTTTTATGCAAGACGACCACGCTGTGAGGTTTTTGGAATTGTATTTTAACACTCCACGTCGACTTAGTATTTGCCTTTAGTGTCCCTTTAACATGGCACTAAGAGAGCCACGGAGAAGCGGATATCACACCTAAGTTACTGAAGGTCGATTTTTCGGAGTACGGTCCCTTCTTTCTACGGTCCACAGCCACAGCCTTTCACGTGTGGCCCACAGCCTTTCGGTCCGTACGGTACGGTCCACAGCCTTTCATAATGGTAGAATCAATAACAAACATGATCAAAATATATATGCACGAATGAACAACAGCTCTCTAATTCACTGCGAACTATATGGTGGGTGTTAGTCCTTCTCATTAGTCTACTAACAAAATTCGTTATAGCATCAACGGATGCGCGAAACTGCGCGGCAAGCTCATCACGTCACGCCTCCAAACATGAAAAGCGCCCCTGATGGGTTCTTCTGATGAACTGCACCAATACTTGTGGTAGTAAACTAAAATGGCCCCAGCCTAATTAAGAGCGCGCAAGCAATAACCGTTTGTTCTATTACCCTCTAACAAAAAATGCTAAGCCGTCTATGTGCTGAAAAGCTTGCTTCTGTTTGTGCATATCGACTACGCAGGCTGTTAAGCTGTAGACAAAACCAGCCGGAAAATGTTCCAGCAAATGAAGCGCGCTTTCCCGTAACGCCTTCTCGGGCGCTCTGTCGCCTGCGTTTAGTGAGCTGTACATCACAACAAAGCAAGAGTGGCGCACTCCAGTGCTGTAGCAGACGACGCGAAGCACCTCCCCTAGGTCCCTGAGCGCATGCGCCGCTTCACTTCGATGCGCGGCCGAACCGGACGCACTGGCGCTCCGCGGAGTGCGACCACGCTGAGCCGTGTTCACCTTAACAGTGGACGACCCTGTACGTCTGAAGAAGTTCATCGATGAAGCTCTGAAACTGTGTTTTGGAAAGTTAATAGCAAGGGTGATGTAGATAGAAGTAATTGTGACCACCTTACCAAACAGCATTGCTCGGACAGCAACTCCTTCAAAGGTAGTTCGGAGTTTTAATTGCTGACAAGCAACACCTTTATCAACTATTATTTCGACACCACCCGACAAGGCGAGGCCGTTGTTGCGTCTTCGCGGACAGTGGCATATTGCGGTAGGAAGTTGGTTTTCGTTGATTGTAAGCTTGATTCCTGAAGACACATCACGTTTGGACTGAATTTACGAATGAGTCGTTAACATCCTCCGGACTGTGAAGACGTCGTCTCAAGTTGCTTTCTGTATCCATTGTTGTGTATCCATTGTTTTATTTATCTCTTTGTTTTGTACATCCATAACGAGAAATGAGCTAGTGTTCTTTGTCTAGAGAATAAAAGTTACCTTAAGGCCCCTGTGCCAGCTCCGTAATGCGAGGTTTCTCATTTAGGAGCGGTTGAGAGATACCCACCGCTCCTTAGGCGCTCCCGGTGCCGTCTGGCTGGAAGCTGTGTCTATCGCCTCTTCCGGCTCGCTGGACACCCGCTCGTTCGAGCAGTTTGTTTGCTTTGAAGACCTCGGCTTGAGGAACGAGAAACTTGAGTCCACCAGCCCGTTCCAGGATGGACAGGACCGCGAGTATGTGGTGTGCTCCGCATCACAGTTCACACAGTGGAGCGTATTTTCACATGATTCAGAGGACTGCTCACTATGACGGCATCTTGGCACAAGTTTGACGACCTCGGCAGTTCCGTGAACTGTGGCCAAATAGCTGGCATTTGAGGCATCGCAGATAGTTTGGGACATACGGTCTGACCCGAATCTTAACGTACCCTGTTTGTATTAGATGCTTTGTATTATGTAAGTATTAGGTGCGTTATCTTGATCTCTGCCGTCGCGCCTTAACATAATTCGTTTAACATTGATTACTGTTTGTTCGCTAGAGTATTTAATAGTTGAACTTCTGTCAGCTCCATCTTTCGGGTGTTCATCGCGCGGTGCTAGGATGTTGTCGCTGGGATGTACCCGAATGCCATGAGGTTGGCAGCTTCTTATGTTGTTTCTCATCGCGCAGTTCCAAAAGATCATCGCTGGCCATCTTCGATCCTTTGTAGGCTGCCCCAAATACTTTAGTAGAGCATCTTGAAACTAGGAAAGGTGAGATCACACTCACGGTCTTTTCGGTTTTATCACCATGGATAACGTAGAATGGGGGCAAGCTTTCTGTTTGCTGCTAAAAAAATAGCGCAGCTTGCACTAGTGGCGCAAGGCTAAAGAAACAGCGGCGCTGATCGGTACCTAGCTTATTCTAGCCTTACGGGTTATGTTCTTTGCGGAATTTATTGATTGTTTATCGATTATCGATTACCGATTTATTTAACTATTATAATCCTCAGGGCCAAAGGCATTAAAGAGGGGAGTGGGTTACAGCAAATGAAGGTAAAAAAATAATATGAGCAGTTAGAAGTACAATGGCTTCTGATCGTACAGTTTTAGCTAGGGTTGAAACGTCATAAAAATTTGTAGCAAAGTAACGCAGTAAAGCGGTAAATACAAAATGCACTTAGGTTACAAATATATCGTAGGAAAAATGCTTCGATTACACAATGTTAGCTAAAGCGGCTCGAAGCCTGTGGTTATCGGGAATGGATACGACTTCAGCAGGCAGGTTGTTCCACTCCGTGGATGACCGAAGGAAAAGTGACTGCACAAAATTTTAGTGTAACATGATTCGAGACCTACCTTATAACGATGGTTGATTCGAGGCGATACGTATCATGGCTGAACAATGAGATCATTGCGGAGTGTTGAATGGTGGTATAGCTTGTGAAAAAGAACTAAACGTGAGATTTTGCGACGAGAAAAAGTGGACTAAGTGAAAGGTTAGTTTTCATGGCAGACAAACGTAGAGTTCTATTGTAAATACGTAAGATGAAACGAACTCAATTACTTTGAACGAGTTCTAATGAATTATTTATAATATTTGATTAGTGGCAGGATCCCAAACAGCGCATGCATATTCTAGTTTCGCATGTATAAGGGTAGTATAAAGAAGCATTTTTTAAGATCAAGGGGCAGTTGAAAAGTTACGGCGCAGGAAGCCAAGCATGTGGTTAGCATTGCTAGTTACGTAGTCGGTATGGGCATTCCGAGATAAGTTAGCAGACATGCACACTTAGGTATTTGTAAAAGTTAGTCATTTCCAAGGGAACATTATTTAGGTAATATGTATGCATTCTGTTAGGTATTCCGGATACATGCATCACATTACATTGGCGAACGTTTAGTTCCATTATCCAATTGTTGCATCAATTAGCTACAGTAGTTAGATCAGACTGCAGGTGGTTAGGATCTTCTGCATTAGTTATTTCACGAAAAATAACAAAATCACCAGCAAATACGAGAATGTTAGATGATAGAGAGGAAGGGAAGTCGTTAATATAAAGGAGAAACAAAAGAGGCCCGTGCACTGAACCTTGTGTTACACCGGAAGTAACGCTTCGGAGTGGTGAGTTATGACCGTTTGCGGTTACAAATTGAGTGCGATTACATAGGAAGCATTCAATACACTTCAGAATGTTTGTGACAAGGTTCAGCTGACTTAGTTTATAAAGTAAAAGCTTAAGACAGACATTATGAAATGTTTTAGCGCAGTCTAACAAAATGCAATCTGCAAATGATGAACGACCGAGAATACGATGTAATTTATGCGTAATTTATGCGTAAGTTTCACATGAAAATGTTTTTCAATAATCCATGCTGAGCTGGTGTGAAAAATGCATTTGATTCAAGGAAGTTAACAAGATATTTGAAAATTATATGTTCGAGCAACTTACAGCAAGTACTTGAGACTGAGATGGGGCGTTAAGTTGGCTGTTATATTTTTGTTTCCTGACTTATGCAGTGGGAACCACCTTCCCGATTTTCCATTGGCTAGGTTGCGCAGACGTATCCTGTGACTGCTGAAAAAATTTTTGTTGGGATAACAGAACTAACGGCTTTCGTATTTTTTAGAGGTTTTGCGTTAATACAGACGTAACCAGGCGATGAGTGTTGATTCACGGAATCAATTAGTTTTGCAACGCCAGAAATTTCAACTATCACTGCAGGCATAACTGCGCAATCGTACTGGCGAGTAGCAGGTAGGCGGTCATTGCAGGAAACGGAAATATTTTGCACGAATGTCATTAAGGGAGGCAGCGCACTGTTCGTTAGGTACATGGATGCCCAAAGGGTTTCCAGAGTTATGTGAGCATTACTCAAGGGCTTAGTTACACTCCAAAAGTTTTTGGAGGGTAACTAATCCAAAATCCAAAAACTAGTCCAAAAAAAGATTTAGCGTTCTTTAGTGCTGTTACGTACCTGTCGAATGCGGACTTATAAGCAGACAAGCGTGTGTCATTTGGCGAGTGTTTTGCAGACAGATATAGGCGTTTTTTGCGGTTATATAGGCGTTTTAGATGGGCATTTAACCAAGCAGTATCAGAATTGGAGGTAATGATGTTAGATGGGATGTACAGCCCTCATCTTTAGGAAAGGGAAGACGTGAGCGCGTGGCAGATAGCCTTGAAGCCCACATGTGGCGCGGCGTCGCGGCTAGACGTGAAACGAATAGGAGAGAGTGGTGCCGTTCTTTTTACTGCCTACACCCCTTCTGGTTGTTTTCCTTCTTTTTTTTGAGTTCATGCCGTTATGGCAGACGACCGGGCAAGAGCGCTTTGTTCGTAACTTATAGCGCGACCACGGCATCGAATCATCCTGAATTAATCGGCGCAAACTACGACAACAGCTGAACCTGCGTAGATCTGTTATGTCTGTCTTGCGTTTTGTGCTGCTGTAAAGGAACGCCGTATAACAGATGTAAATGGTGTCCCAACTACCATGCAAAAGATTTAAAAATATGCAAACGTCAAGTAGCTGGACAGAACAAAGGTAATGTCGCTTGGAGATACTAAGATTATTTTTTGCATTCCGCCTAATTACATCATTAGTCTTAGTTAATTAATTAGTTTCTGGAGCAATATGAAAAACTCCTGATACACCTTTCTGTTGCTCAATACGAGCTACATAAAAGTGTCTTTTCCGAGCGTGATAGAAGCCCGCGAACACACGCAAAGGGCGTCGAGCGGCCGGTCACCCGACATCTTCACGTGGGATAATAAGCGCTCTTGTTATATGATTTTGACGTGATAGCGTTAAGGGCCCCCTGTCGCAGAAAATCTGGCGTCGGCGTCGTTGTTTGCGTCCGTGGCGGAAAAAATCCCCAACCACCCCTACTGCACAGGCCCTACGCGTGGCGCAAGGTGTTAGCGAAGGATAGGGAGTTAAATGCAAGCGCTGTTTTAACATGCATGTACGCTCCCTAGCGAAGGAGAAAATCATCCCTAACCACCCCGATCGCGCAGGCCCTCCACATGGAGTGCCTTTATCATAGGGCTAGTACCTGAGTGTCGCGGGGGAATCATAAACCGTGCTCAGCATTAATCTCAATTTCTCGATTATGAAGGTCTTTGTTCGCCAAAATATTGACGGCTTAGACGTTCTCGTGCATTAACCTATAACTTTATAATGACTTAATATTTGCCTTTAGTGTCTCTTTAATGTCGCTCGTAGGTGTCCGTGGATCGCTTTACGTGATGTAGGAAACTGCTCTTTCGTTTTCCGGTACCCGCGACGAGGCTAGTTTCCAGAG
Organism: Dermacentor silvarum; assembly: GCF_013339745.2. Taxonomy (NCBI): domain Eukaryota; kingdom Metazoa; phylum Arthropoda; class Arachnida; order Ixodida; family Ixodidae; genus Dermacentor; species Dermacentor silvarum. Next base: position 108,521,391 of record NC_051163.1, read on the forward strand.
TTTCACAGACAACATGAAATGCTCTTGCACTGCCACGCTGGTTTTATCGCCGAGGGGCCATGGGAACCAGTAACCGAAGCATAAAGGAAAACAACGATATCAACCCAAGTATTTCTGAAATGGCGCCAAACGAAACTGTGCATCAGTACTTGGAAGTCATAAAGTGTAACCACTTGTCTGCTCTAAGTATTAATCCTAATTTCCCTCAATTTTTCGTTCTGTGTTTAAGAATATTGTACAGTTCGATTGTAAATCCTAAGAAAATTATTCTTAGCATGTCTCTTCATACCTAGTTATGGTTAAGCTCTTGTTTATAAAAAAAAAAAAAGCTGGGGCTGGATTACCATGAAGCTGTTTAGGCTGCATGGATGGGCTGCATACATTATGAAATGATACATTTCTACGTGCAAAGCACCTTATGCACCCGGGCTGTTGTCGTCTCCTGTCGTCGTCGTAGTCACGGTAAGCAAGGGGCTCGCGCTCGCGCTCGGCACGCACTCGTCCCACTGCTCCCGCGTTCGTCGTCGTCGTCGTCTTCCACAGCTGGCTACCTTGCCGCTCATCATTCCTGCGTAGAATGTCACTTCTCTTCTGTCGTCGCTATGGGGAGGCCACGTTTACGGGTTTATGAGCCATTGCTTAAGGTAGTATGAGCCCATTAGCGGTGCATGACTGCATGCTTCGCACTTCCCTAGGTTTCACGTTAGTGGAGCTGCACTTAACTCAATGGGTCATTTGAAACTTAAGCATCAAATGTAAGTCACCGCTCAAACCAAGCCTACGACTTAACTCGTGCTAACTTTAGTAATAAAAACTCAAACAGTAAGAAAAGCGTCCGTAAGGACAAACTTTTCTTTTTTTTAAAGACGATAGCTTTTCTTGGGCTACCGAAACACGAAAAACTTTGTCTGTCACTCGGAATCAACCGCCCGGCCAAAACCAAGCAGTTAAAGGCATGCTTGCTACTAGCACTGGTTGCACGGGGCCATACACGTCAACATTATACAGCGTAGAGGAAAGCTCAGGCCTATTTGAGGCAAAATATGTGTCCATAACCGTGATCCGCAGCGTTCATTTAATTAATACACATTGCACTGGTTTTCGCGTTTGTAAGTGAAAAATGAACGCGTTAATAATGGTGTGAGTAGCCTGCTTACTAAATATGCATAAACGGAAACAAGCTTCTCAGCACGAGCATGAGCAGCAACGGAACCAGCTGTGGAAGAAGACGACGGCGACGAATGCGGGAGCAGTGGCAGTAGTAGCGCGTGCCGAGCACGAACACAAGCGGAACCTGAGGGGCGCCAACGAGCCAACTGCGGAAGAAGACGACGACACTCTAGCCAATGTTAATGATGATAATTTTCATCGTCTTCTTCTTCCACAGCTGGCTCCGTTGCCGCTCATCATTCCAGCGTACAATTTCACTTTTCTGTCGTCTTAATGGGGAAGCCGCGTTTACGGGGGTATGAGCCATTTCTTAAGGGGTATGAGCCATTCATTGTCTTACGTAACGGACCGCGGCTGTGCACGCGGCCTGCTCTTCTGTGGTTAGAACGTCATGTGCGTCGGTGGTACCGGCACGGCTGCAGCAGCGGTTGCGGCAGATGCGTGGGAGGTGAGGTGGCCGCGGCGGCGATTGCGTCGACGTTGTGTGGTGCTGTATGAAAAATGTGCCGCATATCTGCTCGTTTCGCTGCAAACGACGTCTTCTGCCGCGTCTAATACAGAACACCCTCTGTTCTCCCCCACCCACCCCTCTCTTCTCCCGCTCCCACCCCTCACGTCAGTGATCTGGAATGACCTCTGTCTCTGAACTCTGCAACACTAGAGGCGCGGAAAGACAGCCCGGCAAGGAACACAGTGCCCGTGAAGTTAACAGTCATCCCTGCTCGCCCTTAATATTACACCCACCAATGATTCCCAAAAATTATATTTGGCACGCGGGCCACATAAGCGTCTGGTGCGCACAGTCATTAACAGCTACGGGAAGGCTAGAGGAGAAGACGCGTGCTCTCCTTTCCATTGGCGTTTGATTACATGACCTACAACTAACCCGAATATTGAGCGAGTGGAAAGATAAGGCCCATCAAGCCGCTATCCTTTTCGACTCACTGTTACGTGCTTTTTCCCGCACCCACAGTGTATGGGCCGCTCAATTATAAAGCTTTTGGGTTTAATACCGAACGTCACGGTGACGACAAAAGCGAACATTTGCCTAGAGTGTCGACACAATTGTATTCGCCATAAAGCGGGAAATAGAAAAATTGTGCGAGCAATAGAAAGTTCTTAGAAAGGATATACATACATACATACATACATACATACATACATACATACATACATACATGCATGCATGCATGCATACATACATACATACATACATACATACATACATACATACATACATACATACATACATACATACATACATACATACGTACGTACATACATACATAGGTAGGTTTCGAAAGCTGGTCGGGCCACAACCCCCTTCCCCCCCACTCGAAAAATGAAAGCTTACCGCCTATGGCATAGCGTCTCTTCGATACCACATTTAACGCGTTCATTTTTCATTCACACACGGAAAAACCAGTGCAATGTGTATTCTTAATTGAATGAACACTGTGGATCACGGTTATGTACATATATTTTGCCTCAAAATGCCTGAGGTTTCCGTTCCTCTGTGTGATGTTGACGTGTATGGCCCCGTGCCACTAGCGCTAGTAGCAAGCATGCCTTTAACTGCAGGGTTTTGGCCTGGTGGTTGAATCAAGTGACAGACAGTTTTTCGTGTTTAGGTAGCCCAAGAAAGGCTATCGTTGAAGGAAATCAAGCCTCCCGTTCCATAGGAAAAGGGTTTATTATGAATAAACCGAGAAACGACTCCGTGGGTATAGCTGCTGTTGCGCGTGGGCCCAAGCACGAGAGCTTCGTCCTCTTCTTTGTCGTGCTTGTTCCAACAAACTGCCCCGCGCGCAGAAGTTCACAAAAAGTTTGATTCCAGGGGGTACAGGTGTTGAACGACCCGTTTAACGGTAGATCCGCCCGGTAGTCTCAAGGTAAAGGTTCTTGTCTTGCATTCCCTTCCTTTATGGAGCTCCTCTATTCGAACAATGCTCCATAGTTGCCGGGGCTTGTTGGGCTCTTGTAAAAGGACGAGGTCACCTTTCTTAATTCTGTCGAACGGTTTCGTTGACTTGGAGCTTGACATTGTTCCTAACTCCGAGAGGTATTCTTTGGACCAACGTTCCCAGAAAGTTCTTCGAGTTTTTTCTCGTTGTTCCCACATAGGTAGTATATGGCGACCATCGGCTGTGATCTCGCCGTGTGTTAGGTCGGGAATTGCAGATATTCGCCTTCCAATGAGAAAGTGAGTCGGGGAGATGGGTTCCAGATCACGATAGTCGCTATAAACGTATGTGATTGGCCGGGAATTGATCACAGCTTCTACTTCAGTTAAAGTTGTTTGTAGCTGTTTCTCCGTAAGATGTCCCTTGCCGATGCACTTCTTCAACGTCAGCTTGACCGACCGGATAAGTCTCTCGTAAAAACCGCCCCACCACGGTGCATGATCGGCGATCAATTTCCATTTTATGTGATGGTTCGCGATGAAGTTACAAACTTCTTCGTTTCTAAATGACTACCACAATCTCGAAAGCTCTCTCTTGCTCTTCTTGAAGGCTAAGGCGTTGTCGGAATATATAACAGAAGGAAGTCCCCGCCACGACACAAAGCGTCGGAAAACGTTGAGAAATCTTGTGGCAGTCGTGTCTTCTACTAGTTCGAGGTGAACAGCTTTAATCACGGCGCACGTGAACAGGCAAATATACACTTTGGCGTAGTCATTTCGATGTTTAACGTAGAGGGGACGGGCAAAATCTAGTCCTGTTACTTGAAAGGCTTCCGAAGCGGTTACTCTTTCAGGTGGTAACGGTGCAGTCACTTCGGAGAAAGCTTTGATGTTGTAACGTTGGCACACGATGCACCCTCTGATGACCTTCTTGACTAGCCGCCGTCCTCGTAATATCCAAAATCTTTCCCTTATTTGTACAAGTGTATCCCGAACTCCTGCATGAAGAAGTTGCCGATGGTGCTGCATGACGAGGAGCTCGCAGTAATAGTGGTTCTTTGGTAAGACGATTGGATGTTTTTCATCGTATGATTTCTTACTGTATTGTAGGCGTCCTGCGACTCGAAGAACTCCATTGTCGAGGAAGCATGTCACGTCCCGCAGTATAGAATCCTTTATATGTGGAGCTCCTTTGGAGACGCGGTCAATTTCAGGAGAAAAGGCTGAGCTTTGAACCTTCTTTATCCAGTATAGTTCGCCGACTTGTACTTCCTCTGCATTCAGGGCTCCCCGGGACACACTTTTCCGCTTCAACTTCGAGGTAAATCGCAGTATCCAAGCTGTAGCACGGTGTAGTCGAGTAAGAGAGCTGTAGTTGTGAATGTCCATAATAGGTGGTTCGGTTTGCATGGTGACTTGCAAGCATGGTACCCGATGAGTACGCTCCTCCGTGACACTCGGTGGAAGATCAGTTGAGTTCGGTCTACGGTGTGGTGGCCATTCATTCTCTTTACAAGTAAGCCAATGGAGTCCTGTCCACCAGGCTGAGTTTGTTGTCAATTCACGGGCCGAAACTCCTCTTGTCAAAAAATCAGCAGGATTTTGCTTTGCAGGGTAGTGTCTCCACAATGGGATGTCCGTTTTACTCTGAATCTCCGTTACCCTATGGCGAATGAAGCCTTTCCATCTCTTAGGATCGCCGGTAATCCAGTACAGTGCTATCATTGAGTCAGTCCAAAACTGCACTGATGTAATGTCCTCGGATAGCTCTTGACGCACGTACTCGTAGATTCGTGCTGAGACGAGACAGGCTAGTAGTTCGAGTCAGGCAATGCTTGTATCTTTCATTGGGGCCAACCCTGGACTTGCACAAGACTATCGTTGAGCTTTTGTCGTTCGTACTGCCTGCTGTGCAAATGTAGCAAACGGCACCGTAGGCTGATTTACTGGCGTCAGCGAAAAAATGGAGTACGTATTTGTCGCCAAGCCCATGTTCGCCCTCTCGGTAGTACCGAGGAATTTCAATGTCACAGAGCTGTGGAAGTTCATTGCACCAACTCTTCCATTCGTGTAGAGCGTCCAGTGGCAAAGGTTCTTCCCAGTCAACGCCTTTTCTGCAAAGGTTTTGAAAACATATCTTCATCCTTATTGTAAAAGGAGTCAGCATACCGAGAGGGTCGTATAGGCGAGAGGTCGTTTGTAGCATGAACCGCTTGGTATCAGTTCTTTGTTGAACAAACTCTATAGCGTTTCCCGGACTAAACGACAGTACGTCGGTGTCAGGATACCATACCAATCCCAGGACTTTCAGTACTTCTGTCAGTTGTTCGAGAGGTAACTCCGGAGGTTGCGTCGATTGTGTGTCAAGAACACGTGGGTCGTTCGAAGCCCACTTGTGTAGCTTCATAGAGGCACTTGCGAATATCTCAGTGGCTTCTGACCGCAGTCTGGACGCGTCTTCAACGGATTCCGCTCCTGTTAAAATGTCATCAACGTATATATGGAACCCCACAGCCCTTTTGTAGTTTCGGGGGTAAGCAGACGACGCTTGATCCAGATGATAGTCGCCGCCAAAAGAAAGGGACTACAGGACATGCCGAATGGTACTCTGGTCATACGCCAGATGCCAACGTTAGACAACGGTTGATCTGGCTTGGGTGATTTCTCCAACCACAGGTAGCGCAAAGCGTCTCGGTCTGTGCTGGTGATGCTTATTTGCAGAAACGCTTTTTCGATGTCTTCTACTAAAGCAATGCGATGCTTTCTAAAGCGAAGTAGCAGTCCTATGAGATCGGCATTAAGGTTTGGTTCGGAGTACAGGCTGTCGTTGAGCGAGAGCTCTCCTTTTTCATGGGAAGAAGCATCGAAGACCACCCTTACTCTTGTAGTACGGTCCTCGCGGATTACTGCATGGTGTGGCATATAATACACTAGGTTTTCTGTATTATCGTCAGTGACCTTCTCGGCTACACCATCGTTAGCGCATTTACGTATGGCAGCATCATATTCTTGCAGAAGTTGAGGGCATCGGCGTACCTTTCGAAGAAGTAGATTTAAACGCATCTGTGCGTTTTCTCGATTGTTGTGGTTGAGAATTGTCGGGTTCCATGGAAGGTGAAACTACGTAGCGACGATTCTCCATCTTGACTGTGCTTTTGAAGAAGTCCAAAACTGTGTCTCCATCCTGTGTCTTGTTATGTCCCTCTGGTTTAATCCCCATAATTTCTAGGTCCCAGTAATTATCTGTGGTGATCTTAAATTCTTCCACTGCCGCTTTCAGTACTATTGTCTCGTTGCAGTGTGTGACGGTAACACAAGAGGCTACTGGTCCGTGCAGAGTCCAGCCTAAGGATGTCTCGACAGCTTTAAGTCCGTTCTCCCGATTCCGTACGTTGCCCATGACAAATGACCAGTAATAGTCACTGCCGATTAAGACATCGACAGCTTTTGGGCTTTCAGGTTGATCATTATCGGTGAAGTAATTACCTTGGTGCTCGAGCTTGTCAGTAAATTCTCCACTCGGTCGCGGAATGGATTGGTCGCAGATCTTGGTCGCGACGAGCGCTTCGATCAACAGTCTCTTGCAACTATGCACTGAACTCAGAGCGATAGACACTCGTCGGAAAGTCTTCTCGTCATGATGCCCTCCAAAATGTCCTACCGTAAGACACTCGCGATCGAGAACTTTACAATTAAGTTTCTCAGCCAATTGCTCGGTCACAAAAGTGGGCTGGCTGCCTCCATCCAATAAAACGTGAACCAGCATTTTACTATCCCGGCCGGCTGCCCAAGCAACAGCTGTTTGGAGGTATATGAGCTGTTTGGACGTGCCAGTTCCAGTAATCTCGAGTTGTACCTGTTTAGGGAATGTCTGGGGTCCGGCGGTCGATTTCATCAACCTTGGATCACACATTGTTTCCCCATGGCGCCGATTGCACTTTCCACATTTTACCTTTCTTATGCAATTTTTCGCTACTTGATGCTCCAGGGTACAACGGAAGCAGCGACGTGTACCTAGAAGGCGTTTTTTCTTTTCCTCGAGAGGAATTGCCGAGTCGCACTGCTCTGTAGAATGGGTCGTCGATTCGCAGAAAAAGCAGTCCTTTTTTGACGAACGGGTTTAGTGGATGAGATCAAGACTCTGTGGTTGAGCGTTGATGGAACGGCTGTTTCGTTAAGGATAAAGGTCCCGATGGGGATGTCGCGGTAGTGCGAAATTCTTTAACTTCGCTCTTCAACGCATCCTCTTGTACAGAAACATTCAGGACTGTTCGTTCGCGAGACTCTATTTCTGTTTGAATAAAAAGCAGCAAAGACTTAATGCTCGCCTTCTGTTGCTGGATGCGCTGTGCTTGTTCGCCAGTGTTTCCAGCTCCTCCCCTTTCCTCGGAACTCTGGCGTGCGATGGTCTTGTTGAAATCTAGGACAATATCGTGAGGAAGCGATTTCAGGAGAATGGAGTAGAGCATTGAAGAATAATTATCTTCCGATATCCAGAGAGTCTTGAGGGAACGTGTCTGGGACTGCACAGTGTCGTAGAGGCTTCGAAGGCCACGAAGGTCATTGGGGGATCGAACGGGTTGCAAGTCGATGAGTCGCTGCATGTGATCCTGAATGATCAAGTCGTCCTTAGCAAAGCGCCGCTTTAGAATGTCCAGGGCATCACTGTAGCAGCTCGCAGTTGCTGGAAGTCCCGCGATCGCCAATGCCGCGTCACTGGTCAAGACTGAGCGTAGATAGGTGAACTTGTCGACGTCGGTGAGGCCACCGTTGTTGTGGATCACTTGGTTGACCTGTTCCCAAAAAGGTGGCCACATTGATGATCGACCACTGAACTTTATAAGTTCGATCTTCGGAAGATGAACACCGGGTTGCATCGTGCGTTGAACGGGTTCGTTTGACGTCGACGGTGACGTACGATTGAGTGATTCCTGAAGCTGACGTATACGGTATTTGAGCTTCGCGGACGTCGCGGTGGCTCGATCATTGTAGTCGACAACCCGATCAAACTCTGCTTCAGCTTCCGTAGCAGAAAGCAGAGGTACGATGTCGGAGTCAGTTGCCCTCAAGTCGGTGTGAAGATGATTGAGGCGTTCGCTAAGGATGCAAAGCTGCTCTTCCGTAGTACTGTCTTGGCTAAGCGTTGATTCGATGCCGTTAATAAGCCGCGTTAGCTGCGATCTCTCGGCTTTGCGTTTGAGCTTGAGCGGTTCCATGCTTTTGACTCCGCGGTGAGCAGCCAAACGTCAGTACGATGAATTGGTAGGCCGGAAGGCGATTACCTAGGTACCATCGATGTGGTTTGCTGGTCCGATGAGTTTCGGCACCACTTGAAGGAAATCAAGCCTCCCGTTCCATAGGAAAAGGGTTTATTATGAATAAACCAAGAAACGACTCCGTGGGTATAGCTGCTGTTGCGCGTGAGCCCAAGCACCAGAGCTTCGTCCTCTTCTTTGTCGTGCTTGTTCCAACAATCGTATTTAAAAAAAGGAAATCTTTGTCCATTATGGACGCCTTTCGTACTTTTTGAGTTTTTATTATTACAGTTAGCACGAGTTAAGCCATAGGCTTGGTTTGCGCAGGGAATTACATTTTATGCGCAAGTGTCAAATGACCCATTGAGCGAAATGCAGCGCCACTAACGGGAAACCTGGAGAGGTGCGTAGCATGCAGTCATGCACCGCTAATGGGCTCATACTACCTTAAGCAATGGCTCATAAACGCGCAAACGCGGCCTCCCTATTGCGACGACAGAAGAGAAGTGACATTCTACGCTGGAATGATGAGCAGCAACGCAGCCAGCTGTGGAAGACGACGACGACGACGAATGCGGGAGCAGTGGCACGAGCGCGTGCCGAGCGCGAGCACGAGCAGCTTCCTTACCGTGACTAGGACGACAGAAGACAAAAACAACCCGGGCGCGTAAGGTGCTTCGCACCTTATGCGCCCGGGCTGTATGAGAAATGTATGATTTCATAATGTATGCAGCCCATGTAGGCAACCTGAACAGCTTCGATTTTAATCTAGCCCCATATGAATGTTGCGACACCAACAATTTTTGTACAAACAAGAGCTTAACCATTATTAGGTATGAAGAGACAAGCTAAGAATCAATTTCTTAAGATTGCCACTCGTACTTTACAATATTCTCAAGCACAGAAGGAAAAATTGACGGAGACTAAGAATAACACTTAGAGCAGACAAGGGAGTTAGACTTTATGACTTGCAGGTAGTGATGCGCTGTTTCGTTTGGCTCCATTGCAGAAATAATCGGGTCGACATTAGGTTCCTTTTTGGTTCGGTTCCTGGTTCCTATTTCTTATCGGCGATAAAACCAGTGTGACAGTGCAAGACCATTTCATTTCGCTGGTGAAACTCCGGAAACTAGCCTCGTCGCGGGTACCGGAAAACGAAAGAGGCGTTTCTTGCATCACGTAAATCGATGCACGGACACCTACAAGCGACATTAAAGGGACACTAAAGGCAAATAATAAGTCATGCTAAAGTTATACATAAATGCAAGAGAACGTCTAAGCCGTCAATATTTTTGCGAACAGAGAGAGAGAGAGAGGTTTATTTGAAGAAAGGCAGAGAGGTTGGCTTGAGCGTTAATTTTCTCTGGCCTGCTACTCTACACTGGGGAAGGGGGGGGGAGGGCAAAATAGCGATGAATGATGATGTGATAAGGAGGTGCGTATATACATGTCCATCCCGTTGGGGTCATACTAGAGTCGTGCATCGTGTCCAGTGGCTTGAAGGAAGGCTAAAGTCGCTTCGATGACCACAGCTGCGCTTGAAGCGTCAGGCCAAGGACCTAATACAATCTCGTCAGATGTTGGTCATTTAGTCACTCGTTGAATAGTGGAATTGAGGCTCTGGAATTCTCGCGCGTACGCTGGGCATGAGCAAAATATGTGCTCAAGTGTTTCTGGCACATGGCAGTGATCGCAGTTGGGACCAGTGTCACTGCAGCCGATGATATGCCTATAACGCCTCGCGAGTGCAACACCAAGACGAAACCAGTGTAACATATTTGTTATGCTCCTCTTCAGTTTATGAGGCATGCGGAACTTCATTTCTGGGTCCCATTTGGGCAGTCGCCTGTGTTGTCGTTTAGGATTGGTCCAGTACTCACGTGTAGAGTTCCGCATAACGCACCGAAGCAGGGCATTCGCGTCTGTTCGTGAGAACGCAATGCTTACTTCTTTGTCATTTGTGAATCAGGTCACTGACCAAGGTCAAAATGAAAATAAAATGACGTTTCGGGACCCGTACGTATTCCTTGTTCAGAATGGAATGGCGGCTGTGCAAAATGTTCTTAAGTAGTGTTGAGCGCATGACTCAAAGTCCGGGAGTACACGTGATTTAAAGTGCCAGATGATCTGTAATAGCATTACTTGTCCTTTGAATTATTAGCGATTCAAGATTGAGCCCTGTCATCACGTTCTTCTCTGCGGCCACGATGCGTGCGTTGTCCCAGTTTATCTCGTGGCCCGTCTTCTAAGCGTGCTCTGCGAGGGCATTTGTCACTGTGTGGCCTTTGGCGACATCATTATTGTGCTGCTTGAGGCTCCTGCAGAAATTTCCGCTTTCACCGATGTACACAGATTCACAATCGGCGCACGGAATTTTGTAAACCACGCCAGGGAAACGCTCCCGAGGGAGAGGATCCTACACGTTCATCAAGTCACCTTTGAGTTTGCTCGCTGGCACATGGGCGATCTATACACCATGTTTCCTAAGGACACGCGCTAGAGCCTCGCTCACCCCTCAAATGTACGGGACAGTGGCGCGCTTTTTTCTTGATGCTTCAGCATCCATGGCTTGCCTTTCTGTAGGCTTATTCTTCATCAGGGATTTCGTTGTCTTCCGAATAAAATGCCTGGGGTACCCATTCCTCGTTAGTTCGCCTTCAATGATCTCAAGCTCTTCTTGCAGGCTGCTTGTAACGGAATAGGTGCGACAGGCCCGTTCAAATGAAGAACGCACCACTGAGCGTTTGTGGACCGTCAGATGAACCGACTCAAAGCCGAGGTATCAGCCAGAGTGAGTTGGCTTTCGGTACACGCTGAAGCTGAGGCCGGAGGGAGCCCGTTTTACCAGTGCCTCCAAGAAAGGCAGGTATCCGTCTTTTTCTTCTTCCGCCGTAAACTTGAAGGACGGTTCGACGCCATTTAGGCAGTCAAGGAAACGTTGCATGTCCTTCTTGTCTATGACGCCGAAGCAATCATCAACGTATCTCAAGAAGACTTTTGGTCTGGGCTGAAATGACTCCAAGGCCTTGGCTTCAAGTGCTTCCATAGTCAAGTTTGCCGTCCTGACTGAAACGGATGCTCCCATAGCGGTACCGAAAACTTGCTTGTAGAGTGCGCAATTGTATGAGAAGTACGCGTTAGACAAGCAAAACCGTAATAAGGCGCAGAGCTCAGTGACGTCCCACGACGTGCGATCTTGCAATGTCGGGTCACCGTGGAGCAAGCGTCTCGAGGTTTCTACGGCAAGATCGACCGGAATGCTTGTGAACAGAAAGCATACCTCGAACGACACGATTAATTCGTCTTCATCCACGCTGATGCATTTCACCTTACTTATTAAGTCGCTTGTGTTCCGGAGGGGAGTTTCCGTCTTACCGGCGACGGGAGCTAGGATCCTATGAATATACCGTGAGAGGCGGTTCAGGGGCGACCTCGTGAATTCGACGATGGGCCTAAGAGGCGTCTCGTTCTTGTGGATTTCTGGCAATCCGTAGATGGCGGGAGCAGAACCATTCGTGCTGAGAAGTTGATAGTATATCCTCCTCTCTGAAGCCGGACGTCCCAGGAAGATGTCCGATAGAAGCCTTTGCAAGCATGTTTGAACTTTCGGGGTCGGATCCTTGTCAACCTTGGCGTACGTCGTGGTGTCCTCAAGTATCTTCTCCATTTTCGACTGGTATGCCGAACGGTCGAGCACCACCGTGACGTTACCCTTGTCGGCAGGGAGAACGGCAGTCCTCTTGTTCTGGCGTAAGACCTTGACCGCTTTTCGCTCGTCTTCTGAGAGAGCTTAATCAGCGCCAGACTTTCGAATCCTAGAGAGTGTACCTATTGCTCTTGTGCGGATTTCGTCTTGCATATCTTTTTCAACAAGGCCTATCGCACCTTCGACCGTGCACACGACCTTTCGGTTGTCTTGTTGCTTGTCTTGTTTAAAGTTAAGGTCTCAACCTAGAACTTTCTCTTCCGCAGTAGTAAGCTTGTAGGAAGACATGTTCCTGACCTCGAAGCTGGGTGCCGATTGTTTCAGGCCTTTTTCCAGCAAGGCATTCAGCTTCCTCTCTTGTGACACTTCCTGCTTTACCATTGCTCGTCGCGTTTCCTGGTTGGAAACAAGGTGTGCCAGTGTCACTGCAGCCGATGATATGCGTATAACGTCTCGTGAGTGCAACACCAAGACGAATCCGGTGTAACATACTAGTCATGCTCCTCTTCAGTTTATGAGGCATGCGGAACTTCATTTCTGGGTCCCATTTGTGCAGTTTCCTGTGTCGTCGATGAGGATTGGTCCAGTACTCAAGTGTAGAGTTCCGCATAACGCACCGAAGCCGGGCATTCGTTTCTGTTCGTGAGAACGCGATGCTTACTTCTGGCGCATTATTTACAGCTATTTTAGCTTCAGCATCTGCTTCTTCATTTCCTATCATGCCACAGTGTGCAGATATCCACTGAAAGGTGACGTGGTGGCCGCTTTTGGTCACAATGTCGAGAAGCTCTGCGATTGCTAGAGCTAAAATATAATAAGAGCCTTGTCTCATAACGCACTCAATGGCTTGAAGAGCGGGTTTGGCGTCGCAAAATAAAGTCCGTATGCGAGGAGGCTCTCTTGCAAGGAATCGTATTGCCTCGAGGATAGCAACAAGTTCTGCGGCAGTTGAAGTGGTCTTGTGGTCTAATTTAAGCCGTCGAGCGATGGACATTTGCGGAATGACCAAGGCTGCGGCGGAGGCACATGGCGTAACAGAGCCATTGGTGTACACGTGTGAAGTACCACTGTATGCTGTAAAAATGTGCAATAGGGTACGTTGCTTAAGGCCAATGGATGAAATACAGCATTTCCTCGTGATTCCAGAGACTTGAAGTTTAACAAGCGGCTTAGGGAGGACCCATGCAGGTGCTCCAGGAATGCATGGGGTGTAGAATCTAAACGGCAGAATGTTCTCATGACGCAATATAGTTCTTGAAAAAGTGAAGTTTGGGTGTGTGGCAGGGAGTGTTGATAGGGGATGTTGCCTATGTCGTGTTAACAAGCGTAGGTGCACAAGAAGAGCTTCGCAGAGCCTATATACGTTGATGTTACGAGCCCGAGGTTCCGCGATGGTTCCATTGGTTGAGGTGCAGCGTGGCAGGCCCAAGCACTTGCGCAATCCTTGAGCTTGTATGCTCTTTAACGTCCGCACACAGCTGGGTCTCATGTTCGAGAGTACCGGCATGCTGTATCTTATATAGCCTACGAATAGGGCTTGGTACAATTGAAGAAGAGACGATTCCGACGTGCCCCATCTTACACCTGCCACCACCCGAAGCACAAGGACAAAACTGTTCAGTTTTGACTTCACTGCAGTGATGTGCCTTGACCAGTATAGTTCACGGTCGATGGTTACACCAAAGAACTTCTGGTGTGTTACATAAGGTATCGCTGTTCTTTTAACGACTGCCGGGTATTTAGTCATTTGTTTACGCGGGATGGCAAGCACTTCACATTTTTCAATTGAAAGTGTGAGGCCTTGATGTCGTAAGTACGTGGCTGTAATTGTCATTGCACGTTGCACACGCGCACGCAGTTGTCGACGCGTAGCTCCAGATGCCCACATGCATATGTCATCGGCATATGCGCTAATCTTTACCATGTTGGGGTGCTCAGACGCAAGTCCAATCAATGTCACATTGAAGAGAGTTGGACTGAGAACTCCTCCTTGGGGAACACCGCGGTGAATATTATATTGGCCGGTGTCCCCATCGCTTGTCGACATATATACGGTACCGCCATTGAGGTAACTAACGATCCAATTATATAGTCGGCCACCAATGCCAAAATCGTCTAGCGCATCAAGGATTACATAATGCAGAACATTGTCATAGGCGCCCTTAATGTCAAGGAATACTGCCCCCACTAATGTGCGTCGACTTCTTTCTTGTACAAAATCGCAGATCAAGTTGACCACACCGTCAATGGCAGATCGGCCTCCTTTAAACCCATGCATAATTTGGGGGAAGTAGTTATTGCCTTCTAAGAACCACTTTCACCTGGAGAGTAACATCCTTTCCATTACTTTGCCGACGCAGCTGGCTAAGGCGATCGGCCTGTGGGAGGAAAGTTGATTAAGGCACTTCCCTGGTTTGAGCACTGCAATATAGCGGCTGCATTTTCAATTGGCAAGAACTTTTCCTGATTCCCATCAGATGTAACAAGAGGACAACAGGATATGTCGTGCTTCTGTGCCAAGATGACGGAGTGCAGCGTACGTGATTCCGTCTGGACCTGGAGCCGATGAGCGTCGGGAGACAGAAATTGCAGCGTCAAGTTCTTGCGTCGTAAAAAGCACCTCGAGACGCTCATCAGGGGACGGGGGCGCAATGGTGGTAAGAGCTTCAATTTCGGTATTAGAGGTAGCCAACACAAGTTTGCAGTAGTCATTGGCCATCTCCAATTCGTTCCGGCCTTGATGTAGAACCATGGTACGGAATGGGTGGCTTTGTTGTGGACTCGTCTGCAGACTTCGTACTAACCGCCAGATCTTAGATAAAGGCTGTCTTGGGTCCAGAGAGCCGCAGAACATCCGCCACCGCTGCCTGTCAAGCTTGTCGAGATGCCTAAGAACGTGTCGTTGTGCTCGGTGACTGACTGAACGGTCTGACGGATACTTCGTTCTTCTGTATCGTCGTTCTGCGCGGTGGCGGATTGCACGAAGGGCCTCGCATTGTGAATCGATCGCTGATCTGCGCATCGGTAAGTTAACTTGTCTCATTGTGTCACGCAGAGAAGTAGCAATGATGTCCTCAACCTCGGATGGTGTAGGCGTTCACTGACATCTGGTTTTGATAGATGCCTTAAATAAAGTCCAGTCTGTATGGCGTGTGCATCGTGAGGCTGAGCGGCGGAACCAGCTAAATTTAACGTAGGTTGGGAGGCGGTCACTTCCATGAGCTTCTACATCCGTGGACCAAGATGCAGTTGACAGAAGGCTTCTGGACACAAAAGTAAGGTCAAAGCATCTGTAATAAGTTCCACGTATGAATGTAGGTGACCATTCGTTGAGCACGCTTAGTTCCTGATTACATGTTAGGTCGGCCAAATCTCTGCCACGACAGTTCAGTGCAGCGCTACCCCATAGGGGATGATGTGCGTTAAAGTCACCAATCACAACGTGCGGACCTCTTGCGGTTTGTAGCACAGACATCAGGTAGGAGCAGTCAATTTTCACTCTTGGATGGATGTATCCAACAATTAACGAGAATGTTCGCCTTTTATGTGTTATAGTCAGCATACGTAATCATTGGTAGTATGCGACGTGATGTCATGTCTAAAGTACGTCAGATCGCCGCGTATACACACTAGTACTTTGCTTGCACGTCGGTCGCTGCGAGACTATTCCTGGATATACCCAGAGATACGGAACATGGAACCCATGTTTGGCTCACATATAACAATAACTGCAAATTGGTGCTTAAACACCCACTGTCTGAAATCCGACAGACGACCACGCAGACCTCTAGCATAACAAGCGACTGACGTATGCGTTCCTCAAACATCATTGCCATATTCGCTTATTGAAGAACCACTAGAAGTGACTCCAACACCTCAAGTAGCTGTACGGCAGCCTTAGCAGCCGGGCTGTTCAGGTTGCCAAGGATCTTGCGCATTGAACCCATCAAATTTTTTAACATAGCCTTGACGTCAACGTCATCCGTCTTTCGGTTCTCTTCATTGCAAGCAGCAGCGCTGTGCGACGGGGGCGTACATGTGAGTCTCGATGGTAACAATGGCCATTCTGCCTCCGATGTATTCGGGGCTAATGACTGGTGACGTTGCACTTTTGTGTTCTGTAAAGGCATTGAAGTACGCATGTCTTCTTTTCTGGCCGGCAAGATCGGGCGAGGAGGTGATGAAGACGGTACTTTGGGGTTGGTTTTTCTACTTGATGAGCGCTGCTGCCTCGTCTGCGTCGGTTGTCGTGAACGACGCCTACAGCGCTGGACAGCCCTTGCAGCTTCTCTGTGTGTGGAACGGTCTCTAACCATATTCTTCATAATACTTATTTCGTTCATCATTTTGGGACATTCCTTTGATGTAGCATCATGGGCGCCCGAACAGTTCGGACATTTTGCAGCAACGCTGCAGTTACCATGTTCGTGAGATCCACCACATCGTTTGCATGTTACCACACCCTTGCAAACTGCACTTAGATGCCAAATTTTACGCATTTATGACATTGTAGGGGCCTCGGTGCGTAAGGACGTACCGAATGCCTCAAGTATCTTGACTACCTCAAGTACACCTTGACGTGTGTAGGCAAGGTCTCCGACTGAAACACTACTTTCACACATCAGGACCGGCCAAATCGGTGAATGAAAAGTACTTTGAGCCGACGATGAGAGCAATTTTTCAAGGCTGTAGTCAGGAATCTCTTCGTCCACATCGTAGATGACGCCTGTTGTAGTTTCCTTGTCATACGCGGATAATGCGCGGACTGGAATATTGCCCAACTTAACAACTGCTTTTAGTGTGTCCAGTATGGTATTTACATTGACTTCCACAGAAAGCATGTTCTTTTGAGCATTTATACGTATCTCTTCAACTTGGCCAGGGGCGACAAGTTCAAAATACTCCGTCAAGCTCTGCCTATTCAGAGAGTTCAAGATGTCTGTCATCGTCGTCGGAACATACGAGATTGTGCATGATCGCATGCCACTCGCCTTTTTCGGTGGCTGTCGACCGGTTGGTGATGTCCCTCTGATCTTCCCCTTCAAACGGCGGCTTGAGACAACGGTGAAGTCGCTATCCGAGACCATATCTTCAGTGGAATAGCCATTGGAAGTATCAATGTCGACCACGCTGGGGCCGAAGCGTTCCCCCAGTGTTCTTGTCTCTGATTGCAGAAATCTCGAGAAAATCACATGAATACACTGAGAGATCGGAGCTGAGGCAGATCGCTACGATCACTTCTTCCTCGCTCGCGAACAGAGATTTCATAATCGAGAAATTGAGATAAGTGCAGGGCACGGTTTGTGAATCCCCCGCGACATTGGGGTACTAGCCTGATGACGAAGGCACTCCTCATCACAATTCTGTCATTAATGCTCAGCCATTCGTAATAAATGGATAATTATAATGTATATTAAGACGGAATAAAATGCCAGTTGTCCAGTTATATCCCATTTGTAGAATAAAAAATTGCCCTCACGCTTGACAACGACGCGGGTGGTAGAAAGGTTTCGTTTTCTCTCGACACCGGCGCCACCCGTGCTTTCGCGTTTCAGTAGTTTCACTATCACATAGTGCTGCGCTCGTTTTGCTGGCTGGCTGAAAAAAATCACCACCGCTTCTACTCCGTAAAGATAGTCGAACTGCGAAACTGTGTTATAGTTGCACCGAATGTCACACCATGCAAGTCTAACTTCCCAAGTAGTCTATATTGTAAAAGCTTTTGTTTCACCATTCTTTCACCCCATTTTCACTTTTGCGTGCTTCGCATGGTGATCATGATTTAAAGAAAAGGTACTGGCCTGCCGCGTCAGGCGAGCTGCAATGGGAACGAGCGTCCGAGCCGTAGTAGCACTCGCGTCCGCTCGGCTGGCCCGAACGATGCTACTTGTGGTAGTTGTGACGCGTCGGCGTTCACGGGCGACGCCATTCCTCACGCTTTTTTACGACGTTTCCAAAAAAGAGTACTTGACCAACGCTCCGTATATACATTCAACGCTAAGGCGAACTCCTCTCACACCTCACTCCTCCGCTGACATACTTTTTCCGACACCGCCATTGGTTGGCGTGCCTCACGCTCGCACCCTCCAACGCGAGCATTTTACGGCGAGACTTACGTCAACCCCCTCCCCGTTCTCCTTTTCATCTTCACGCTATCACAGCATTCTCACAGGGAGAAATGGGTCAGTCCAACGCCTTTCCCCTTATTGAGCTATTCTTTTCGAAGGTACGTCTCGGCAGTCACGACAAGACAGTGTCGAGTGTCTACATCCGTCCACAATCGACGTGGGACCCCACTAGTCTCGTCCAGCTGGTTGTGCGCCTCGGCGGGCAGGCAGTCGTGTGCGGAGGCTTTAACGCCCATCACAAAAGACTGGGAAAGTCGCCGCTGCTCCCGCCGAGGCAAAGCCCTTACCGAGGCTATCAACCGATCGGGTCTGCTCATCCTCAACAGCGGAGGAGCCACCTACGTCTGTCGTGGAGTGAGAACAGCCATCGACCTCACACTCACCACAGAGCGGTGCTCCTACGCCTGGGCCACAGCTGCAGACACATGGGGATCGGACCATTTTCCCATTGCGATCAGCCCGGTGTCTGGGTGCAGGCCACGGTCAAGAACATTCCACATCACAGACTGGTCCCTGTTCAGGAAGAACTGGGACCAGTCGATGGCTTTGACTTCTTGAGTGCCATCGCTAAGTGCGCACAGGCAGCCACTGTTGAGTGCTCTGCCCAACCACATACCCCTGCTCCAGACCGGTATCTGCTGAACATTCGTGCCTCCAGACGCCGTGCCGAGCGCAGATCAATCCTGACGGGTAAGGCAGAGCACTGGAGCGACTACAGACGGGTGGATGCCTGCTGCAGACGGCAGGCCCGGCGCAGGAGGAGCCAGAGTTGAAGCAGCATCTGCTCCTCCATCGAGGACAGGTGCCGGGGCCCCCTGGCCTGGCGAGTCCTAAAATCTCTCACCAACAGGAGGACGAGCCGCCAACCGGTCCTTGCCGTGACCATCATGCTGGGGATCAGTGAAAAGGCTCTCGCGGAGCTTCTGGTAGACCGCTTTGCTCCCCCTGTTCCCCAGCCTGCTGCCATCCTGCCGGTCGGACTGCCCCTGTCGACCAGCCTACCTCCCTTCAATGCCTCCACCCAGAGTGGGCATGTCGCCAGGTGGCCACTATGTGCGACGAGCCACTGACACTTCACGAACTCGAGGAAGCTCTACGGAGAGGTAAGCGTCGCAGAGCACCAGGAGCTTCCGGAGTCACAACGCAGATGCTCCAGAACCTGGCCGCCAGCGACCCGCAGCGCCTGCTCGACTGATCCAATGAGATCTGGCGGTCAGGGCAGCTGCCCGAGTCCTGGCGCACAGAGATCGTGGGCCCCATCCTGAAGGCCAGGAAGCCGGCCGGGGACCTGACACTCTACCGGCCGGTCTCCCTCACTTCTGCTGCCTGCAAGGTGATGGAGCCCATTGCTCTCGTCCGGCTGGACTGGGTGGCTCGCGCCAAGGGCTTCCTGGCCGACCAACACACAGGCTTCTGGTGCCAACGATCCACCACAGGCTCCATCGCGAACGGGGTCTCCACACTGGAGGAAGCCGAGGCCCACGTTGACGTCGTGCTCTTAGTGCTCATCGACATCAAGGGGGCTTTGGACGGCCTGCCCCATCCAGTCATCCAGCAGGCCCTGGACCTCCTCGGCATTGGCGGAAACCTGCGGCGCTTCATCACCTCGTTCTTGAAGGAACGCACCCTCCAGGTACGCGTGGGCAAAACAAAGAGCACTCCTCGCGCAGTGGCTGCAGGCGTCCCGCAGGGGTTAGTGGTGAGCCCCTTCTTGTTCCACCTGGCCTTGGCTCGGCTGCCTGGCGCCCTTCCGATCGACCCTCGCTTTCCCGTCCCGTGCTCAATCTACGCAGATGACATCGCCCTGTGGGTTTGAGGGTGACCGCAGTCCCTCCGCAGTGCGCGCAAGGCCCTGCAGAGAGCCTTGGACACTGCGGCAGCCTACACAAGCTGCATCGGCCTGGACATCTCCGCCAAGAAGACGGAGGCCATGTTGCTCCACCCGAGAGCAGCCGCTCGTAGCCATGCTGCCCCGCTGCACCTGGAGCATGTCGGCATCTCCTGGAGCACGGTATTCACGTACCTTGGGCTGCGACATGTGGATCGCCTCTACCATGCTGCAGACGGCGGTGGCTTGTTACCCGCCTGCGCCCTTCTTCGCAGCTGGGGCGGCTGTTCTGCCTGTACGAGAATAGGAAACCCCCCGGCAAACACAGTGCAGCTGCCCCCACCCCAGAGACCTCCAATCTCCATCACCATGGAACTATCGGGCGTCACCAAGCGGCGCTCCCCGACCTGTGCACCGCAGCAGACGGCGGCCTCCCTCCTCCACGAGGACCTTGAGGGCCACCTGCAGGTCCTCGTCGACAGCTCGATCGTTCCCGGCACAGGCTCATCGACCGCAGCGTGCATGGCACCTGCCCGGCGGAGGAGTAAGCAGTGTCGCCTCCCAGCACATGCGAGCACAACTGCAGCGGAGATAGCAGGTCTCCACCTCGCCGTCGACCTGATCACGGAGGAACCCTCAGATACACCAGCAGCCATCTGCTGCAAATGGAAGGCAGATCTCCTGGGCCTACAGAGGCCGGAAAGGGCGAGTCGGGGGGTCGCCCTCCTCTTAACACGACTGGCGGCACTTCAGGATGCAGGTTTCCCGGAAGCCCTTCACTGGATTCCTGCTCATGTAGGCATCCCGGACAACGAGGAGGCTGATGCCCTGGCCAAGAGTATCCACCACGGCGACGTCCCCCTGAGTACAGCAGTCACAGCCGCGGACTTCACCAGGCACCGGCTGCAGCGGCACCTCCAGGCGTCCCATCCCGACAAGCGCGTGTCTCTGGGACACCCCCACAACATCTCCCACAGCGCGGCCTTGCACGGAGGGAGACCTCGCTCCTGCTCCGGCTGCGGATTGGCTGCTGCTGGACAGCAGCACAGCGTCACCGGCTTGAACTCATCGTCTCGCCTGCCTGCGCCTCCGGCGGTGAGCCAGAGATGCTGGAGTACCTCCTGCTGGCCTGCCCGGCGCAGAGCCAGCCCCGTGGACTGCTCCTACAGGAGTTCCGCCGCCTCGGACTTCCTACCGCGCGACAGGAGGATATCCTCCCCCCCCCCCCCCCGAAACCACATCTCGGCCCTGCTCAGCGTAGTTGAGCACCTTGAATCGTCAGGACTCTCTACAACCCTCTAACAACCCCAGCACACGTGGGTAGCCGAAAGGCTACCTGCCTGCCGATTTGCTTCGCTCCTGCCATGGCGACATTTACACCCTTTCCCCTCCTTTCTACTTGCTCTCCCACTCTCCCCTCCCCGTTGGCGCTGAGCCTTGCTCTCCCAAGGGCTGCAGAAGATAGCGCCAACCTTCCCCTTTCGAACAAACCACTTAGTGGCCAGCTAGTCCATTGGCCCCTTTTCAGCGACGTCCTACAACGACGGCACATGGTCCGCGTAAACAGCTTCGCTGTAAAATCACCAATACTATAAGAAGCAGTGAATGCCACGTCCATGTGATGTCGGGGGATTCCCGAACGGTCCACGCCGCTTGACCAAGAGGAGCTGCTGCGGCTCGGTTTCTTCAAGGCCGCGCGTTTGCATTTTGCGCGAGCAGACCAGCGCCGTCTGCCGGGATCCAATTTACTCACTCACGGGTGGTGGCGGCGTATGCAGGGTGCGACTGTTTTCACAACAAATCCGCGCAGGGGCGGGGCCTCGCCTCGATGACGTATCACCATTTTCTTTTTTTTTTCTTCCTCTCTGTTTGGCGGCGTTCCGCCGTTGGAACGGACAACACGCTGGGCTGGTGGTGACTAGGCAAAACACTGTGGCTTCTGCTAAGAGATCGATGGTATTCCTAAATGAACGCATCACTGTTTTGATGGCCTAAATATATTCTCATTATCAGGAAGGGAGCAGTCTACCTCACTGGAGCAGTATTTTTTAATTGGGGGGTTGCTACGCTGCGCGCTGCAACACCCCAACGACCGCCGCTTCGCGTCGGCACCCGGCACCGCCGCTGCCGCCGCGGCATCGGGGTATAACCGACCGCACCGCCAAACAGAGAGGCAAAAAAGAGAAAATGGTGATATCATGAAAAAAAGCTTCTTGACAAGGCGGGAATTGACCCCGCGTGCCCCCTCTCTCAAAGCGAGCGTCGTAACCTCTAAACGAGACAGCCACACTTCCAGAGAATGCATCCATGCGAACCATATGATTGCGTTCGAGCGTCGCTACGTCATCGAAGCGAGGCTCCGCCCATGCCCGTATTTGTTGTGAAAACAGTCCACACGCGTATGCAACGATACCACTCCGACGCTCGGGAGCGGTTCGAATTGAATTTCGCTAAAGGTATGCGGACCCTCCAGACGCGATTTTCTCTTGGACTAAGTCCTTTCTTGGCACGAAACAAGCGCTGGAAGGTTTCTTGTATTCTACTTTAGCACTCCACGTGCGTCGACTTTGTATTTGCCTTTAGTGTTCTTTTAACATGACAATAATGGAGCCGCAGAGAAGCGGATATCACTCAGTTACTTAGCGTAGATTTGTCGAAGTACTGTATTTTAGCCCTTCATAATGGTAGAATCAATGACAAACATGATGAAAATATATATGCACGAAAGAACAACCGCTCTATAATTTCTTGTGAAATTTATGGCGAGTGTTGGTCCTTTTTATTAGTCAACAAACAAAATTCGTTATAGCAACAACGGATGCGCGAAACTGCGCGTTAGGCGCATCACGTCATCACTCCAATCATGAAAAGCGTTCCGGTGCCAGCTCCGTAATGCGAGGTTTCTCATTTTGGAGAGATCTAGAGATTCGCATCGCTCCTTGTCGCTCCCGTCTGGCTGGAAGATGTGTCTATCGCCTCTTGCGGCATACTAGGCGCCAACTCTTTCGAGCAGTTTGTTTGCCTTGAAGGGCTTGTCACGGGGGATGAAATCCTTGAGGGACGATCGAGGTCCGTTTGTCGATGTGTACTTCTCTTTAGAGGGGGAGGTGCGCTACATGCAGCCGCCAAGGGGGCAGATGGCGTCACCGCAGGCTCAGTGTGTGTGCCGCACAGCCGTTGATGGATGGGTGGATGGATGGATGCTTTGAGCGTCCCTTTTGAAACGAGATGGTGGGTTGCGCCCCAAGCTCGTGTTATTATTTTGTCTAATGTCCTAACTTCATTTTTGAGAAACAGATAAATATAAAGATTTCCAAGCATCAAACGTTTTGAACCATTACTGGGAACTCTGTTTCTGTACACCTCCGTTATTTGTGGTCTCCCTACTTTTCTGCCACCAGACCTCCAACCGCCTAAACTCTATAGCGGACATTGTTACTTTGCACCTTGCTATCCCTGAACCCAAGGGCTTCAAGAAGGTCAGAGGAGCCTAGACTTGCAGCTGGGTAGTTTTGTTCACATTCTAATAAAACATGCTCCACCATTTCCCTAGCTTTACCACAGCTAGCTCATGCGTCTTCGTCCTTGGTGTACCTCGCCTTATAACTGCGCGTTCTAAGGCATCGTGATCTAGCTCCGAAAAGTAAGGATCTTCCCTTTGAGTTATCATAAATTGTTTCTTTACCGATTTTGTTTTTTCCTTTGAGGTAGTTAGTCATTGCAAGTTTCGTTTCCATTGCCGCCACCCATAACCTTGTCGCAGCCTCCCTCACTTTGCGTTTGACGTTCTTTGTTGCCGTGTTGCTGGTCATACCGGTGGCGTATTCGCTGGTAAGGTTCCTAGTTCTTTTCCTCCACTGAAAGCCGTTGTGGCGCTGCCACCTGGCGAACCACGTGCACAACGACCGCCAGGGGGCAACGCTATACAAAAACAGAGACAAAAATGCTACAGAAGAAACATGTATAGCATAGCTGAATAAATCAAGCAGGCTCTTCCTGTCCCCACCCCACTTCGAATGCGATCCCAATAAATCTTGCCATTAAAGCTGCTCTTTGTTAGTTATGATCCCCCCTTCGTGCCTCCCTGATTGATATATTAAGCGAAGCTTTATAGACTCACAAATGTCGACGGTGGTGGTGGTGGTGGTGGCGGTGTCGTGCTGAGAAGTGGGCCGATTCTACGCAGCCCCAACCTCGAAGAACACTTATGGGCTGTACAACGGGCCCGCGACGCGGCGGAGAGGCTCGATCGGCCTCTCTGTCCCGACGTGGGAGCGGGACGATAGAGCAGAACGGGTCCAAGCTCAATGGCATATACCAGGGGCAAAAAGAAAGAGAAACAGAGAAAAAAGGAGAAAAAAGAGAGACAGAAAGAAACAGAGAGAGGAAGGAAGAAAGAGAGAAAAAGAGGGAAAAGAGAAAGAAAGTGAACGGGAGAGAGAGAGCACAAAGAACAAAGAGAGAGAGAGAACAAATAGAGAGAGAGCTAGGAAGAGAAAGAAAAAAGGGAGAGAAAAGAGAGAAGGAGAGAAAGAAAGAAAGATAGAGAGGAAAGAGAGAAAAACAGAAGGACAGAGCGAAATATAAATAGAGAAAGAGAAAGAAAGGAACAAAGAAAATCATCAGGAAGGTCAGATACACACATGACAAGCTTTTAAGCGAAGCTTTATAAGCTCACAAGTATCGGCGGCGGTGGTGGTGCTGTCACGCTGAAAAGTGGATCGATCCTGGCGATAATGCAGAAAGGGTCCAGGCTCAATGGCACATACCAGGTACAAAAAAGAAAGAGAGGAAGAAAGAAAGAGAGATAAACAAATGAAGAGAGAGAGAAAGAGAAAGAGAGCGAGAGAAAGTAAGAAGTGAAGCGGAGGTCGAAGATGTGTGTGGCCTCCGCGGAGGGGCGATATTGATCCACACACCCGGCATCGGCTCAAGCCCCAGGATCTCCTTTTACTTGGACACGGCTAAACGCGAGACGTTCCAACCACCGTGTGCTCGGGCCCGTGGTGTCGCAACACACCAAACGCCTGCTGACGCAGACGCCCCTGCGGGGAACTTATTAATTGCATTTCGCTTTATTATGCTAGTGATCTCCCCCTCTTCGAGAAAAACAGTTCAACGATTAAAATTGCACTATACTTGATACATGTAACTTTTAATGTAATGACCGATATGTTTTTTCTCCACGTCGAAGCAGTTCCTTGCTACGTACAGAACAAAAAAAAAACGTGGCGTTTCGTATCGTGCTCTGTGAAGAAGTTTTCTTTTGAAAAACATGGCACATCCAGAAAAAACAGGCAGATCCCACGTCCCGTGGGAATCGAAGTGTGCTTGTAGCCTACCAAGTTATGGAAACGACCATAAGAGCACCAAGACTTAGGTGGCGGTTTTATGACCTACACGACACGCATGCCATGACATGCATGTCTTGAGTCCTCAGGGGTCCGTTTAGCCACGCTTAAAGGGACCCCTTTTCAGCCTGTTCCTTCACTTACTACCACACCCAAACCCATTCCACTGGTTTTTCAGTGTTGATCTTTTTTCGCTGAGTCATTGTCATTTCTGCTGAGTCATGCTCATTACTATGACTTCTACCATTATGCTTTAGCGTTTCCTTCACTTAGTACCCACGTCAGAAACCATTTCTGTGGTTCTTGAGTGTTAAAATTTTTTGCTGAGTCATTGTCATTTTTGATGAGTGAAGCTCACGACTACGTCTTCTACCATCATATTATAGCCTTTTCCTTCACTTATTTTTTACGTCCGAACCCATTTCAGTGGTTCTCGAGCTTAAATTATTTTTGCTGAGTCATGCTCATGGCTACGGCTTCTACCACCATCGTTTAGTGTTTATTTCACTTAGCAAGCACGTCAGAACTCATTTCAGTGGCTTTTGAGTGTTATTCTTAGTTGCTGGGTCATTGTAATTTTTGCTCAGTCATGCTCATGACTATCACTTCTACCATCATTCTTTAGTGTTTCCTTCACTTACTACTCACGTACCGAACCAATTTCAGTGCTTTTTGAGTGTTAATATTTTTTTCGCTGGATCATTGCCATTTTAAGCAGCCTGTTTCATGACCTATATGACACGCATGTCACGAAATTCATGTCATGACCTATCATTTATGTTCGCCATACAATGTTGTCATACTATGCCAATTTTGGTAGCTACCAATTTAACGAAACTGCCATGAGAGCACCAAGACGTAGGCAGCTGTTTCATGAGCTACATTGCCATCCATGTCATGATATTCATGTCATAACCTATCATTTATGTTCGTCAAATACTCTTGTCATACTTTGCCAATTTTCGTAAATGCAAAGTTAACGGCACGACCACGAGAGCACCAACATGGAGGCAGCTAGATAGACAGATTGATAGATAGATAGATAGATCCATCCTACCTTTGTATGCGCTGTGCCTTTCGCCTTTCAGTTTCTGTTGAAGCTATAGACCGCACGAGCCTTCGCTCGCTACTGCGCCGCGCTTGCTCAAGCTAGCGTTCTGACAGCGGTTGTCTGCGGTCATCGAGTGGGATCTATTCATGTTTGCTTCTGCGCGCTGACACCATGTTTGTTAATTCAGTTAGTAGGCGAATGTGCCCAAGTTTGCAGCAGCCGATAAAACTACTATCCTTACTTCGTATAGCTCTCTACTAATTTGCTATAGCAATTGGTGCTTCTCCTCTCGGGCAAAACTACGACTTTTTTTTTATCTGCAAGAATTGCTATGCTTACCTAACGAGAAAACATGTGCGTGCGTCCGTCCATCGTTCCCGTAAGACTGATCGCTTTCAAGATATATGCCCGCGCGTCTCTCAACACGGAGCTGCGAAAACACAGCGCGCAGAGCTATCAGCAGTCGTCACTCTCTGTCCGCATCGCAGACCGCTTTCAACAGACGCTCCGCGCGGCCGTACCAGAGTATGTTTGATCGGTCCGTGCCGTCGCCGTAGTCATTTGATAACGGTTCATAATGGTTGGACGTGGATGGCGAGCCGGAAGCGCCCTTCCTTTGACGCGCGAGAGGCAACGGGGTTGGGGGGAGGCGAGGGATGTGGAGCGCTTTGACTCAAGCAGCGGCTGCTTACGGCGCAGCCACGCCACGGCTCTCGACCGAAACTGCAACCTTTCTATTTATTTATTCATTTTAGCCGCCGGCCCAGATGCATTATAGGGGGAGTTGTACTCATGTAGAAACACATGACTACATGTCTGCTTTGATGGATGGATGAAGAACTTTATTAGGGTCCTTTAGGGCGCGCGCTAGCGCGCAGTTGGCCGCTCCCACGTCGGGACAGAGAGGCCGATCGAGCCTCTCCGCCGCGTCGCGGGCCCGTTGTACAGCCCATAAGTGTTCTTCGAGGTTGGGGCTGCGTAGAACCGCATCACAACGTGAAGTGTTGCTGTCATCGCCGCGTAACGCGGTACACCGCCAGAACATGTGAGGTAAGCTCGCTATGTCATTGCATAGTGCACATGCATTTGTTGTCTGAATTTCGGGGTACATTTTGTGAAGAAGCAGTGGGTTTGGGTATGCCCCCGTCAGTGGAAGCCTTAGTGTTAAAGCCTGAGGTCTATAGAGTTTACAATGTGGGAGGGGGTAGATCCTACGAGCCAAGTAAAAGTGCTTAGTAATTTCGTTGTAAGAAGAAGGAGAGTCCCGATTTTCAGTATCCCCAACGTCACGCTGTTAGTTACTTGTAGCTTCCGCGGTTGATAATCCCTCGCGCAGCATTTTGTGCCGACTCATTAAGGTTGGGCGGGGCACCCTCGGTCTGTCCCATGTGGGCTGGAAACCAGATCACTGTGTGTGGCTTGATCTGTTTTCTTCCTAGTATCTCTAGGGCCAGATCGGATATGGTTCCTTTGGCAAATGCCCGAACGGCTGATCTCGAGTCACTGTAGATTGATGTCCTCTTGTCGTCCAATAAGGCCATCTCTATTGCTGCCTGCTCTGCGATCTCAGAGGACGGTCGTCCGAATCGAGATTGCGCTCGTTACTTTACTTTCATGGTCTACGCTAACCGCAGCGAAGGCCTGTCCGTCGGCGTAGCGCACTGCGTCTACGAAACTGGTCTCCGAAGCCCGTTCACGAGCCTTTTCCAGGAGGGACTTCGCGCGCGCCCGACGTCTTCCCACGTTGTGCTCCGGATGGACGTATCATGGGATCGGAGCGTCAATGATGCGGTGCCGCTGCTCTCGAGGGATGCTGCAGAACTTTGTTTTTATACTACTGTGGGGGGAACGCCCAGCTCCTGCCGGATGTGTCTTGCAGATTGTGTAGTAGATAGTCGGACGAGCTCGGCCCTCTCCTGCGCTTCCGCCAATTCCTCTAGCGTGTTATGCATGTCGAGTTGAAGTAAGCTTTCCGTGTGTGTGTATATGGAGAGGCCGAGAGCTCTCTTGATTGCCCTCCTGATTAATGCGTTGAGCTTATCCCGCTCCGATCTATGGCAGTTGTGCATGGCCGCGACGTAATTGAAATGGAAAGCAAGTAATTGAAATTGAAAGCATTTACCAATCTCACGAGGTTGTCTTCTCCGAGGCCTTGCTGCTGGTTGGCCACTGTTTGCTTTGATAGATTCCTGTTTATACAATACTATGTAGAGTAATACAAAGGCAGGGAGCGACTAACGAGAAACAATATGTTTAACAAATTAACGGAAGTATGGATACGGACTCTTTTATTAAGGACCCGGAAATACAGTATCTGAAGCAATGCGAAACTCGAAGGGACCAGCAGTTGACGTCACTGATTCGGAAACGTAGTTCCAGTCCTGAGACACCAGGGGTATGAACAATTGGGAGCAGGTTCGCATTATAGGTAATATACTGTTACGCGAAGGACGAGTCAGTAAGGCGAGCAACTATTTACCGGTTAGATTCACAGCGCCAGCCCAGCTCGTTCTTCCTCTTCTTTTCTCGAGTGATGGCGCCCATGCGCCTCGTTCAAACAATCAAATACCACACGCGTGTAGCATAATCCCCCAGCGGCAGAAGCGACGTCCCGGAGCGTCTAAATGTCATCACTGGGAGGGTTATCTTGTTTCAGTCGTGTAACGTGCATGATATCGCTGGAGTGGGAAGCAGATGGAGCGTCAGGGGCGATCTCGTAGGTGACGGGAGTCACGGCACGAAGCTCTCGGTAGGGGCCTGTGTAACAAGACAGGAGTTTTTCTGACAGGCCGACCTGACGCGACGGAGACCATTGAAGCACCGAAGAACCAGGCCGGAAGTGCACGTCTCGGTGTCGCCGGTCGTACAAACGCCTTTGACTCTCTTGGGAGTTCAGAAGGCGGTCACGGGCTATTTCCCTTGTATGGGCAGCGCAGGCGACGGCATCAAGTGCATATTCACTGGTGGGTGCCGCGTGAACAGGGAGGGTTGTGTCGAGCGGCAATGCTGGTTCTCGGCCGAACAGAAGGAAAAATGGGGAATAGCCGGCTGTGTCGTGGCGCGAGGAATTATATGCAAAGGTGACAAACGGTAGAGTGAAGTCCCAGTCAGTGTGGTCTGAAGAGACATACTTCGTGAGCATGTCTGTGAGAGTGCGATTAAGACGCTCCGTGAGGCTATTTGTTTGCGGATGGTATGACGTGGATAGCTTGTGCCTCGTGGCACAGGACTGCAGGATGTTCTGTGAGATGTTGTCGCGGAGCTCCATGTAATAAAATCACGTTGCGTAGAAGAAAATCGGCAACATCTGTGGCGCAGCTTGTAGGGAGCGCTCGGGTGATGGCGTAGCGCGTGGCGTAATCTGTGACCACAGCGATCCACCTGTTCCCAGATGTAGAAAAGGAAAAGGACCAAGTAAATCTAAACCAACCCGAAAAAATGGCTCCACGGGAATGTCGATTGCTTGAAGGTACCCAGCAGGGAGCGTGGATGGTGTCTTGCGTCGCTGGCATTTCTCACACGCAGCTATGTATCTTCGAACGGAGCGAGCAAGCCCTGGCCAAAAGAAGCGTCGGCGGATCCGGTCGTAGGTACGTGACACACCGAGGTGACCGGCAGTGGGGAGGTCGTGAAGTTCGTGGAGAAAAGCCGAGCGAAGGTGTTTAGCGATCACAAGGAGTAATGCTGCGCCGTCGGGGTGAACGTTGTGGCGGTAGAGTACACCATCTTGAAGTGTGAATAAGCGAAGTGAACTGTCGGCAAGTGGCGATTCCAGGCGGTCAATGATGATACGCAAGGACGGGTCACGGCGCTGCTCATCGGCGACATGGACCAGTGGAAAAACAGAGAGAACGCAGGCGTTGGTGTCAGGCTCAGACGTAGAGGTCTGGTCTTTGACTGGGTAGCGAGAGAGGCAATCTGCGTCCTGGTGTTGGCGTCCCGACTTGTACGTCACTGTGTAGGGATATTCTTGTAGTCGGAGAGCCCAATGACCAAGCCGGCCAGTAGGGTCCTTGAGCGACGAAAGCCAACACAGCGCATGATGGTCTGTGATTACTGAGAAGGGCTTGCCATATAAATATGGGCGGAACCTTGAACCAGCCCAGACGAGAGCAAGACATTCGCGCTCGGTAAGCGAATAGTTGCGCTCTGCAGTTGTCAGGAGCCGGCTAGCGTGTGTCGGTGTTGGCGTTACGCTAAGACGGCGCCGATCTCATAACCACTGGCATCGCTTTGGACCTCGGTGGGTGCGGACAGGTCAAGTGGGCCAAGATCGGTGGATTGGTCAGAATTCTGATAAGGCGTGAAAATTCGGCAGCCTGAGGGGAACCCCACATAAAAGGCACGGCTTTCTTCAGAACTTCAGTGAGTCGTCGAGCGATTGCTGCGAAATCTTTCACGAATCGTCTGAAATAAGAACAGAGCCCCACAAAACTCCGGACGTCTTTGACAGGCTGAGGTACAGGAAAAGCCGTTACTGCTTGAACCTTCTCCGGGTTGGGTTGTACTCCGGAAGAACCGACGAGATGGCCGAGCACTGTAATCTGTCGGCGCCCTAAGTGGCACTTCGATGAGTTTAATTGGTGCCCAGCCTTGCAGAACACGTCAAGGATGGCTGCGACGCGCTCAAGGTGCGTCGCAAATGTACGAGAAAAGACAAGGACGTTGTCGAGGTAACAAAGGCAAGTTGACCATTTGAAACATTGAAGCAGAGAGTCCATCATCCGTTCGAGCGTGGCGGGGGCATTGCATAACCCGAACGGCATAACCTTAAATTGGTAGAGGCCATCTGGAGTGACGAAAGCGATCTTTTTTGGTCTGGCTCATCGACGGAAATCTGCCAATAACCAGATCGATGGTCAATGGACGAAAAGTATTTGGCACCGTGAAGACAATCAAGAGCGTCGTCAATTAGTGGTAAAGGGTAAAGGTCCTTTTTAGTGATTCGGTTTTAGGAACTCAGAAACGCCACGTGCCATCTTTATTTTTGACGAGCACGACCGGCGAAGCCCAAGAACTCGACGAGGGCTCAACAACGCCTTTGGCGAGCATCTTGTTTACTTCCTGCTGAATAACTTGCCGCTCTGCCGTGGACGCACGATATGGTCGGCGGTGAATGAGAACAGCATCACCAGTGTTTATACCACGCTTAACAAGGGACGTCTGACCAAGTGGGCGATTGTCAGTGTCAAATATGCCGCGGTAGGAAAGCAAAAGGCGATATAGGGCGGCTGCTTGGTCAGGGGCGAGGTCCGGAGCGACCATGGGACGTAATGGGCCGTCGAGGTTCAAGGCATCCTGCGGGTAATCAGGAGGATCTGGAGACGCGTCGGCTGCAAAAGCAGTGACGTGGTCGTCTGTCACTGATCGGAGCGTGGCCACCGCTATGCCTTCAGGTAACACTTGCTTCGTCAAGCCAAAATTGATAACGGGGAGACACATCCGATTAGCGTCAAGGGTAACGACGGAGTGTGGCACAGAGATGTCGCGCGCCAGGAGGACATCACGAATAGGCGCGACGACATAGTCGCCATCAGGCACGGCTGCCGTTGAGGCCAATTCGACGAAGGTTAGGGCTTTTGGAGGTAACCGAACAAACGCTGTAGTGCAGAGGGTGTTCGGCTGTTCGGGGCGAACGTCGGAAAGAAGAGGAAGCTCGAGGCACAGCGTACCGGTGGAGCAGTCGATGAGGGCAGAATGCGTCGTCAGAAAGTCGAGTCCGAAGATGAGGTCATGAGGGCAACTGGTCAGCACGGTGAACAGGACTGGAACTTGGCGGCCAGCATTTCCTACGCGAGCAGTGCACGTACCCCTGACGGCAACAGTGGCGCCATTAGCGACGCGTACGGCTCGAGTGATGGCAGGCGTAAGCATTTTTTGAGGCGACGACATAGATTAGCGCTCATTATGGACACTTGGGCTCCAGTATCAATCAATGCCTTAAACGGAACACCATCCACGTCTACTTGAATTAGGTTCGCGTTCGTGAGGAGCGTCAACGAAGGATTTGGACAGGACGAACGTGATGCAGCAATACGATTTCAATCTTTTGTGCACGATCTAAACGAGGTGAAATGGACGTCGGTGGAAGAATAAGGTCGCTCTGTAGAATGAGATTGTAGCTCTTCTTGTACAGCGGAGCTGTTAGAACCTCGCTATAATGACCATGCCGTCGTCCGCAGCTTCGCCGAGTTGGGGGAGAGAGAGTGAAAGCAGGGTATAAAAATAGCATCACACAGCATAGCAAATGCGAGGTGGAGAGGAGAAGTGAAGCAGGTGGTAGTGCGACGCGTTGAGCTGTTGCCGACGCCGATCGCGTTTCCGCCCGTACGCGCCGAACGCACCGGTGTCCATGACTGCAGCCGATGCCTCTGGCGGCGGCTCGGCAGGTTTCGACCAGAGAAGTGGGGGGGGGGGGGGGGGTATTCTGTGAGAGTCCACCTAGTGGACCGTCCACTTCGGCTGTCACCAATGGCGGCCCCTTCACGAGCGCGAAGGCGACTGGCAGGCACCTTCGCGCTCGTGAAGCTGCAGCCAATGGCGACAGCCGAAGTGGACAGTCCACTAGGTGGACTCTTACAGAATACCTCCCCAGGACACTCGTCGCTTCCTAAAGACTGAAGCGATAGCTATTGAAGCTGCAACCAAGCGTTGCAGAAGAGAAAATCCAAAGTTTAGATTGCGGGAAGCCGAAAGTTCGCGTAGGCGAGGAAGCCTAGCAAAAGTTAGACTAAGTGTATGATTTGCCACTACTTTACTAGGTTTTCCCCAGCTCTGGTCTCCGGTGTTCGCGATAGCAGAGCCACGCGTAATTTTTTTGTGTTGTTGCGAAACGCATAGAGGTGAGTATATTTGCGACCGCAAGAGAGGGCAGCAAGCTGTAAAGATAGATAACTTGTTTTTCATACTGCCGGCGAATTTCCGCTCCACAAGAACAACTTTTGGTGAATCCGCATAATTCGTAATTTTGGACGTAGTTTATCAAGCACTTTTTGTAGTCTCAATCAGAGTGTAGGTGCTCGGCTACAGCCGTATGGAAATATATGCGAAGCTGCCCTTGATTATTTATGGAAAAAATAAGATTACTTTCCTAATGTTCTATTTCAACACTTCTATACCATATTTGCCAGACATAACTTTCCTTCATCAAATTATCATCTATAAAAACCGAAAAGACCGCGAAATATCTGAGATTCCCTTTACTACATCGCATTTATGCAAGACACTGGTCCGATTGACGAATGGTGACGCATTCTTGACCTGGAAAGAGACGCACAGGTGGAGAATTTGACGGTCACGGGTTTGTACCACGCCGCGTTGTACAGGCGCGGAAGGTCGAACTTACACACTGCATAAAATATGAAATGAGGCGCTGGCATTACACGAAAGAAACATTGATTATTTGATTCTCACATTGCTTACTGCTAAGACGCCACTGCATAGTTAGATAAGAGACTTACTCTATGCATCAAACTCTTGTAGATATACTCTGAATTCGCGAGTAGGCGAAGAATTCTCACAGCTACATTGAAAAACATCATCCAGAAAACTAGTCCGAGGACGATGTTTGCTTTAGACAACAGACAGGCATAAGACGTGAAACAATGGCTCCAATTTCAGCAATGTGTCTTATGTATGCTTCCCTTGACTGCAATAATATCGTAAGCTATGGGAGATGTCCTTCTTTCTTTAAACCGCATCATGAGGCCGTGTTGGCGTCGGCTGAGAGTGAGAGAGAGATTGTGGTTGTGACGAGGAAGATGCGCGGCTTCGGCTACACCTTTTCACACTGAACTGCTGTATACTAAATCTGAAAGAATAAGGAGGAGGAAGATAACATATGGCATGCGCAGATAGCTGCGCCGCGCCCGCGCGTATCACCTTGAGAGACACGTGGCACAAGCACGTACGGTCTCGCGTGACGTCAAGACCGGCGCGCACGACTGGCCCCGTGTAGTCGGGCATTGCACAGCCTTGCTGGCCAAAATCATGCATCAGGCGAGCAGGGTGAACGAGGGTCGCTCGTATAAAGAGCTACGAAGAAACAAAGATTGGACATGAGCCGCCATGGTTAATAAGGATAAGAGAGACGCTGGCTAACACTCCCCAAGTCAGACTGCACACATACACGAATACTCAGGAATGTGGATGTGGGAACAGCCGCCGCTGTAACCCGCTTGGTGGAGCAACGCACGCGTAATGCGGAGGTTGTCGGTTCGACTCCGGCCGGCAGCAAGTTGTTTTCTTAGTCCATATACATCTCATTTCACTGTTCCAATACTACGCTTCGATAAAAACTACAAATAATTACCCTTGTGCTTCGCTTGGCTTCGTATGAAGTTACATCGAGCAACAGCGCAAGAGACGGGACAGACCGAAGCAACCAGGCAGAAGACATTCCCATATCTGGAAAGCGATCGTCTTACCGGAAGGACGGACGGACACACGGACAGTTTTCGCGTTGGGTAAGCATAGAAATGCTTACGCAAGTTGTGAACTCTGCCGTTCGTAAACATTAACATTGCACGTTGCTAAATGTTGCGTACGTTTACAATAAACGTGGTTGTAAGCATCGCTATGGTACAGCCTTTATTACCCACTTTTCGCTACATATATTGATATAGTTGCGTTTGATCTGCTTTATTTATTTTATTTTATTTATGAATACTGCAACCCTAACATAGGGTTTTAGCAGGGTGGGTATACATTTTCTAAATGTACAAAACGGCAAAACAAATAAATATAAAACAAGTAAGGCGAGTACATGCTTTCAGACAAGACAACGGTTTGCAATAAACCGGCATAAGGGCATATAATGAAATCAGCGCTACATTCAAGCTGATCACGAGTGGAGAATCGCTACAGTGATTGAAATAAACAGCAGGAGCACATGTAATAGAATTCAGACACTCACTACTGGAGCAGTGCAGCAAAAAGGTTCAAGGATGACTGTGAAACAACTTCGTTACTAAGATTATTCCATTCTGTAATTGTCGTAGGGAAAAACGAATACTTGAATGTGTTATTACGGGTGGAGAATGGGGTTATTGTAAAGGCATGCCTCTGCCTTGTGGCATATCCTGTGGAGAAATGAAGTATATGTGATAAGTCTAACTTAAAATAACCTTTAACTAACTGAAAGAAAAATTTCAATCTCAATACTTTATTTCTTTGTGTAGGTGTTGGGAGGTTGGCTTTTGCTAATAAACATGTTATTGAAGAACGGCCGAAACTGTTATAAATAAATCTAACAGCTCTCTTTTGAATTTTTTCCATTTCGCTTATATTTTTTCTAGTGTTAGGGTACCAAATTATGGATGCATAATCTAAAGTAGGTTGAACAATTGCCTTAAATGCAATAAGGCGAACGGCGGGAGTGGAGAGCTTGAGAGCTCGTCTAAGATAAAAAAGTTTGTAATAGCACGAGCTTATTACAGTGTTAATATGTCTCGTCCAGTTAAGGTCATTCGAAATCCAAAGACCAAGGTACTTATAGTGTTGTACCTCCTGCAAAAAAACATTATTGGCTGAATATGCGAAATGAAGAGGGTTAAGTTTGTGAGAAATTTTCATGAAAACAGTCTTTTTAAATTTAACTGACATCTGCCATTTATTGCACCGACGAATGACCTTTTGAAATGCATCATTTAAATGAATCTGGTCTTTATGGTTTTCTACTTCTGAGTACAGGATGCAGTCATCCGCATATAATTTGACTTTTACAGGTATTTCATGTGATATATCATTTATAAACAACAAAAAGAGAAGGGGCCCGAGCACGGAGCTTTGGGGGACACCCGAGTCAACCGGTACTGTACGAGAACAATGATCATTGAAAAAGACGTACTGTTTTCGATTCGAAAGATAACCGGAAATCCAATTTAGAAGCTGGGTATTTTTAAGAATTAAATCCAATTTGAAGAGTAATTTATTGTGAGAGACCGTATCGAAAGATTTAGCAAAATCCATAAAAATTGCATCTACCGGTTTTCCGGAATTTATAGATAGTGCGAAATCATGAACTGTAGTTACCAGCTGGGTAGAAGTAGAAAATCCTTTCCTGAATCCATGTTGTGAACCTGACAAAATATTGTGCTTATCTAGGAATTCTGAAATATGCTTATGTATTATATTGTCACGTAGTAGTGACGGTAGAGAAAACAGTCGCAAAACTGTGTATGACGAAACTGGTTGTTTATTGGGCGAACCTGTGCCCACAAAAGCAAGCTACACTCAAAGCACAACGATAGCGGCGAACACAGTCGGCGATCGTCGAAAATCTGATCAGCGGCGAAACGCGTCGGCTTTTATACCTGAGTCATCGAAGGTTCTAGATTAATCCCTGATGCCCGCGTGTCTTCCAGAAAGTTCTAGAGAATTCGCGTCAGTCATGCAATCAGATAACATAAGCGTCGGTGAAAACAGGCAATGGAAAGAAGCATCGATAACGTTCTAGAAACTTCCGATACAGGCGCGTCCTGCGCCGAGCGATAACGTTTAACATTTGTTAGCTGGTGGAAAGCGGCCACCGGTGAAAGATAAACATCTATACGTGTCAATATGCTCAAGTAGTTTACAGGAAGTTGAAATTAATGAGATCGGCCGATAGTTAGCAACACAATGGGGATTTCCACTCTTATGTAGGGGCTTCACTTTAGAAGTTACCCAGTCATCCGGAACTTGACCATCTTTGAGAGATTTAGAAAAGAGAATTGTTAGGTACTTTAAAACCCATTGTGCATAGCGTTTTAAGAACTCATTCGGTACTCCATCAGAACCTGAAGAGTTTTTAACATCAAGTTTCAAAAGCAAATTCAAAACTCCCTCTTCCCTTATGACAACATCCGATAGGGGTGAGCTTGACACATCAAATGTTTCCAGGACTCCGTTATCCCTTATAAAAACAGATTTAAAATGTTCATTGAAAGCATTAGAAATGACAGAGGACTCACTAGTTTCTACACCGTCAATTTCAAAAACGTCAGTGGTCACAGTATTAGGCGAAATTAAACTCCAGAACCTCTCGGGAGACGAAGACATGAGACTCGGAAGTTGTTGGCCGTAATAGCGTTCCCTGTCAGACAATACATTTGCTTTCACTTGAGAAGCAAGTTCAGAAATTCTTTGCTGGAGAATACTTACGTCTTTAGAGTACCGTCTTTGATTTTTTAAACGTTTGAGCCGTCTTCGCAACTGCAACGTTTCCCGAGAAATCCAGGGGTTCTTTCCTTTCGATTTTTTTACAATGCGTGGAACAAATCTATCAATACACTCATTTATAATGTCCTTGAAACCCTTCCACAAATAATGAATATCAGTAGTGCAACTCGAAAAAGAATCAAATTCAAACGACAGTAAGTCCAATATCGAAGTGTCATCTGCTCGTGAAAAGTTTGGGAACGAGACCCTCTTGCAATTTTTCTTTAAAACAACATCAGAAAGCGTAAGTATCACTGCCTGATGATCAGATATTCCAGGGAGAACAGAGCAGCTAGCTTGAGCAGAGATTGAGCCACTAATGAAAAACAGATCTAGAATTGAACAAGAGTTTGCCTGTATTCGAGTGAATTCATCAACGATTTGCATTAAGTCAAACGAAAACGCTATATCAATCATTTTTTCACCAATTTTATAGTTAGGTTGTTGCAAAGAGAAAGATGGCCAATTAACATGTGGTAAATTAAAATCTCCAGCTATTAACATGCGCGACAAGGTAGTTGTGTAATTCATCCAGAACATCCATGGAGGAATTGGGTGGGCTATAAATAGCTCCAATGACATACCTGGTCTTTCCGTAATACGCTTTGCAAAATATGCCTTCTAAATTACGTATGTCATGCATTTTTGTAATTTGCAATGACTGTCTAAACAGGATCGCCACCCCACCACCTCTACTCCCACGGTCATTCCGATACACACGGTAGCCCCGTGGAACAAATTCACTATCAAGTATGTTATCGTGCAACCATGTTTCGGTTAGGATAGCAATATGGGGGCTATAGGCCAGGAGGGTTCCTTCTAATTCTGCGGTTTTGTTAATAACACTTCTACAGTTTATATTTAGTATTTTAAGCGACTGAATGCTGCACTTGTTCCGTCATTTTGCATTCTTCTTTACCTTAACACGTGCATTTTTCGCTTCATCCCAACTAAACAAGTTCCCATCCACACTCAGTCGATTATAGAGAAGCTTTACTTTAGCACCGTTCTCTCTCTTTTTCGGAACTTTTCCACAGATTTCTGCGTGCCTCACGAACCTATATAGCTTATATATTTAATGTACAAGAAAGACGCTGGGGCATGTTTAGCATTTTTTTTTGTCGCACAATGCATGTCAAGTCGCACTGTGGGTCTAGGAAGTGGATTAAGATGGACGTGGTAGATGCAGCGAGTTATATAAATTGTACGTGTACACCGTTCTTCAATGGTATTAGAGTTGCATGCCGAAACGAATGAGCGGGGGCCACAAGCGTGACGCAGTTTGTCCATCTTGTTACGCAAATATCATTAAGATTCTGCCACGTAAGCGTTGCCGTTACGGGCAATTGGCTCGTCAGCGCTTCGGGGCAATACTGGTCTGGTATTGGGGAAAATACGGCCGGGAGGATCTCACGGGCGAAAATCCTCATATATAGGCAGGTGACTCCTGCAATTCTTCCCGCATGTTGCTGTGACCGTTCCTGACGTCACCAGGTTTCTTTTTATGTAGAACGAACTCTTTTTTATGCACTACTCCTTAAACCCACTTTTCGCTACATATATTGATATACTTGCGTTTGATCTGCTTATATATTTAATGTACAAGAAAAACGCTGGGGCATGTTTAGCATTTTTTTTTGGTCGCACAATGCATGTCAAGTCGCCCGGATACTCAAAAGATTATGAATAAGAACAATGGTGACAATATACTCATTAGTTTATAGTGCGTTATTCGCTGTCGCAAAAAAGTTACATTTTCTGGTTGGAAAAGTGGCGCGAAGGACATACTTAGCAACAGAGACTGGAAAAGGAATGAGAATGGTGCTTGCAGGCAAACCGACAGAAAACTCCATTTAGGAGCCACCGAAAAGAAACTATAACTGAGTTTTATTGTTTCAAAGTATTCTTTCGATAGGGCATCTTGGTTCCTTTTTTCCAGAAAACGACAATTATTATGGATAAAACGAAAGCCCAAACTGTATTTTCTAAAAATTCGAGCTGAAATCTTAGCGCGTGTTTTTTTCTTGCATTATATAGGGTCGAGTTGGCGAAATAAAATATATCCTAACATCTCGAATTAGCACTGTGCTCGTAGCAAACTGCACCGCATGGTATTTCTTTTAGAGTAAAGGTGGCTATGGCTAGGATGTGGGGTTTTGTGGCGTCCGCAAGGAAAAACTGTCATCATCAGATATGGCTCGAGCGTAGTCGTAGTCTGCTTCCACAGCTGGCTGGGTTGCCGCTAATAATCCCAGCGTAGAATTTCACTTCTCTTCCGTTGTCGTAAATGGGAGCTAGGCAGCGTTTACGGGGGGGGGGGGGAAGGGGGGGGGGTTATCGGCGATTGCTTAAAGGGCAACTCCGGCGATTTTTCGATGTCAACGGATATCGCTGAAATTCGCTGGGTCTGTTCCTCTGAATACCTGCGTCATGTCATAAAAAAGCAGGCTTGAGAGTTGCACACATTTTTTACAACTGAATTGCATTTATTGCCTCGAGCACCCTAACTTACCTCCTCCTCAGTTATAGGCCACATTGTGTATGACGTCAGGAATGGTCCGCACAGAGCATGCCGGGATCATGCAGACGACAGCGACGAGAGCGTGTAGAAGTCGACGTTCGTGAGTTAGTGCATGGCGTGAGATGTTGCTGTCGCGTAAAGTTGCATTCCCTGTGGACGGGCAAGTGATGCGGGGTGGCAAGCGGTGTTGCGTTGTTGGCTGCACGAACTTCAGCCCTCGCCATCCGCAAACACAGTTTGAGCCGATGCCGATCGCGTTCGCCGAGGTTAAGCCTATCACAGTGGCA
This sequence comes from Dermacentor silvarum, assembly GCF_013339745.2. NCBI lineage: Eukaryota > Metazoa > Arthropoda > Arachnida > Ixodida > Ixodidae > Dermacentor > Dermacentor silvarum. Next base: position 108,561,790 of record NC_051163.1, read on the forward strand.
GAGTTCGTGCGTCTGCTGCTGGCGGACCACACCCACTGATATGAAGCTAATTAAGCTATTAGGATGAGGAAAGCTGCTTGTGTAGTTCAGTTTTGACCATACGAATTTGAAATAAACCATTTCTCATTTCGTACAGTGCACACGCAAAAAGCTAGAAGCGACAACACGACGCGCAATCAACATCCGTGTACGTTGCCGTTCTCGAATGCGGCCAGTCGCACTCGCCGGCGCTTCCCTAAATGAATTGTGACTACGCAAATCCATGGGTGTATTATTACCTATTGTTATGCTGACTCATTATTTAGCTTACGAGGTGCACTGTTTGCCTCGTATCCCAAATGGGCAGCAAGCGGAGGCCCCTTCGATATAGCATGCGTAAACAACCGTCTCTTTCAGCTGCCAACGATGTCATACTTCATGACATCGGCGTTTCCGCGAGAAAACTATACATTCTCTAAATGAACGATCATACGCGCAATGTCCTAATCTATGTCTACTTTACGGAACACTAATTGTGCGCATGAAGAGAATACGAAGAATGATAAGCAGGCTGCACAACGCTTCCCTACTACGGTCTCCCGCTCGCTGTTTCCGAAGGTGTGTGGTCGCACGTATCAGCGTGACCCAGAGTGATGTAACGGTGCTTACATGCGCAAGCTCTACGTGTTTTGATATGTTCTGACATTAATTGATGTCATCGATGAGCGGCTACCTCAAGCGAACGACGTATGAGCGGTCGATGTACCTGCCGATGTAAACAAATGCACCGGTGGCGCTTTGGACTGTCGGCGGCGTTCTTGTGGGATACTGATACGGAACGTCGTGCTCCACATCTTACAGTGAGCATGCGAAGCGGTTCCCTGAGAGGGGTAGAACACCTAAAATAGCAAGCAGCACGTATATCAGTGGTTAGGGCTACCCTTGGTCTTCATGTCGCAGCGCGATATGTTACGCATGGGTGCTGGCTATATTGGTGGAGGACGGCGATTCGTGGCTATTGAATTCTTCTGAATCATAACTGTGACTGTTTGACAGATCCGAATAGGTGGTGCAGCTTATATGCAATGTCACCCGAAGGTCCGGCGCGGTCACAAATAACTGAGCGTCTGCTCTTCGCCGGTTTCGTTCGCCCCGCGGGCGAGACCGGCATGCGTTGCGCGCCTTCCCCGCCGGGGATACATTCGTGACGTCACACGCAGAGGTTCGCTCGGCTGCTTGCTCAGGTTTTGGTTTGGTTTTTGCTCTTTTTTGCTTTTTTTAAAATTATTTTCCAATTTGCGGAACAATTCTCCCATCAGGTGCGTCACAGGAGGGTCTCGGGAACCTAAATATTTTATTTGCTCGACATGGTCAAAACATCGCCGGAGTTGCCCTTTAAGGGTGTATGATCCATTCAGTGCATGTCTTACGTGACCGTCGGATTTGTTAACCGAGGCGATACGCGAATGTGTGTACCCACCTATCGTCACAGTGACCACCGATTAAGACGACAAGTTTATTCGTACCTTTGTTCAGCATTTAGTGTCCTCTCTGTGTCGTGCGCTAAACAGCTTCGCTGGTCCTCCGCCTTCACAGAGTGAAATGGGTCATGAATTTTCTTAATATTTTTTTTAACGCAAGAGCGTCAAATGCCCCATCGATCGGAAAAGTCGGCGTCTGAAGCAGTCAAACAGCTCCTAAAGGGTCGACCCATTGGCTACGACGCCACGCCCAGAGCGGGCCTCGACAAATTTATATTGGCTGGGATGCCATATGTCACGGGCGCGCATCGACGGAGCAGAGTGGCGAAAGAGAACACCTGATGCCGCACCTGTGTCAGGTGTTGCGTCAGGGGAGAGGGAATAGCCGCGACCGCACGTCACCCTCGCTCTCGAAAGCCGGCGCGTGGTCCGTATCTCTCTTTGACCCCCTCCGGGCTTAGCTGATTGCTGCGTGCGCCAGCCGGCCTTGGTGGCCGCTGCTGCTTTCTCGGACCCTCGTTGCGCAGGACGTCGGTGGCATGCGACGTTGGCCCCGCAGGCTGCTGCTGCTTGCTGGCTCTGGCAGCACGTACCGCTACGGTACATTACTCGAAGCGCAAAACTCGAATTACCGCTCAGCGGCGTTCAACTTGACATTGATGCTCTTGCATTCACAAGCCATAAGCATTGTCTAGGTGTCCTAGGATTTTTTTTCAGGACTACTCGTGCAAGAATTACGCATTTGATTCAAGTGTTCCTAACATAAAGTATGGTGAAGACGGCAAACTCAAGAGAAAGAAACATAATTTGAACAATTTTGTAGACAGTAAACTTCGCCAGAGGATACAAATAATGCCAAAATCCGCGACGTCTTGGCAAACTAGCTTCGGAACTGCTGGCGAACGTCGCCGCCCACTTTATTTGGCGACTTTTATGCCTTGCGAAGTTTCCTGTCCGCGTAAAATGCTGGCTGTTTGGCCGTTGCAGTCGTGATCATCATCATCAGCCTATATTTATTTCACTGCAAGACGAAGGCCTCTCCTCGCGATCTCCAATTACCCCTGTCTTACGCCAGGTGATTCCAACTTGCGCTGCAAATTTCCTTACTTCATCCCCCCACGTAGTTTTCCGCCGTCTTCGACTGCGCTTCCCTTCTTTTGGTATTCATTCTGTTATTCTAATGGTCCACCGGTTATCTATTTTACGCATTACGTGGCTTGCCCAGCTCCATTTTTACCTTCTTAATGCCAACTAGAATGTCGGTTATCTCTGTTCACTTTCTGATCTACCCCACTCTCTTCCTGTCTCTTAACGTTAGGCCTACCATTTTTCGTTCTATCGCCCTTTGTGCGGTCCTTAACTTGTTCTCGAGCTTCTTTGTTAACCTCCAAGTTTCTGCCTCTTATGTTAGGACTGGTAGAATGGAATGATTGTACGCTTTTCGTTTCAACGACAGTGTTAAGCTCCCAGTTATGATTTGGTAATGCCTGCCGTATGCACTCCAACCCAATTTTATTCTCCTGTAAATTTCTTTCTCATGATCAGGTTCCCCTGTGAGTAACTGAACTAGATAAACGTACACTTTTACAGACTCTAGAGGCTGACTGGTGATCCTGAATTCTTGTTTCCTTGCCAGGGTATTATCCTTGTCTTCTGCATATTAATCTTCAATCTCACTCCTACACTTTCTCGGTTAAGGTCCTCAATCATTTGTTGTAATTCGTCCCCATTGTTGCTGAATAGGACAATGTCATCTGCAAACCGAAGGTTGCTGAGATATTCGCCGTTGATCCTCACTTCTAAGCCTTCCCAATCTGAGAGCTTGAATACTTCTACTAAGCATGCAGTCAATAGGATTGGAGAGACTGTCTCCTTGCCTGACCCCTTTCCTGAAAGGTAGCTTTATACTTTTTTTGTGGAGAACCAAAGTAGCTGTGGAATCCTTGAATATATTTGCCAAGATAATCACGTAGATTCACATGAGCCATCGAAGGTTCCAAGGTAATCCCTGGTACCCTCCTGTCTTCCAGAAAGTACTAGACAGTTCGTGTCGCTCATACAATCAGATTACATAAGCGTCGGTGACAACAGACAACGGACAGAAGCATCGACAACGTTCGAGAAACTTCCGATACATGCAGGGGCGTCCTGCGCCGAGCGCTAACGGTTAACATGTTTGAGCCGGTGACAAGTGGTGCACGGTGAAATATAAAAAAGTGCACGTCCCAATACACACACACACACACACACACACACACACACACACACCATATATATATATATATATATATATATATATATATTGTAATCAAGATGAAGAGATGCACTTGGGCTCGAGCGCTAGGGGGCGAACGTGGGGAAGAGGGCGACGAAGGAGACAATAGAACAGCCTGCCGCGACTGCGTAGACATGTAACTATGAGGCTGCGACGAGTCGGGAAGCATCTCCCTGCCACGATCCGCGGACAGGTCGGGCTCTCGGAGTGGTAGCATCGGTGCCTTCTATATGTATTAACCATCCGCATAGAAATCCTATGCTGTATACGAAGCTACACGGAGCTAGAACGCCAACGCGAACACTTAAAGCGCATGGCATTGCTATGCGTGCATTCACTCTGCGAAAGGTCGTCTGTTACGCTCAAGCGGTGTAGGCGGCGCCCCGGTCGAGGGAGGAGCGCGAAAGAGAGGAGAAACGAGGAGGAGGCAAGGCGGAGAAGAGTTTTGCTACTTTTTATATAGAGGTGTTTTAGACAGGCGTGCATGGTCCAGCCACCTATTGGCGCAGATGTTAACCAGGCAAATACACAGCTAATATTCCTGTAAGCAAGTTTAAAATTTTACATACAAAAAGACAACGTGTTCAAGGTTACGCTCCTGCCGAAAATTTGAGCCAGCAGCAAAGTAGACAAATTTGGCTACTGCTATATTAGCTGTGCGTTCGGCTGAGCTTTATGCCGCCAGGTGGCTGCACCATGCAAGCAGTTCACGTTTGCGCCTCCGTACATAACGTAAAACGTGGTAAAACGGCCAGTGCACTTGCGATTGCGTTTACCTGAATACCGGACACGCTTAACTCTATTGTGGCAATCCTTCGTCGTGAAGTGTCGGCCGTAAACGCATAGTTGCTGGTGCCGTTTGGATACCGAAAGTCGGATGCGCAGCAGCCACCCCGCTCGTCTGCTGCCTTGCAGCGGGGCATGATGTCGCAGCTTGACATGTGGCCGATCGCTACGTTTGTAACCCACAACGCAACAAGGGCACACCGTGGTGCTCGCGAAAAGAAAGAAGACCAACACTGACCGCGCAGCTCTCGTCAACATGGAGCACGTTTTAACACAAGCAGACGGCACTTGCTGTGGGCCGGAAGTGCTTTCAGTGTAGTGATACATGTCGTTGTGCATTCTCTTTCTGTTACTTTCTTTTTATAGAAACAAATTAACTAACATCTAAACTATTAGGAACAACATTTTTTCACCATAATGTTGGAAATATTATCGATGACGTGCCCTGGGTAGCCAATCGGATAGCCGGCACTAATGACTTGTTATGGTCAAATCGCGTCACTTGGTCACAAAACAGCTGATTGGCGTGTGGCGATCGGTAGCAATGTACCTTTTTAAAACCTTATAGTAAATTACACGATTTACGTGGAGCGCTTAGATGCGTCAATTATAGATCAGAAGGACCTACTCTAACGACCCAATACGTTTGCACAAAATCGTCAAAATCGTTTCAGGGTCCCTTTAAGTCCTTTTTTACTTTGGAGAGCTTACCTATTGCTTGCATTGGTGCCTGACCTCCCACTTCAATTGCTGCTTTTAGATCAACCTAGTTACGGTTTCATTCATTACCTCTATGTTGTCTTCATCTTCCTGTTCTAAAGCTGCATATTTGTTTGTGAACACCAGCCTGAATTGGTCTGCTTTTAGCCTTACTGCGTCTAGGTTGGCCTCTTTCTTCTTGACTAATTTTATTCTTTCACTCTTCAAATTGGGATAAATCATAGACCTCACTAACCTATGGTCACTGCACTTTACCCTACCTAACACTTCTACATCCTGAACTATGCTGGGATCGGCAGAGAGTATGAAGCCTATTTCATTCCTTGTTTCTCGATTAGGGCTTTTCCAGGTCCACTTCCTGTTGCTTCGCTTCCAGAAGAAGGTATTCATCATTCGGAGCCTATTCTTTTCCGCGAATTCGACAAACATCTCTCCTCTTGCATTCCTAGAATCGATGTCATAGTTGCGAATTACTTGCTCACCAAACTGATTTTCCCCCACTTTTGCATTGAAGTCGCCCATGACTACAGTACACTGAGTTTGCACCTTTCTCATTGCTAATTCAACATCTTCATAAAACTGTTCAATTTCTTCATCATCGAGACTGGAGGTTGGGGTGTAGGCTTCTACTACCTTCATTCTAGACCTCCTATTCAGCTTTATTACGACGACTGATACTCTCTCATTAATGCTGTTGAATTCATAAATGTTGCCCGCAATGTCCTAATGGCCTAGAAGTCCTACCACGAATTCTCTCTTATCTGGAAGAGCTCTTTAGAAGAGGACGTGGCCTTTAGTCAGCGCTGTATAAGTCTCACCACTTCTAACCTCACTAATGCTAATATTATCCCAGGCAATGCCTGATAATTCCTCAAATAGCCCTGCTCAGCTAGCCTCACTCGAGAGAGTGCGTGTGTTGCACGTTGCCACGTTCAGTTTCCAGTGGCGGCCTGTCCGGACCTAGAGATTCTTAACACCTTCTGCCGCCCGCGTCGGAGGTCTGACCGCCGCCTTGATCAGGTGCTCTGCTGCGGCTGAGGACTGTGGGCCATGGGTTTATTTTAGGAGTCATTAGGGAGGTAGTGGCCGAATACTGCACCAGGGAGGCCAATCCTGTTCTGGTGACGTAGGGACTTTGTTGAAACTTAGTGGCCTTCCTAATTTAGTTGCCCCTGGACTAGTATATCTCCACTAGCTCTCAGCGATATTTCTTGCCGGTGTCAGGCGCCACTCTATGTCTGAAAATGTAGTAGACTGGAGAAGGATTCGAACTTAGTGCCTTCAGATTACTATGGTATAAAAATATATTCGAACAGAACACTACACGTCTATGCATAAAACACAAAAATCCACCTAACTTCTTTGCAGAATGACACTAAATAATTTCTAATTGAAATGTCATATGTTCGTGCACTACATCCATTATTAACGCACGTGATAGTCTCGTTGACTTCACGGATGTACTATCAGACTGGCTCTCAATACTCAGAAATACACAATAATAAGTAAAAAAATGTAAACATTAGGAAAGGGACTTACTGACGGCAGTGGAGAGCTGATTGTTGGGCTGGATGTCAGTATTGTTATGTGTATGAGAATTCAGGTGGGATTTTCTTCATTTTTATCTGCTGTACACTCTTTCTTTACCATAGTGCTCGTCGTCTCCTAGTGTATAAATGTTGCGTTAAAAACTATTTTCTCATGCCTTGATCATGGCAGTCTTATTGTTTCTTGTCCCATGAAGTTTTCAGCTGCAGTGCTTCTGAAGTATAATGCAAAGCTATATTCCCGATTTTATGTCACTCTTATAAGGAGGGTACGTTCATGCTCCTGGAGACAGACCCATTGTTGTGAGATGTTTCTTGGTAGTATCCTTACATTTTATGCCTTTATTTTTTCATGATGAAAAGGCTGCTGTAAATTTATTTATTTTTGCTGCTATGTATGCCATATTGTTTTCCCAATGACTTAGTCGTCTAGTGATCCTGGTAATTGCGATTTATAAATTGGAAAACTAGAAATTCCCCTTACCTTTTTTGTCATGCCTAGTTACGGAAGCTGTGCTTTGGGTTCGGTCAAAATAATTAGGATCGTTGTTTTCAAAAGCTTGTCGCCTTATCAAATTTCGCACAGTGTTCAGAATCATAATGAATTGTACAGAGTGAACCCTCGATCGTGATTATGTTGTTATCTTGCTTGTGCAGGAAGCAAGCTTCCAGCATAGCCATGTGCTGCACTTATTGGTCAAGATGCTCCGACAGTGGAGTCCCTGTTCCTCGTGGTTAACCGTGCACCGTATTCTCGCTTTTATGAAAGCTAAAGGTGATTTGCTGCATAAATTATGTTTTTACAGCTGAAACGTGTACACTTTTTTCAGTTTTGAATCAGCTTATATACGCGGCTTATTTAATTTATACTGTTTGATACAATCATTTCTTGCTGGAAAATATTAAGCGTGATGTGTAAAGTGTACTTATTCATGACTGGCTGTTGCGTGACTGCCTTTGTTTAAAAAATTTGAACTCGCAAATTCGAAGCTTCATTCAGTAACCAGAGTATGGCTGATATCCTAAACATTTGCTCATTTTTGTGCTCCCATGCCACAAGCCCTAATCTTGCATTACCACACCAAGTACAAATAATTTAAAAATTGCCAATGTATTTTGACTGGCTTCATCCAACTATTGTGGTCATCAGAGTACATTAATGAACAGTGTTTTTTACAGTGGCCCTATTGATACTGCACTTTGCTCCTAAACAGTAGTATATGATGAATATTTCGGCATTTGTTTTTGCAGTAGAAAAAGAACCCATTTTCAAGCGACATATTTATAACACACCATGCGGCGCGTTTGCATCACAAAAATATAAAGAAACCCAAATATTATTGCAAAATCTGCTACACAGCAGTTTTAGCCCACAGAACTCGCCTATTCACATAGGCAAAAATTATTTAGGTGCAAAGCAGTGATCCTGTTGAGTAAAAATTCATAATAACGATCTTGGCTCAAGGCTCATTGAAAGCAAGTTCATCTGCAGAAAATATTGTTTTAGTCTGTCAAAAATGTTTGCCAGTCAAGCTTTACATCGGCGATCCAAATGAACTTTTCAGTATGCTTTGACATGACATTTGTGTACAAAACAACAGGTGCGTTTCTTGTCGTGTGCTGGCTCTGCATTTCGTGTACTTCTGTACTTGACATTTGCCATATAGCACTTTTTTTCACGGCCATAAAAACATGAATTTTGTTCTTGCAGTTTAATACAAAAATGTATTATTTTATGTGGTACGATACACTTCAAGGTAAACTCACACTCTTTCAATATTACCGTATCGTTTCTCCTTATATAAGAACAAATTTGATCAGTTCTTGTGTTAAAAACATGCGTCTGTAGGAAATGTATTTTCTTGTATTTACAAATGTGTTTGGTGATTGCGCATATCTTGGTTATTGCTGTTGTAAAGTAAAGAACAGGGGGACAGAGAGACAGCACCCGTTAACTGGGCTGGCTGTTCTATGTTCTCTTCGTCGTCTTCCCCCTCAGTCCGCGCCCGCCGTCCGGCCGTGCGATTCTCAGTGCGTCTTTCTCTTCATTACATTATTTCTGTATATCAGGTACTCCGTATTCTGGCATGGAATATATATGTTTATATTTCCTTGAAAATTCAGTATCATATGTCTTGCCAGTCTGCATTACATATTATACGAATCTGGAAATCGTAATAACCATTAGTGTATAGATATACACGCTCAGAATTATAGAATTACTACGTTGCATTTGTGCAGTGAAGACAGGTTTGAACCTGAATTACTAATATTGTGAGCGCTAACTGTGCAGTTCATCATCGTCTTCATGTGTATATACCCATTCTCATAATCATCATCATTTTGTCGGGTTGGTGTTCGTGGGCTGTCTCGCGCTGTGTGACAATAGAAGAGCTCTGCCTTCGTCCCGGGCGTAGTCTCACAAGTGGTGGAGCGTGCGTTCGTCCTCTTGCTCTACCGGTCACCCCTGGAGCTCCGCTCTGGTCGACGGTTGTGCTCGCCAACACCAGTCATGGCACAAACCACCGCATCCACTGCTGCTACCACCTCAGCTCCGCCAGCTGGGCCTATTTGGTCCGTCACCGCGCCGCAACGCGACCCTCAGGTTTTTTCTGGATTTCGCGGCGAAGACGTGGAAGACTGGCTTGACCAGTACGACAGGGTGAGCGCTTGCAACCATTGGGACGAGTCACACAAGCTCCGCTATGTTGCCTTCTACCTGGGGCAGGTCGCCCAAACTTGGGTTTTTCAACCATAAGCGCGACTTCCCTGATTGGCCAGCATTTACTGCGCAGCTGCGACAGATATTTGGCACATCTGCTGGGCGCTCCGAAGTAGCGTAACAGGAGCTCGCTACCCGCATCCAGGGAGCCGACGAATCCTATACCTCTTACATTGAAGACGTTTTGGCTCTCTGCCGTCGCGCTCAGAGTGACATGCCCGAAGGGGAGCGTATCCGCCATATCCTGAAGGGCATCAACTCCATTGCCTTTAACGCTCTTGTAGACCAGAGCCCCACTTCAGTTACTGACATCATCACGACATGCCAACGCCTTGCCACGATCTGCGCATTTCGTCTCCCACGCGCCTCCTGCGACGCTCACCTTACCGACAACGACGAGTGGCGAGCGCTCATCCGCATCATTGTGCGAGAGGAGCTTCACGGCCATGAAGTCCGTCCAGCAAAACCGCCATTGCCTCTCTGCGCGTTCCTCCTCCCAATTTGCGCGAGATCATCAAAGAAGAACTGGCATCCATGCCAACTGTCACACATGCCCGGTCCTCTGCGCCTGTTTGTGCACCTCCTTACGCCGAGATTGCTTCACGGCCTGCGGTCCCAGTTCCATCTGCACCTGCCACCGTTGTCTGCGACCACCTGACCTGGATGGCAGCGAAGGCGCCCGTGCAACCATACGACTCTACCTGGCGCCCTTCCCGCCCAGTATGTTTCTACTGTGGCATACGTGGTCACATCTCTCGTTTCTGCCGCCGGCGCCAGCATGATGAACGACGTGGCTATTCCGCCTATGAGAGAGACTATGTGCCCAGATCGGATGCCTACGTTCCAGGACCCTATGTATCCTCATCACGTCGCTCGCCCTCACCTCCGTTGTCCCAAAACATGTCCCGGTATTCTCGCTCACCCCGTCGTCGTTCCCCGTCTCCGTTCCGCCGTACTTCATCGCCCCTGCGTCCTGCCTCCACTTCTTTCGACAACCATCCGGAAAACTAGACGCTGCAGTTTTTGGAGGAGAAACTGCTTGTTTGCGAACTGTCCCAATTCCACCTGCTTGCCCGACTAATTTACTCGCTGTTTGTGTGGAAGGTGTTTCTGTCGACGCTCTTATTGACACTGGTGCCGCCATTTCTGTTATTCATCGCGCACTATGCTTCCGTCTGCGAAAAGTGCAAACTCCGTATGTTGGTCCGGTCTTACGTGGCGCCAATGACAGTCCGATTTACCCTACTGGACAGTGTACTGCTCGTGTTCTCATCGACGGAATTCGCCATCATATTCAGTTTACTGTGCTTCCGTCGTGCGCTCATCCGATCATCTTAGGCTGGGATTTCTTGTCAGCCGCATCTGCTGTCATTTCGTGCGGACAACCACTTATAAATATTACGGACACCGAGCTCTGTGACGCTTCCGATTCCTCGCCGCCCCACCTTGTCACAGCGGCAGATTTTGTTCTTCCACCCGGCCAAGCCCGCATTCTCACCATTAGATCTAGCGAAATTATCGACGGCGACGCAGTGGTTTCCCCTTCTCAGCGCTGCGTTTTTCGGGGAATCGCCATCGCTTCTTGTCTAGTGCGTTTCTCACGCGGCTGCGCCAGTCTGACTGCCTACAACAAGACGTCAGAGCCACTTCTGCTGCCAGAGGGGTCCACTGTTGCCATGCTCATCGACGCAGCACCAGTATGTGTCGTCACTGCTTCGCCTGTTTCCTCCTTCGCCGAGTGTACGCCCACGGACGGTTCACCCAGTGCTCTCCGGGCCACTGTGAGTTCAGATCTGAGCCCAACTCAGACTGATGCCTTGCTGACCATCTTAAGGAAACACCAACCTTGCTTTGACGTGTGTTCGGATGGCTTGGGTAAAACAACCGTGGCCGCTCATCACATCGAAAGCGACGGATCCCACGTCATTCGTCGCCGCCCTTACCGTGTTTCAGTCTGCTGAACGGAAAATTATAGAAGACCAAGTCAACGACATGCTCGCACGGAACGTTATAAGGCCTTCAGCAAGCCCTTGGTCGTCTCCTGTTGTCCTAGTTAAAAAAAGGATGGTTCGGTACGCTTTTGCGTTGATTATAGGGCACTAAACAAAATTACCCGTAAGGACGTATATCCCATGCCCCGTATTGACGATGCTTTGGATACCTTACAAGGTGCCGAATACTTTTCAAGCCTCGACTTGCGTTCTGGATATTGGCAGATCCCGATGCATGAACCTCACAAAGAGAAGACGCCTTTGCAACACCTGATGGCCTTTTCGAATTTAACGTAATGCCTTTTGGTCTGTGCAATGCGCCAGCCACATTTGAACGAATGATTGACACCGTACTACGCGGTCTCAAATGGAAAACCTGCCTATGTTACCTGGACGACATTGTCATCTTTTCGTCCAGCTTCTCCCAGCACCTAGAACGTTTAGACGACGTTCTCACGTGTCTAGCCAAGGCCGGTCTCCAGCTCAATACTAAGAAGTGTCGATTTCCGAGCCGCAGTATCAAAGTATTAGGTCACGTGGTCAGCAAGCACGGCGTTGAGCCAGATCCCGACAAGGTCTCTGCTGTACAGCATTTCCCAACACCAACCACACCTAAAGACCTTCGCAGCTTTCTCGGATTAGCGTCGTACTTCCGCCGCTTTGTCCGTGGCTTCGCGACTATCGCAGCTCCTCTTCATAAACTCCTGACCACGACCACACCCTTTACCTGGACGGATGAATGCGAAGCCGCCTTTCAGACCCTCAAGCGATGCCTCACATCAGGGCCAGTGCTTCGTCACTTTGATCCCACAGCCTCTACTATCCTCCACACTGACGCAAGTGGGCATGGAATAGGCGCTGTCCTACTGCAGCAGAATCACGCGTCTGAAGAGCAAGTCGTGGCCTACGCGAGTCGTACTCTTTCTCCTGCTGAGCGAAACTATACTATCACCGAACAAGAATGCCTCGCCATCGTATGGTCCATACAAAAGTTTCGCCCCTATTTATATGGCCGCCAATTCACAATTGTGACTGACCACCATGCTCTGTGTTGGTTGTCCTCCCTGAAGAATTTGTCCGGACGCCTCGGCCGTTCGGTTCTGCGTTTGCAGGAGTACGACTACACTGTCACATATAGGTCTGGCAGGCAACATAAAGATGCTGACGCTTTGTCTCGTTGCCCGCTGTCGCCACATGCCCCTGCTTTCACCTTCCCTCCATTCGGCACCGCCCAGCCAATCGACCACAACCATGGCCCCGGTACGGTTCGTGACCTCGGTCGACATTCTGTCCTCAGAAGACCTCGCCTCCCTGCAACGGGCAGATACGTACTACCGCACAATTATCGACCGGCTCACTGGCTTATCCCGTCCTCCCAACAGCCGCTTAAGACGACAACTGGCACGCTTTAAACTTCATGATGGCTCATTATTGCGGCAAGTTTACTACACTACCAGTCACCGATGGGTCCCAGTCGTCCCTCGCTCACTTCGACTGCAAATTTTACAAGCTTTTCAGCGACGATGCAACGGCTGGCCACTTAGGATTTCATAAAACCTACGACCGCATTAAGACTCGCTGTTTCTGGCCTGGCCTATCTACTAGTGTTGCCAAGTACGTCAGTTCGTGTGCGTCATGCCAACATCGAAAACGTTCGACCTCTCTTCCCGCCGGCCCTTTACAACCATTGCCGTGCCCGTCCGTTCCCTTTGAATTCGTGGGCATCGACTTATACGGACCCCTTCCGCTTACACCCGCGGGTCACCGCTGGATTGTCACCGCCGTGGACCATCTCACTCGCTACGCTGAGACGGCAGCTCTGATCCTTCTGGTGCGGCCTCTGAGGTCGCCGAGTTTGTCCTGCAAGCCATTATCTTCCGCCACGGTGCGCCTCGTGTTCTTCTAAGTGACTGTGGCAAGACCTTTCTTTTTCATGTTCTTGCTGAAGTCCTGCAAGCCTCAAACACCATTCATAAGACCACCTCTGCATACTATCCCCAGACCAACGGTCTTACCGAGCGTTTCCATCGAACTCTGTCCGACATGATCTCCATGTACGTGAAACCCGGTCACACAAACTGGGACACTATACTTCCTTTCGTCACGTTTGCATATAATACTGCCGTTCAACGCACAACAAAATACAGCCCCTTTTTTCTCGTGTACGGCCGTGCACCGTCTTTTCTTTTGGACACCAGCTTTCTCTCTACGCCTTCTGTTCCATCCCCATCTCTACCAGAGGAGTTCGCCGCCCGCGTCGCCCACTGCCGCGAAATTGCGCGCGCCCACACCGCGACCATTCAGGACAAGAGGAAAGTCCGTTGTGATGCGACCCGTCGTGTCATTTCGTTCCGACCAGGCGACGAAGTGCTCCTGTGGACACCTGTTCGAGTGCCAGGGCTCTGTGAAAAATTTCTTCACAGGTATCGCGGCCCATATACCGTGCTTGAAAGAACATCTGCCGTGAACTATCGCGTAGCTCCTGTTACCTCGGTTACTGACCGCCGTTGCCGCAGCACTAAAATTGTTCACATCTCTCGCCTGAAGCCGTATCTTCGGCTTTCCGACCGTTTCTGGCCTTACCGGCCGCTTTCGTGAGGGGGGGAAGTTAGTGTGAGCGCTAACTGTGCAGTTCATCATCGTCTTCATGTGTATATACCCATCCTCATAATCATCATCATTTTGTCGGGTTAGTGTTCGTGGGCTGTCACGCGCTGTGTGACAATAGAAGATCTCTGCCTTCGTCCCGGGCGTCGTCTCACAATATTTATTGTTATCCACACGTACAAATGTTGTGTATGGCCATCGAAGCGTCAAATTCAGCTATCGGATGCAGTGTTTCGTGGCTGAACACACATGAGAGTTACGAGTGCATCGCTCTAAATAGTCGTATTTCAAGGCGTCTACATCCGATCCAGCATTCCATGGAATGTAGAAATAAAAGGGTGTACACCCTTCCAACACCAATGAATATGGGTGTTAATGTTTACTAGCACACTAATATCCTAATTTATTTTTGCTATCGTTGCTATCATAGCACCCTTAAGGGTGCTATGATAGCAACCCAACTGTAGGGTGTAGGCAACAGCACTTTTGGGGTGTCCGTCAGGCGACCAACTGATTTACACCCTTAAGGGCGTTAAAATGCTTAGTGCGTGTCAGCTTCACAGATCGCTTTCAACGTGCGCTCCCTGCGACTGTGCCAGAGTACGCTTGATCAGTCCGTGCCGCCACGAGAGTCCTTTAAAAACGGTTCATAATGGTTCCACACGGATACACAAGGCGCTAAATAGTGATAACGGTTTATGACGATCAGAACGTCATAAGCGCACCTGGTGCCGCCATCTGCAGTGCTTTGCTTGCGTTATCAATGCACCTAGCGCCTCCGTCCGCACCAGTTTGCGCCGCCGCAGCGCTGTCGCTTGTACTGGCCGGAACAAGTGTCATAACCCTGATAATCACACTGGACACCTTGGAGATGAGCAAGCTGCACAACGCTTACGCATACTTAGATAACACCCAGAGTAATTCCTGTTAATTTTTACAGCGTAAGATGTTATGGGCTCATTCCAATAGCCGTTTCTGGTGGCGATAATGCCGCCGCCGGCCCGTAGCCGCTCCTGCGGGAAATGCGAAAAAAAGTACCCGCTATTCGTCGGGATCGAACCCAGGCCCGCTGCGTGGGAGTCAAATACTTTACCACTGAGCCACGCAAATGCTTGCTATCAGGCAAAAGAAAATTCCCGTTATACGCGTCCTGCGCCTCAGCGCCTGCGTGCCTAGGCAGGCGCGCAGGCGCAGACGTCCCGAGCCTCCGCCAGTATGGTGGCGCCATCTAGTTTGCGTGCCTACAACCGCCGCGTGCGACGAGATGCGATTCAGACGCGATACGATTCAGACGAGGCGCGCAATCAGCGCTAACCCGATGTTAGATGTGCGCCACGTATTCTGGATACCTCTTCGGTACACGTTATGGCGTCTCCTCGCAAGGTACGAACCGCTGCTCAAGAAGCGAATCGTAGAGCTACGTGCGCGGCTTCAACCAGGCATCATCGGTCTCAGCAGACTGCTGTCAGAGAGCATTACAGCCGCAGCTCGCCGTCGCCGGGCGGACAGTTCAGATCGTTCTCGCCAAAATCGAGACGAAGACACTTTGCCACGAAGACCTTGGTGTGCGTGGTGCCGAAATTGGAGCTACTCTTGCGCCGCTCAAGCAGCTTACGCTGTGACTCTACTGCGTGTGCCGCGCAGGCCTATGACTTTTTAGTTGTTTTTTTCGTTCTGTGAGGTTAAGCATACCGACACCTCCACTGAGCCTACCGAGCAGAAATGAAGACCAAGACGATGACGACGGCTACGACATCGAATACGAGGTAGGCTGTAATATTAATAAAGCGAAAACTTTACTAACCTAGTCGAGCCGAGTTTCGCCGTCGCCAGCAAATTGACCTTCATTTGACCGCACCTACGCCGGAGCCTCGGCAACGAATCACGTGACTCGCCGCGCTGAGCTCCGCCACCACCGCCGCCGGCATGGCGCATACGCTGACCACGTGACTCGCAGTGCGCCTGGCTAAGAAGAAGGGGGGCGTTCAACTCCAACAGCGGCTGCTCAAGGCGCAAGGCGCATATCTTGAAAGCGATCTGCCACGTGGAAACATTACGCGCCTGCGCGGGCCTCATCTAGTGCCCGTAGGTTCGTATGCACATGATTTCGTCGTTTATTTCGCGTTGAAGCTAGAGACGGCACGATGGTCAATTCACTCACTGCTGCTGCTACGTCACCTCAGAAGACTCTGGCGTTTTGACAGCGAGTTTCCGCGGTCATCGAGCGAGATGTGTTCATGTTTACCTGTGTACGCGTGACAGCGTACGCGTGCTTCACAATTTAGTTAGTAAGCCAATCTTTACAAGTTGATACAGCCGATAAAACTACTATCCTTAGTTCATAAAGTGGTCTACTAATTTGTTCTCGCAATCGATGCTTCGCCTTTGGGCGAAACTGATACCTTTCTATTTATTTATTCATTTTACCAGCCGGGCTAGATGCATTATAGGGGGAGTGGTACTGATGTAGAAACACATTATTACTTGTCAGCTTCGATAAATTCCTTTAATGCAATATTATGTAGAGTAATACAAGGATGGTAGCGACTAACGAGAAACAAAATGGTTAACAAGTTTACGCAAGTATGGATACGGACTCCTTTCTTAGTTTCCGCAAATGCACAATCTGAAGCAATGAGAAACTGGAACGGACCAGGAGTCGACGTGTGAATAATTCAGAAAGGTGGTAGCACTCCTGAGAGGACCGGGTTATGAAAATTTGGGAGCAAGTTTCCATTATAGGCATGATACGATTTCAATCTTTTGTGCACGATCTAAACGAGGGGAAATGTATATGGGTGGGAAAATACGGTCGCCTTGTAGATTGGGAGTGTAGGCTTTCTTCATTTCTATTTTGTGGTTGTTGCGGAACGCACAGAGATAAGTATGTTTGCGACGACAGTCGAGAAAAGCAAGTGGTAAAGATTGTTGACTAGTTTTTCATCCTGCCGGCGAGTTTGCGCTTCACAAGAACGACTTTTGGTGAATTCGCTGCCGTTGTGATATTGGACTGAATTTACTTAGTACTTTTGAAGCCTCAATCGGAGCCTAGGTGCTCGGATACAGCCATATGGAAACATATGCGAAGCTGTCCTTATCTAGGGGAAAAAGATTATTTTCCTAATGTTCTATTTCAACACTTCTATGCCATACTTCCCAGACATAAATCTTCTTCATCAAATTATATATACGCGTAAATACCGAAAAAAGCTTGAAATATGCGAGATTCCCTTTAACACATCGTATTTCTGCAACAGACTGGCCGGAATGGCTAATAGTGACACATTCTTGACGTGGAATTTTAACGTGGAATTGTAAGGTGGAAAATTTAACGTCCATGGTTTCTAACGCGCCGCGTTGTACAGTTGCGTAAAGTCGAACTGCACAATGCGTCAAATGTGATATGCGCTGGCGTCATACGAAAGCAATTTTGATTATTTCCTTCACACATTGCCTACTGCTAAGGTGCCTGCAGTGCACAGTTAGATAAAAGCATTACTCTCTGCCTCACAACCTTGCAGGTATGCGTTTCATTCGAGATGTCCGTGACGCATTCTGAAAGCTACATTGAAAAACATCATCCAGGAAAGTAGTCCGAGGACGGTGTTTACTTTAGACAACACAAAGGTAAAGACATGAAACTTTGGCTTCAATGACAGTTCGTATAGGAATTCCCCCCTGTACATCCTTTAACCGGGGTAATATTGTAACCTAATGAACAATGTCTATCCTTCCTAAAATCGGATCATGGGGCCATGTTGGCCTTGGCTGCCCCTTTTCACACAGAACTGCTGCATACTAAATCTGAAAGAAGGAGCAGGAACCAAACATATCTGACATGCGCAGATAGTCGCACCCCGCCCGTGGCTATGACCTCGAGAGACGCGTGGGGCAAGCGCGCACGGTTTTGCAGAATCGTGACGCCAAGAAAGACGCGAACGACGGGCCCGGTGTAGTCGGGCATTGCATAGCGTGGCGGGCCAAAATTATGCATCAGGCGAGCAGGGTGAACGAGGGTCGCTTGAATGAAGGGCTACAAACAAACAATAGACATTAGCCGCCATGGTTAATAAGAATAAGAATGGCGCTGGCTAACACTCCCTAAGTCAGACTTCACACATACACGAATACTCATGAATGAGGATGTGGGAATAGCCGCCGCTGTAACTCACTTGGTGGAGCAACGCACGTGTTATGCGGAGGTTGCGGGTTCAGCTCACTCCGGCAGCAAGTTGTTTGGTTTGTCAATTTTCATTTCGTTTCACCGTGACAATACTAAACTTCATTAAAACATCAAATAATTGCCATTGTGCTTCGCTTGGCTTCATGAACTGTTCGCGTCGTACGAAGTTAAATCGATCAATAGCCCAAGAAACCGGACAGACAGAAGGGAAACTGTCAGTCCTGTCTCTTCCGCGGTTGTTTTACCTTCGTGATGTACCTAGCAGACAAAGATGGCATTTTGTAATAGATTCATCTAGTTACGACTAACAAATATCCTATTCTTCGGTCCGCCTTCTTCTAATTTAAACAAACAGGCCAACTCGTCAAGTCGAAAGTACCTCGGGTAGTCAATATTCTTTAATTTAGTTATTAAGTGAATGTTTACAAGTTCTTATGGCCGATGAAACAACTGTACTTACTTCGTACAACAATCTACTAATTTACTAACTCAATCGATGATTCGTGTTTAGGGCGCAACTGCGACATCATTTTGTCGACCATCGCAAGATAAAGTTGAAAAAATTAACGCATGTTTGTTGAAGTTAAAAACTCATTCACCATGTTTATTTTTCTTGCTAAAAACTTTCGAGAATTCTGGCGAAAATTTATTGCTCTTGCCTAGTTGAGGTAGAACACACCATGCAGTCGACATTTTCTTTCAAAAGCATGTTGTATTATCCAGACATTCAGTGTGCAAGACAAGGAAGTGGTGTGCCCGCAAAAATTGCCAATTTATCAAATATTTTGAAGCCCTTGATCCAGCATGCCCGAATTGCGGCGCCGCTTGTACGTTAGACCACATGCTCTGGCAGTGCCCCTCATTACAGGGTCCTCAACGCACAACCGAAGAGGAATGGAGCTCAATGCTCAGTAGCTCAGAACTTCCACATCAACTCAGGGCCGTCCAGAGGGCCCGCGACGCGGCGGTGAGGCTCGGCCTACCCGTCCCGACGTGGGAGCGGCCCGCTGCTCTACCGCCTTGAGCGGCAGCGCTCCTCAGGACCTATATAAAGTTCTCTGTCTGTCTGTCTATCAAATATTTGAATATTTTGAGTGGTTTTGGCACCAGCAAAAGCGAATAAGATTGCAAATTCAATTTTTTCCGATACACAATAACATCCAGACGCCACTAATTATAGAATAGTAGCCTGGTTGAAATAGTATAGCCGAAAAATATTTGCAGCTTTGGAGGTTCAGCAGAGCACTTGAAAAAAAAAGTGTAACTTTATTATTATTATTATCTTGCAAGAAGCTTCGTGTTCAACGTCAAAAACGTTGCTTTGGTGTTTAGCCAAAAAATATCCGTTGTACAAAAATACATAGCCCTACGTATCTGCTGTACACGTGAGAAGTTACAAAAACGGTATTCTGTTTTAAACTTGAAAAAATATTTGTTGAAATCTTCGTGCGTGGATCGCGCAAATAGCAAACTTATACGAAGCCTTCGCGTTACGAGGAGAAATTGTTAATAAAATAAGCACGATGGATTATGTAACAAACTCTGACTAGATTTCTGTATCAATACGAAGACAAACGCCCCGTCATGCACCGCAGCTTTAACTCATAGTATTGTTTCTGAATGAATGAATGAATTATGGGGTTTTACGTGCCAAAACCACGATCTGATTATGAGGCACGCCGTAGTAGGGGACTCCGGAAATTTCGACCACCTGGGGTTCTTTATCGTGCACCTAAATCTAAGTACACGGGTGTTTTCGCATTTCGCCCCCATCGAAATGCGGCCGCCGTGGCCGGGATTCGATCCCGCGACCTCGTGCTCAGCAGCCCAACACCATAGCCACTGAGCAACCACGGCGGGTATAGTATTGTTTTCTTTCCATGAATGCGATAAGTTGACGTCAACCGCGTCTGAGTAGATCAGCCTGGACAGGGTACATATATATGAATTTAGTAGCCAATCATGTTCAAGCTGTCGAACAGCGGCAACGTGCAACAACAGAAGACTTTGTTCATGCTCGTGTAGGCTTTCTGTTGTATAGATAGGAAAGTGTTTTCTACGTGCATCGTCTCATGACAGTCTCTGGATTCCAGAACAGGGGTAAGTGTACTGCTCCCTGTAGGCCGTATGTATATCGCACTGCATTGCAGAGCGACATAGCTATAAAATTTATTTGCAAAAACAGCATCAGCGCTCTTTCGGGTTTTCTTGCATCTATTTTGGTGCGAATATTTCTATAATTAACGGCATGAAACGCACCTTGCTCATTGAAAGATATTCATTCATCGTTTAAAGAAAGCTTGTAATTTTTTTAATTAAGTATCGGTGGCCCATAACCGACAGGAGGTTGGGATGAAGTATTTAGAAAGTTTAAAAACGCTATGAAAGCTTTCAATAGACCGTTCGTAGACTCTATTAACATTTTATAAAACATCTTCATTCAGGCTTACTAGAAGTTTTTGTAAGGTCTTGCGCCGTACGCACCAGTTTGTGTCGCCGCAGCACTGTCGTTTGTACTGGCCGGATCAAGGGTCATAACACTGATAATGACACCGGGCTGCGTGGAGATGAGCAAGTGGCACAATGCTTGCGCATACTTGGCCAATTCCCAGAGGAATTTCTGCGTTAATTGCTATTTTTGTTTTCTTTTCTGTAAGTGTAAGCATACCACCACCTCCATTGAGCCCACCGAGCCGAAATAAAGAGCAAGGCGATGACGACGGCTATGACATAAAACATGATGTAGGCTATAATTTTCCTGATTATTGGTATTTTTTTCTATAGCGGTTATATGGGCACTCCAAGCACAATAGTACCGTTGCCGTGGACGTCGCTGCAAGTTTCCTTATAAAATCAAAACAGGGTAAAACCGTCGCCGGGCGCCGCACACTGTATGAGCGAATGAAAGCTTGCGGGGGTCAGCCGACGATCGCGGTTCAATCTCACGCGCGCGAGAAAGGAAGGCGGGAAGGAAACTTACGAAGACTAGTGGAAGACTAAAGGAAGAGAAACGAAGAAGCACGCTTCCTCTGTAACCTGCGAGACACGGGTGGGGGGGAGGGGACGAGGGAGGGAGGGAGGCGGCCTGGGCGTTCTATTTCGGCGGCTCCTGCTTGCGGCGCGGGCGCCGTATCTTGAAAGCCATCTGCGACGTGCAAAAAGTGCGCGCCCGTGCGGGCCTCACCTTCAAAGTGATCTTAGATGTGGCCAAAGTGCAACTAGGGCCGGCAGCTTCGTATGCGCTGTGCTTTCGACGTTTAGTTCGCGTAAAAACGACAGACGGCTCGATCATCAATTCGCTTGCTGCTGCTGCCGCGGCTCCACAGTCCAGCATTTTGACAGTGCGATTCCGCGGTCATCGAGCGAGATTCGTTCATGTTTACTTGTGCTCGCGTGACACCATGCTTGTTAATTTAGTTAGTAAGCGAATTTTTACTAGTTTATACGGTCGATAGTTCGTATAGTTGTCTATTAATTTGTTATTGCAATCCATGCTTCGCTTTTCGGGCGAAAAAGCGACCTTTCTTTTTATTTATTTATTTTACCCGCCCTGCCGTTTGTACTATAGAGGGAGTGGTACTCATGTAGAAACACATGATTACATGCAGGTTTCTATAGATTCCTGCTAATACAATATTAGGTAGAGTAATACAAAGCCAGGGGGCGACTAACTAGGAACAAAATGTTTAACAAGTTAACACAACTGTGGATACGGATTACTCTTTGAGTTACATCAATACCTCCCACCAGAATCAGAAGAGCAGCAGCGCTAATGCAACAACAGTACAACTGCCACAATACACTGGAATCCCCAACCAAGAACTGGACGCCGACATCTCGGAGGCAGAGGTCGGCGCCGCGCTCCACAAGCTGCGTACAACATCGGCGCCCGGCCCCGACGGTGTGACCAACAAGACGCTGCGAAACCTCGATTCAAAGTCGGTGGGGGCCATCACCAAGTACATGAACGAATGCTGGAAATCCGGACAATTACCCCCGGAATGGAAGCACGCCAGAGTCGCCTTTATACAGAAACCTGGCAAGAAACTCGACCTCGGAAATCTTCGACCCATATCCCTAACCTCTTGCTTGGGCAAGCTAATGGAACACGTCGTGTTCTGCCGTCTACAAAACTACACGGAAGAGCACAACCTACTTCCCCCCACTATGCTAGGCTTCCGAGCACACCTATCCACCCAGGATGCCCTCATCGAACTGCACCATGATCTCCTCGGACCAGAGAGTGGTACAAGCACCAAAGCCTCACTCGGCCTAGACCTTCGCAAAGCATTTGATAACGTGAAGCACACTGCCATAGTAAACAGCTTGGCCGAGTTGCAACCGGGAGAACGCACGTACAATTACTTATGCGCTTTTCTATGCAACCGTACGGTCGAACTCTCGGTGGGCAATCTAGTCTCCAAGCCGATCAAACTCGGAGATCGCGGCACTCCTCAAGGAGCAGTTTTATCACCTTTCTTATTTAATCTCGCAATGAAGTTGCTACCATCCAAACTCGACACGATACCCGGCCTGCGACACACTCTCTATGCCGACGACATTACGCTCTGGACGACCACGGGATCCGACGGACAAATCGAAGAGACCCTCCAGAAGGCAGCCGACACAGTCGTGCATCATGTGACTGACGCTGGTTTAGAGTGCTCGCACAGCAAATCAGAGATACTAATACTGCGACCCCCAGACCGGCGCAGAATAAAAACCCCACTACCCAACATTAACGTGTACGTCAACAACACTGCAATACCTCACGTGGATTATATGAGGGTCCTGGGCCTTTTTGTACAAAAGAATCGCCACAACAACTTCACCATTGATCGTCTCACCATAGCAGTGAATCAGACGGTCCATTTAATCACCTGAGTGAGGGCATGCAAGCAAGGTATGAATGAGAAGGAACTACTCCAAATCATCCACTCCTTTGTCATCTCAAGGCTCACCTACGCCCTTCCCTACCTACATCTACTCCAAATTGAAAAAGCAAAACTGGACCGACTCATTCGCAAAGTGTACAAATCTGCGCTGCGGCTCATCCGTACCACCCCTACCGAGCATCTCCTAAGCCTAGGGTTGCACAATACCATGGAAGAACTTCTAGAAGCACACCGCATGGCGCACATTCACCGACTACAGGGAAGCAAGACAGGCTGTTGGATCCTGGACCGCATCGGGAACAGAGTGTCTCCAACGCACAACGATCCTGCCACCGTTCCCCCCAACATCAGAAAAAGGTTCATCATCAAGCCACTGCCAAAGAACATGCTGGCAGGTCATCACGACGGCAGACGAAAAGCGAGAGCTCAAGCCCTGCACAAAACCCAAGGGTCCAACTCCGAAGCAGCATACGTTGACGCTGCTCAGTATTCCTTGCCACATAACACGTACGTAATTAGCGTAATTAGCGTCCCCAAGATAATCAACAAGAATAACAACCAATTTACTCCCCGAGCAACACCAATACGGACGGCCTGTTCTGTGCGTGCCCTCAACTCGGCGGAGGCAGAAGAGGCGGCCATTGCCCTCGCTGCAGCAGCCGGATTTACAACTATAATCAGCGACTCAAAGACCGCCATATCCAACTTTGCACGTGGAATCGTGGCCCCAGCCACACTACGACTACTGCATCCCCTACTCTCCCATAAACAACAAGATAGTGAAGAAGAACCCACCCCAATTGAATTGATATGGGTCCCGGCTCACGCAGGGAACCCGGGAACGAGGCGGCCCACCAGTGTGCTCCAGGATTCGTCAGCCGAGCGGTGGGTCCCGTCTCTGACCCAGGGGACCTGGTCAGCGAGCCACTGACCAAATGCCACGAAATTGCCCAATACTACCACCTCTCAAGACGGACAAAACCCCCACCTCATCCCAAGCTCACCAAGGGACAAGAAGTCACCTGGCGCCGACTCCAAACGCACTCCTTTCCCAGCCCACAAATATACGCACATTTTTACCCTGACTTGACAGACCCACACTGCTCATTATGTGGGTCCATAGCCTCCTTAAATCATATTCTCTGGGACTGCAGAGATCTCCCCCCACCAGATCTCCTGGCCGCTCCCTCGCCTGAAGCGTGGGAAGCGACACTCATGAACCCGAACCTGGAGGTTCAACTTCGGGCCATCAAAAGAGCTGAGGAGGTGGCTGTAAGGCACCACCTGGTAGCCACCCCTCACTAAGCAAATTAACAAAATAAAGTTGTTTCCTCCTCCTTTGAGTTACCCGGAAATGCAGTATTTGAAGCAATGCGAAACTGGAAGGGACCAGGAGTTTGAGTCAATCATTCAGAAATGTGGTACCACTCTTGAGAGAAGCGGGTTATCAATAAGGGGGAGCAGGTTCGCATTGTAGGCATGATACGACTTCAATCTTTTGATCACGCTCTAAACGAGGTGAAATGCACATCGGGGCAAAGGTCGCCATGTAGAGTGGGAGTGCAGGTCCTGTAATTATTTTAGTTTTTGTGTATTTTTGTTGTTGCGAAACGCACAGAGATAAGTATATTTGCGACGACAGGAGAGGGAAGCAAGCTGTAAAGACTAATAACTTGTTTTTCATACTGCCGGCGATTTTCCGCTCCAGAAAAACAACTTTTGGTGAATTCGCTGCCTTCGTGATTTTGGACTGAGTTTATGTAGCACTTTTGCAGTCTCAATCGGAGCGTAGGTGCTCGGTTACAATCATATGGATACAAATGCGTCGCTATCCTTGATCATCTAGGGAGAGAGAGAGAGAGATAAATAAACTTATTTTCTGAAACGGTAAGCCGAGTCGGGACCCGTTTCACCCCAGGTGGGAGAATTCCTTATTCCAGGAGCCCTCTGGCTTGGGCTGCCTCCTTGGCCCAGGCGACAAGACTGCGTTGGTCGTGCAGGTCATAAGAGGAAAGCTTCGCCTCCCACGTTTCAGTGGTGGTATAGAAGTGTGCTGAGTTAGGGTGCTCTTCTTGTCTTGTGCCGTCTTGTTGAGATTGTGAGCTGGGGTCTGGGGATGTGTCACGCAGTGGGCCATCCTGGACCATGTGTTGCAGGGTGTCTGGGATGTCACAGTGGGTGCATGTGTATGAGTACTGCGCAGGATAGAGTCTGTGCATGATTATTCCGTGTACATAGGTGTTTGTCTGTAGGCGGCGGAGGATGACTTCTTCCTCTTTGCTCAGCTTCTTGTGTGGTGATGGGTACGTTCTTCTGCTGAGTCGGTGGTGTTGCAGAAGCTCCGAGTATTTTAGGGCGATGCCATCAACGTTGGTGGCCGGCCTCGTGTGGGATGGCAGGAAAGCCCGGCTGCTTTGCTCGCGGGCAGCGGCGTGTGCCGCCTCATTTCCTGTCACGCCCTGATGTCCTGGAATCCAGTTGATGTAGGTGTCGGGGAGCGGGGTGCGTGCGATATGATTTTGAATTATCTTGAGTGCGGTTTCTGATATGCGCCCTTTTTGATAGTTGCGAGCTGCTGCTTGGGAATCATTGAGGATTACGGCTACTTCAGGGCAAGTTGTTATCGCCAGAGCAATTGCCGTTTCCTCTGCACTCTCGGTGGCTCTTGCCCGGATGATGACAGCGGCGAGTTCTTTGCCTTGGTGATCCGTGACACTTAGGGCGAAGGCGTTTCGTTTAATATACCGGGCGGAATCGGTGTACCTCGTGTCAGTGTTTGTCGCTTATTTCTTGCTGAGTGTGCGGATTCTGCTTTGCCGACGCTCCTTATGGTAAGTTGGTTGCATATGGCGCGGTATGCGCGCAACGCTGATACACTCACAGAGTGCGGATGGGATTCATGCTTTCTGGTCTGTTTCGGCAATGTACCTTTGACTGTAGTTGAGATAGCGCAAAACTTCACGTCCGGTGGGTGTGAGCTTGAGCCGCTCTAGTTGGCTGATTTTATGAGCATCGGAGAGCTCTTCCCACGTATTGTGGACGACGAGCTTGAGGAGTTTCTCCGTTGATGCCGTGGGTGGGAGGGTCAAGGCTACTTTGATTGCCTTTCGAATGATGACATTCAGTTTTATGATTTCAGCTAGCTTGAGTGTCATGGAGGGGGTGCCATAAATGATACGGCTAGTTAGGAGCGCTTGAATAATCCTTAGCGTGTCTTCCTCCTTAAGTCCGCTTATGTGGTTTGTTATCCTCTTGACGAAGTGCGTAACTTGTGACAGTGTACGTTGGACACGTGGGAGAGTGGCCGCTCCTGATGCGTCCTTGTAGATGTGAAGACCAGTACGCGAAGAGAGTCGACTCTAGGGATTTTGGTTCCGTTGAGGGAGACGCTAGGATCGGGTTCGATATAGTTGGGCGGTCGTCCTCGCGTCCATGCTCTGAGCACGAGAAGCTCCGACTTTTCGGCTGCGCATTGGCGACCGAAGTCTCGGAGGTAGTTTTCGATGGTATCGATGACTTCTTGTAGACTGCGTTCTCGTTGTTCAGTAGTAGGTGCTTTGGTCCACAGTGTGATGTCGTCGGTGTAAATGGCATGACATAGGTTTGGGATGGAATTAAGTTGTTTTGGCACCTTGATCATTGCGATGTTGAAAAGGAGTCGTGAAATCACTGATCCTTGTGGAGTTCCTTTGTTGGGTAGCCGAAATTTATCTCTGCGGAGATTGCAGACGCCTACTGTTGCGGTTCTGTGTGTCAAAAAGCTGGAGATGTAGTTATAGATCCAGGCTCCACAGCCTGTATCATCGAGGTTGCGGAGGATGGCTTCGTGGCTTACGTTGTCGAATGCGCCCTTTACCTTGATTGCCAGGATTGATGATTTGCATGTGCGATCAAGGTAGTCGAGCAGGTCTTCCTTGATGAGCAGGAGTACATCCTGAGTGGACAAATGCTGTAGGAATCCGAACATGGTGTGCGGCAAATTTCCGTTGTCCTCGAGGTATGGGGTTAACCGGTCGTGCACCATGTGCTCGAGGAGTTTGCCCACGCAGGACGTGACGGAGATGGGACGGAGGTTTTCGATGCGAAGGGGTTTGTTGGGTTTGAGGATCATGGTGACCTCCGAATGCTTCCAGGCTGCTTGTATGTCCCCCTTTTCCCAGCAGTCGCTGTAGTACTGGATCAGTGCTGTTGCGGCCAATTGTGGGAGGTTGTGCAGGAGCTTATTAGTGACTCTGTCCTGGCCGGGACTAGTGTTTCTAGCGAGTTTGGCTAAGGCTGCGTGGAGCTCTGCTTGCGTGAATGGTCAATCAAGGTCTGGGTTTGGTGCGCCGTCGTACGCCTTGCCTCTCGCCGACGAAGTGGGCTTGTCGCTGCTAAGTTTCTGCTGAAGTTCACGAAGGAGATCGTGCTCCGATCCAGCGTGGTTGTCGATTAGTCTTCGCAGATCTTGCCGTTGTTGCCTTTTGGTGCGGTCGGTAGCTAAGAGAGCGCGTAGGAGGAGCCAGGTTTTCTTGGTGCTGAGTGTTCCTTGTAGGGTGTCACAAAAGATGTGCCAATTTTGCCTGATGAGTTGCTCCGCGTAATCTTTGGCTTGTATGGTGAGAAGGGCGATTCGTTGCTTAAGTTTTCTATTAGGTTTCTGCCTTTTCCACCTCCCCAGGAGACTGCTTTTGGTCTCCCAGAGATGAAGGAGATGCGGGTCGACTGTGGGGCTGTTGGTGCTTAGTTGGATGTTCTTGGTGTGGTGTTCTGCGGTGATGAGAAGGCCCTTGAGCCAATGGCCGATGTCGTCGATTGTTGTGTTGCCGCTGAGATTGTCTCTGAAGGACTTCCAGTCTGTTAGTCTGGCAACTCCAGTCTTCATTTGTTTCCGGTTGTGGGCGATGTCACGTTGGAGAAGCTGGTGGTCGCTTCCGAGCGTCTCCGAGAGTCGGCTCCACTCGGCCCAGAGGAAGTTCGATGTGAATGTTAAGTCCGGGTTTGTGTCCCTGGAGACACTGTTGCCGACTCTCGTGGCCTGTTTGTTAGGTTTGGTTCGTTACAGAGGGTCAGCCTGTGTTGTTGGACAGTATCGTGTACGCGGGCTCCCTTCTTGGTGGTATTTGGATACGCCCATGCTGTATGTGGGGCGTTGAAATCTGCCATGATGACAACTTGATGGTCTTTCGTGCGTTTCCAGAGTTCACGAATAAAGTGGTCAAATTCCGGAAGTTGGTCCCGAGGAGGACAGTATATGCTGACGATAAAGAGGATTTGCTGCGTTTTTCTGTCTGGTAGGATCTCCACTACTCCACTAGGGTGTGCTCGACGGGGATGTCTTCTATTTCATGTTCTTGCGTTGTGAGAGTTTTCCTCGTTAGGATGGCTGTGCGTTGGGTTTGTGTATGAGCGGTGTATCCTTGAAGTCGAACATTGCGGGTGTTGGTCTCCTGTAGCGCAGTGACATCGGGGTGGTCCTGTTTGACGAATTCTTGTATGTTTGCATAGCGGGGCGGAAGGACCGACAGTTCCATTGCCAGATGCGCAGGGGTTTTTGCGGGAACTTTGTTGTTGTGTTTTTAGGTGTCGCCTACATTAGGCTCTTCAGTTTCACAGGCCGAGTCACGGTTGGGTGAGATCGAGCGGGATGCATTGTGACTGTTCGTGCGAGCCATCTTTCTGCCCTGCTCGATGGCGTTGAGAAGGCGGTCGAGGTAGCACTTGGTGATGTAATTGTTCTTTGCGTGTGCTATGAAGTTGTTGACCTGGGCTGTTAAGCCGGTCACCTGGCTTGTGAGAGCGGTTACTTGATTTGCGAGGGAGGCGACTTGCGTGGTAAGGGTTGCAATGTTCTCGACGATAGGCTTGGTGGTGTTTTTGATCATGGCGAGGGTGTTCTCTGTAAAGACATCCTCGAAAACCACGAGGTGCTTCTGAACTCTATCTTCGATCGTGGCATCAATTGCCTCCGTGGTTAGAGTTGTAGATGGCTGCTTCCTTCCATGTTCGTATTCTTTGCATCTTTGGAGTAGTCTGTCTATAAGGCTTTGTTGATTTAGCAGTTTGCTCTCGAGGGCTCTTACGGCTACCGCTTCTGCCGATTCGACGCTGGCGCTGCCGGAGCTGCCGACCGCTTCGGCGTAATTCACGCGTTTTCGGGAACGCGACCACGACCGCGATCTTGATCGTGATCTTTACATGTATCTGCTACTTCTTGTGGTGCTACTGGTGGTGTTACTTGAGTTGGAGGCGTGTCCATTGGCAGCGCCTAGTTCAGGGAAGTCGTCGCGGTTGGAGCTCCCTCGACTGTCTCGTTCTTGGATCCGGTTTTGCCATTGCTGTCTTACTTGGTAAGGTGGTGGGTTAGGCTTGAGCTTTTTTTGCAGTCTTTCCCGGCTGTTTCATGTCCTTCTGCACAAATCTTGCACGTGGATTGGCAGTCATGCTCTGAGGGTTGGTTTGTTTTGCCACATTTGTAACAGAAATTTGGGGTTGGTTTTGGGCAAACATCTTGGCGATGTCCGAGGTTGCCACAGGTTCGGCAGTATTGAACTGACTTGCTACCGGTAGGGCTTGCATCGGTAGTCACCACTCTGATAAATGAGGCTGTAGGGAACGTGTGGGCCCTCAAAATAGATGACCACCACTGTAGACTGTCCAAGCATGCGGGTGTTGAGTACTGTATAGCGTGCTGGCACTCGGATTCCATCCATTAGCTCCGCACTGCAGGTCCCAGGCGTGATGCCGTAGATAACGCCTTTTGCTAACATCTTCGGGTAGACGCAAGTTCGCTTTCACGTTGTAAATGCTGCCTCCAAGTTGTACGTTACTGATCTTGGCCAAGTTTTGAGCGTAGGTCTTGTTGGCTGTACTTGCAATAATGAGGTTTTCTTCTTTTTGCATTTTTACGCGGACTTCGTCGTGGAATTCTTTTCGCATTATACCGCTGGCTCTTCCGACTGAGTGAGTGACTGCGACAAGTGACCAGTTGGCGAGTTCAAGGCCAGCTTGTGGGCGGTAGACGATCTTGATGTCGTCCAAAGGTAGGGACGGCATTCTAGGTTTGCGCGGCGGTGGCGGCGTGGCTAAGTGTTGTGTGGACTGGGTGACTGCGGGAGCTTTGATGCGCGTGGTTTCCTTGTTGCCTTTCCTTTCCCATGTCAGCCATTGGTCGTTGAGGTCTATAGTTCTGCCGCTGTTCTTGTCATAGGTCCAAGATCGCGTGACGTTGGCTAGTTCCGCTGAGTCTGTTTGCATTACGCTCGTTTCTTCTTGTCGTTCGCTTGACGTCGCGCCCATCGCGGGTGTTTATTGGCTCATTTCAAGTATTGGCTATCAGCCGCAGTGCCGGCGAGCACCGAGCCCCTTCCCCGGCGCGCAGTGTTGCGCGTGCAGCCGTGAGCGCTGTCGGCCTCCTCTCCCGTGCACCGTGTGGCTCTTGCACGTGCGTCGGCGCTTCTCCACGGCAGGCCGGTGTGGTCTCGCGCGGCGTTAGGCTTTGCAAAACGGGAGGTGGTCGGTGAAGTTGAAGCTCACAATCTTGACGAAAAACGCACTCACTTTTAAAATAGGTGGTATTCGCTGATTCCTTGTAGCTTGCCGAATCTCTCGGGGCGAAATGAAAGGGGTGAGCGGCCTATTCCGTAGAAATGAGCGCAAGACACAGGAGCCCATGTGAGGCACGTTGGTACTCCACGGCCCCCTAGCGGAGAGCCTCGATAATCTAGGGAAAACAAGAAAACAATATTCTTTTCTTAATGTTCTATTGCAACGCTTCTAACCATATTTCCCAGACGTAAACCTTCTTCATCAAATTATCATGTATAAATGCCGAAAAGAACTCGAAATATGTGAGATTCCCAATACCACATCGTATTTCTGCGAGACATTGGGCGGACTGACTAATGGTGACACATTCGTGACATGGAAAGATACGCCGATGTCGAGAATTTGGCGTTGCGTTGTACAGGTACTGAAGGCCGAACTGCACACTGCGTAAAATATGAAATGAGGCTGGCATCACACGCGTTTACTTCGCACATTGCTTACTGCTAAGCGGCCAGTGCATAGTTAGATAAAAGACTAACTCTGTGCATGAAATTCTTGCAGGTATTCTCTTAATTCTCGAGTCCGCGACGCATTCTGAAAGCTACACTGAAAAATATAATCCAGAAAACTAGTGTTAGGACGATGTGCGCTTTAGACAACAGACAGGCATGAGACTTGAAAGAATAGCGCCAGTTAAAGAAGTCCCTCCATCTCTAAGCCGGATCATGAGGCCACGTTGGGACTGAACTGCTGCATATATGCTAAATATGAAAGAATAAGGAGGCGGAATAAAAAATCTGGCATGGGCAGATAGTCGTGCCGCGCCCGCGCGTATCACCTCGACAGACATGTGGCATAAGCGCGTACGGCCTCGCGCGACGCCATGACAGGCGCGAACAACGGGCCCCTTATAGTCGAGCATTGCACAGCGTTGCGACCCCCAATCATGTATTAAGCCAGCAGGGTGAACGAGGGTCGCTCGTATAAAGGGCGTATAAAGTGGACAACAGCCGCCGGAAAACAGGCACCGCTGTAACTCACTTGGTAGAGAAACGCAAGCGTAATAATCACACTATGGCTCTGGCACGCCGAACCCCCGGATATATATATATATATATATATATATACTGAGAGAGAGAGAGCTAGAGAGCGAGTGATGAGACAGGTCATCTGTCGTCCGCGAACAGCCTGCGTCTGTCGTACACGAACAACTCACGAACTGGCTCGTTGGCGCCTCGCGCAACCGCGCGAACGCGCTCTTGCCCGTGCTCACGCGTTCGTCGTCTCTTTCCCCAATTGGCTCCGTTGCCGATCATATTCCAGCGTGGAATTTCACTTCTCTTCTGTCGTCGTAATGGAGAGGCCACGTTTACGGGGGTATTAGCCATTGCTTAAGGGTGCATGGGCCATTTATTGCCAAGAAACTCATCATCACTGTCATCAAGTATCATCATCAGCAATGGCTCGAGTATTGTCGTTGTCTTCCAGAGCTGGCTCGGTAGCGCCCCTGGCGCAACCACTCGAACGCGCCCATGAGCCACTCCAATATTCCAAATGGCTCATGACCGGCTTGATAGCGAAGTGTCCCATGAACATCATAGCCATTCAGGTAAGGACAGATTAAGCGCTGAGCAGTATTTCCTCCGGCGTTTGAAGTCAGGAATTTCTTGTTTTAGTTATCTTCAGCATCGAGGATGCGCACGCTTTTATTTGACACAGCACGCCGTGTTCCTGAAAAATCTTTTTTTCTTACAGAACGGTGATGTTGTGTTTCCACAGGAAAACAATTGTGTACTCCATGGCTTGCAATGCAACACGCTTTTGTCCCGTGTGGATCCCTATACGTCCCTAATATTTAGACGGCCCTCCAATAGATGGCGTGCTTGTCGCTGGTGTTCGGCAGCCCTGCCATTGTAAAATATACGGCTCTGCGGTCGCGCTGTTATGAGCAACTGGACACAGCTGCAATACGCTTTCATGGTCTGTATGTATGTATGTATGTATGTATGTATGTATGTATGTATATATGTATGTATGTATGTATGTATGTATGTATGCATGTGTGTGTGTTTGTATGTGTGTATGTATGTATGTATGCATGTATGTATGTATGCATGTGTGTGCGTTTGTATGTATGTGTGTATGTATGTATGCATGTATGAATGTATGTATGTATGTATGTATGTATGTATGCATGCATGCATGCATGCATGTATGTATGTATGTATGTATGCATGTATGTATGTATGTATGTATTTTCCAAGAATGTTTAGGCAACGGTGAGGGGTGGTAGCCCTGTTGGTGAGACACAAAGAGCCCTTGAGAGCATTGAACCGTGACTATTGCTTTGGTACATCATCATCATCATCAGCCTATATTTTATGTCCACTGCAGGACGAAGGCCTCTCCCTGCGATCTCCAATTACCCCGGTCTTGCGCTAGCGTATTCCAACTTGCGCCTGCAAATTTCCTAACTTCATCATCCCATCTGGTTTTCTGCCGACCTCGACTGCGCTTCCCTTCTCTTGGTATACATTCTGTAACCCTAATGGTCCACCGGTTATCCATCCTACGCATTACATGGCCTGCCCAGCTCCATTTCTTCCGCTTAATGTCAACTAGAATATCGGCTATCCCCGTTTGTTCTCTGATCCACGCCGCTCTCTTCCTGTCTCTTAACGTTACTCCTAAGATTTTTCGTTCCATCGGTCTTTGTGCGGTCCTTGACTTCTTCTCGAGCTTCTTTGTTAACCTCCAAGTTTCTGCCCCATATGTTAGCACCGGTAGAATGCAATGATTGTACACTTTTATTTTCAACGACAGTGGTAAGCTCCCAGTCAGGATTTGGTAATACCTGCCGTATGCACTCCAACCCAATTTTATTCTTCTGTAAATTTCTTTCTCGTTATCAGGGTCCCCTGTGAGTAATTGACCTAGATAAACGTACACCTTTCCAGACTCTAGAGGCTGACTGGCGATCCTGAATTCTTGTTCCCTTGCCAGGCTATTGAACATTATCTTTGTCTTCTGCATATTCATCTTCAACCCAATTCTTACACTTTCTCGATTAAGGTCCTCAATCATTTGTTGTAATTCGCCTCCATTGTTGCTGAATAGGACAATGTCATCTGCAAACCGAAGGTTGCTGACATATTCGTTGTTGATCCTCACTCCTAAACCTTCCCAGTCTAAGAGCTTGAATACTTCTTCTAAGCATGCAGTGAATAGCATTGGAGAGATTGTGTCTCCTTGCCTGACCCCTTTCTTGATAGGTATCCTTCTACTATTCTTGTGGAGAACCAAGGTAGCTGTAGAATTCTTGTAGATGTTTGCTAAGATATTCACGTATGCCTCCTGTACTGTTTGATTACGCAATGCCTCTATGACTGCTGGTATCTCTACTGATTCAAATGCCTTTTCATAATCTATGAAAGCCATGTAGGGAGGTTGATTGTACTCCGCAGATTTCTCGATTACCTGATTTATGACATGGATATGATCCATCGTACAATATCCCTTCCTGAAGCCAGCCTGTTCTCTTGGTTGGCTGAAGTCAAGTGTTGCCCTGATTCTATTGGAAATTATCTTGGTGAATATTTTATACAATACTGAAAGCAAGCTGATGGGTCTATAATTCTTCAGTTCTTTAACGTCTCCCTTCTTATGGATTAGTATAATGTTGGCGTTCTTCCAGCTTTCTGGTACACATGAAGTTGTGAGGCATTGCGTGTAAATGGCCGCAAGCTTTTCAAGCATGATATCTCCTCCATCTTTGATTAAATCTACTGTTATTCCATCTTCTCCAGCAGCTTTTCCCCTGGTCATGTCTTTCAAGGCCCTTCTAGCTTCAGCGCTAGTTATAGAAGGAGCCTCTGTATCCGGTTCATCACTATTTTGAATGAAAGTAGCTTGGCTGTTTTGGGCACTGTACAGGTCAGTACAGAATTCTTGCGCTGCTTTTACTATGTCATCGAAATTGCTGATGATATTACCATGCTTATCTTTCAGTGCATACATCTTGCCTTGTCCTATGCCAAGCTTTCTTCTTACTGATTTAATGCTGCGTCCATAATTTACGGCTTCCTCAATCATTCCCACGTTATAATTTCGAATATCCCTTACTTTTTTCTTGTTGATTAGTTTTGACAGTTCAGCGAATTCTATCTGATCTCTTGAGTTAGACAGTTTCATCTTATGTCGTTTCTTTATTAGGTCCTTTGTTTCTTGGGAGAGCTTACCTACTGGTTGCCTTGGTGCCCTACCTCCCACTTCAATTGCTGCTTCTGAGATCAACCTAGTTACGGTTTCATTCATTACCTCTATGTTGTCTTTATCTTCCTTTTCTAAAGCTGAATATTTGTTTGCAAGCACCAGCCTGAATTGGTCTGCTTTTACCCTTACTGCCTCTAGGTTGGCCTGTTTCCTCTTGACTAATTTCACTCTCTCTTCAAATTGAGAGAACTCCTAGACCTCACTAACCTATGGTCACTGCATTTAACCTTACCTAACACTTCTACATCCTGCACTATGCTTGGATCGGCAGAGAGTATGAAATCTATTTCATTCCTTGTTTCTCCATTAGGGCTTTTCCAGGTCCACTTCCTGTTGCTGCTTTTCCTGAAGAAGGTATTCATTATTCGGAGCCTATTCCTTTCCGCGAATTCTACTAACATCTCTCCTCTTGCATTCCGAGAATCGATGGCGTAGTTTCCACTTGCTTGCTCACAAACCTGCCTTTTCCCCAGTTTTGCATTGAAGTCGCCCATGACTAAAGTATACTGAGTTTGCACCTTTCTCATTGCTAGTTCAACATCTTCATAAAACTGTTCTATTTCTTCATCATCGTGACTAGATGTTGGGGCATAGGCTTGTACTACCTTCATTTTGTACCTCCGATTCAGCTTTATTACGACGACTGCTACCCTCTCATTAATGCTGTAGAATTCATCAATGTTGCCCGCTATGTTGTTATGCACTACAAATCCTACGGCGGATTCTTTCTTATCTGGAAGACCTCTGTAGCAGAGGACGTGGCCGTTAGTCAGCACTGTGTAAGCCTCACCAGTTCTTCTAACCTCACTTAGGCCAATAATATCCCATGAAATGCCTGATAATTCTTCAAATAGTCCTGCTAAGCTAGCCTCACTCGAGAGGGTGCGCGTGTTGAACGTTGCCAGGTTCAGTTTCCATTGGCGGCCTGTCTTGACCCAGAGATTCTTAGCACCCTCTGCCGCGTAGCAGGTCTGACCGCCGCCTTGGTCAGGTGCTCCGCAGCCACTGGGAACTGAGGGCCATGGGTTAATTGTCGGAGTCATGAGGGTGGTAGTGGCCGAATACTGCACCAGGGAGGCCAATTCCTGTTCTGGTGAGGGAGTGACTTTGATGAAGCTTAGTGGGCCTTCCTAGTTTGGTACATGCTTTGGTACATGTAAGTGTAAAATGCATCCTTCTGCCGCCGCTCCAATGGAAGTTGATGTCCCCACGTTGCTTGTTCCTTATGTTGCTTTTCATGTACGCGTAGCGCACTCTCCCCTGCACTTGAAGGAGGAGGAGGTGCGGAATAAGAAAGAGCGTTGTGTATAGTCGCTAATGTATACGAGGAGGCAAAAGGGCAAGTTTTGACTTATGACAAAATAAGGGAACAATGGGAGTACTGGTGTGTGGTGATTTCAAGCAGTGGGGATAACCGAAAAGAGGAAAGAATTTACGGGTATAAGTAGGTGGCGGACAATCCAGTGTGCCTGGTTCGCACAGAAAGCAGCAACTGTTTAAATAATCTCTCTGGATTTCCAAAGTGAGGAAGTGCGGACTGGTGACACGAGTACCTGGGCAAGGAAAATGAGTTCTATCGATCTATGTTTCGTGACGAACACAAATGAAAACTGATAGGACAGAGAATGCATCGATGTATGCCCAGGGAACAAAAAGGAAAGGAACAGAGTATAAACTGCACAAGTTAGAAAAATTCTTTAAATAATAAATAAAGGAAGGGTTAACTAGGTGTGACACTAAATCATAAGGCTAGGCTTGTGAGAAAATGCAGAGACATATGCATCTAAATGAGACAAGTAAATCAATGTCGGAGTTTAGAACAGCCTGGGCTTAACCAGGTGTAAAAGTATAAGAATATAATCATAAAAAGTAAAAACAAGATAACGAAACACAGGCGCATTGAGCCGCTGTTCCATACTGCTCCGTCCCAGTGAAGGAGGCAGATGCGTGCCACCTAATATGGACATGTCCAGGCTTACAATCGGAACGAGATCGCCGATAAGAAAATTTATGTAATTAGTAAAGCGAACTAATTCGCCACGCTAAACGCGCAAATATAGCTGTAGAATATAAATTCTTTTTTCAACAATGAGATTTAAATTATGTATTATACAGTCAAACTTTTTTTTCCTGAGATGGAAAACAGAGCCAGTCACATCTCATCCACAAGTCAAGTACACTCAGGCAAGAGGTACAAATGCTCACTTAGGAGCTCTTGGCTGTATTCGATATTCTAACCACACAAATACGCGTATAACCAGTAGCCCCGGCTAATATAACCGTCTGATCTTTTTATGGGCATACACAGATTGCCTTGAGAGAAGTGGGAAAACTGAACCGTGGTTGTAGTTCCACTGCATGGAAGAATATGTGGCATCTTAGTGCGGTCGTTCCCACCGACGCTCATGTAGCCACGTGGATTGTTTGTGCACCAGAAACACCGCTGGGGTTTGTACGACACGCCTACGCGACATTTGGCGAGCTGAACGAGGCACCTTGTTTAAATTTCAGACAAACAGGGGAAATGATATTGATGGTGTATATACATAGGTCAAAATTTCTGGGTCAACTACGGCCTTCGGTGTCATTTATTGATCCAAGAGCTCCACAGAGTGATGAGATTTAAGAGGGCCGTTTGAAATGTCTATCTTTTTTTAATTGCGATAAAGACTTGCCCTTAGGCATAATTCTTTATGCGTATTATATGTGTGCTGTGATGCCTGTGCTGTGTATGAATTGAAGCAGTGTTTTGTGAAATCTGTTATCATGTATCCCGCGTTTAACTGGCTGTGACAATGTAGCTGAGGCCGGCTCGCAGTAGGAGACGCGAGCGTTCCGATTGTAAGCGTAGACATGTCCATGTTAGGTGGCACGCATCTGCCTCCTTCACTGGGACGGAGCAGTATGTACAAGTATCACCCAGTGGTAAATGTGACCTGTTCCACGTTGAGATCACAGCCGGTGTACGGGCCAGCCCGGCCCGAAGCCTTCTATGCACAACTTCCTCCGCCCTAGTAAGGTGAAAGGGAAGGGAGTAGACACACGGTGGGATAAGAGCGCGAGTGTCATGCTGGAGAACATTTTTACGAGCTCGGATTGAGTTAAGGGGCTGAGGTGGGAGGGGAATAGACCAAAGATCGGAATTAGGAGGGCAGTGTGCCTGCTTGTCAGCAGCAATGTGGTGAGGGTTCGCCGCATGGCCTTGAATCCAGTGTACCTTGACGCAAGTAGCTGTTTTACTGTCCATAGCATGTATCGCCTAGCACATTTCCATCGCCTTGTCAACCTCCTTGAGTTCTTGAATAGCCGCTAGAGAATCAGTGAAGATATCTAGTTGTTTGATTGTAGGCAGCTTAGATGTGACATCTTGCAGAGCGTCGTGAATGGCTTCAAGTTCCATTACTAGAGCGCTGAATTCCGTAGATAAATAACGCTGGTGACCGCTGAAGTAAATTATGCGTAGTACTGAGGAATGATGTCTTCCCACCGTCTGGTAGGATAAGAGCATCCGTATTGACTTGGCTGTTGTTAACACATGATGCATCGGATGGTATACAGTGTTCGTCAATATTAACTGTTGCATCGCTGCGTCGTAATTTCGTTGGCTTATTGTGATGCTGATGAATTCCCTAGGAGGCATCGGATAGGACTGATTGTCAAGTTCTCGAAACAATTATTTCTTGCCAACCTTTTCAGGCGTAGGTGTTAATTACCAGAGTCCTTTTATCCACATCATTTGAGGTTTCTTTTGATTTGCCTCACCCTTTTCACTTAAAGTTTTATGTAGTGTTCTCACTAAGTGTTTTCTTGTTACCACCCTAAAACCCTGCACCTCTTTGCAAAAGTTCTGCGCTGACAAAGGTTATTGGAAGGAACTAGGGAAGAAGGTGACCTTCTGAATGATCGCAAAGGCGAGCTCCGTCACATCAAGGGAATGTTCTCTGCTTTTTGAAGTGAACACACCTGATTTTGGAACAAGGGCACTTTCGTAGAGTGCGAGAAATACCTCGACCCTTATCACATTAGTGTTTCTTGCAGTGCACAGTCAGTGATTCAAACTAGTCAGGTGCTCATTACTATTACATGTCATTGTGCGAGCGCCTCAACGCTATATATTTCTTCATAATAATACAAAGAAAAGTTCTCGTGTTTTTCACCAATATCTGGGACCAGTATGTTTTGTGTGTGTACGCATACCACGCGTTTCTGCGAAGCCTTAAGTGAATTTCTCAAAGGGTGAATGCTTGGTAGAACGTTGTTGAAACCAGAAAAAAATTACTTTAGTGCGCTAATCGTAGGACGAAATAAGGCGTCAGGACCGAAGCGCACACTAACAACCAACTGTATTCCTCAGATGGAGGGAATGTAAGTACAATGGAGAGGGGGGAGGCAAGATCAACCGAGTAGGGAGCGAAATTACTGCATAAGCAGAGGTGCAAGAAATCGCATCATCTCAAGAGATATTGATATTCATTATCTTATAAGTTAATGCAAGGCGCACTCACACACTTATTTTGTCCAGCGCTGAGAATAAGATGAGCCTTGTGAATTTCATGTGCCCATTTGGCACTTTATTTCTCCACAACTTGGTAATCGCCAAAACTAGGGGTGCACTCGCACTTTGAAGAGTAACTGGCCAGGTGGCTGCCTACAGACCCATGCATCAAGTTGGCCTACTCTCTTAGGCAATCGTTAGTACGTCGCCCTGTCAGACCGACGTAGCACTAACGCCGGATAACGAAATGCGGTAGGCAACTCTCATGGTATATAGCATTTCACATTATTTTTTCAATTTTGCTTCTCACAGCCAGGACCGGAAGTGCAATCTGAGTTTACGAGGCCTACAAAGGGACCCTAGCTTATTCCGTGCTATATAAGTAGAAGCTTGACACCTGCTTGTCCAACAATTCTTTTTATTCGGTCCGACACCTAACCAAAAGAAGGTATTGCAGACATCTTCGCCTCGAGTTAATCCTCAAAGAAGATTGTTTTCCACTTCCTTTTTAAAATCTGCAAGAAGTGATTCCGCTACGCCTGAGAGCAGGTCGTCAGTGAAACGTGCAGCATTTAGTCTTCCAACTTGGCATTGAAAACTGGTTTTATACTGGCGATGGTAAGACCTTGAAAGCGATGTCTTCATGCATGCGTTTGCTATCCCCCGCCTAATAGGCTTCGAATGTGCGGTAACTGGAAAAGATCAGAATTTTTCTAGAGCGAGAGGCATATTTCCAACAAACATATTTCGGCATGAACAAAAATTCTAAATCTAAAAACCTCAGCTTAGTGTTCACACAAACCTCTATTCTTAATTCCAGGTTACTCAAGAAAAAATGTTAAAAGCTTTCCACATTCTGCCGGGTTTCACACTGCTCTGCACGAAATATGACCAAACAAATTTCAACATAGCGGAATACCCTAGAGTAATTTAGCTCACCAAGGTCAGCATTGAGGCACCTGTCATAACCAGCTAATAACATATCACTGAGGACTGGGGCCAAACACGACCGAATGCACACACACTGATTTTGAATGAACCAATATCAACTCAACCAACTCACCCAAACCAGAGTTGCTTCGTCTTGACAGTTTTCATAAAAACGCGCTAAAGACGAACATGAAAAAAAACACACATACGGCAGGACAGGCGCTCAGCTTCCAACTGGCGTTTATTTCCAACGATCATCTATTTTATTCATCGCATCCAATACTATACTAATCACCGGAACAATTACACCAACAGTACTTTAGATGTTGTTTATGAGATGCCCTTAGATTGTTGGCGCGTTTGTACAGCACAAACTGGCCAATGCTTCAAAGACAGGACTAGACAGCACAACAATGACGTTAGAAAAGGATACGGTAGCCACTTCGGGTGAACACTGCAAAAAAAGGCACATGCACACCCATGCTAGCTAGGAAAGAAAAAAACAAAAAACAGAACGCGAGATAGTTGAAGCGTATTTTATAAGGAAAGCGAGTGAAAAGTGTGTCAGCTGTCAGACTTTGGCGTCGCTGGAAAAAAATGAAATTTCTTTCCAGGTGTCTAGGAACGTGAACTGATTGACCATACAACCTTATTTATTGAACTGATTGACTTATGCATTCTTTGTATGATGATGCGTGCAAGATGAACCTGATGTGCAGTACATTGAATAGATGATCGTTTGAAATAAGCGCCAGTTGGAAAATCAACACCAGTCTTGTCATTTGTGTTCCTTCTGCCTCTGTATTTAGAGCGTTCTTGTAGTAAATGTGGATGATCCAATTGTCTTTCCATAAGAAGAACGACGACAGTCATGCACTGTTTTATGATTGCAAATTAGAGTTCAGTAGCATGACGTGAGGCTACTTTGGTGTAGTTTTTATGTTCAATTAAAGCACGTTCCGTAAATCAAATTGTTCACCAATATGGCCACGCCATATTGATGAACTGATCATGGCGTCTTCGATCAAACTGCGTTCGATAAAGCGTCATTGCATGAAACTTCATGCAAACGACTGGTTCCTCACGATTTTCAGTATATTTCAACTGGCAGAATATCAGATCCCCGTGTACCCTGTATTAAGTGCAAAAGTGACAAAACAGTAATGAAAAGCACCCCCCCCCCCCACCTAGTCCAAACACACCTCTGAACATGTGACAAGATTCACGTGGTCACGCCAGCGCTCTTGTGGATTGGGCCTTCTCGGGTTCAATTTACAGTAAGATATATGTAAATAGTCGCATTTGACCTGACTTTTTAACACCTTGAATCACCTTGATTTATTTTTGTTTTGTTTAAAAATACCGAGTTTGATAATAGTGAGTAAATTTCGCGTCATCCAAACAACGCTCCTTTGCGCAGTAAGACTGAGATAGACTTTTCATATGAGGCAGTTAGGCGATATACGTTCAAGCGCTAACGATAGCGAAAAGTGTTTGCAGTAAACGCGGTGATACACGCTGCTCCGGATGCGCGCTCAGTTTTCCATTTCCATCCACAGGCACAAAAATGCCATAGTAATTCCAGGGAGGGTTTCAATGCTTTGGTTGCCCGGATATTATTATGAGGGATCAACAACATGTCCTGCAAATAGGAAAGCCACAGCAGTCATGACACCGGTCAATGGCGAACAAAGCTGTGCCCAAAAAAACTTCGTCTACATTTTGCATATTTATTTATTACCAAACAGATTTGGGCACCTTGTCCTTTTTTTGTCGTCCGTTATCAGGTTTGCGAAATACCCATATATGCTTGACGACATTACACGGCTGTACCAGGAGTTTAGGAGTGTGCAGGGTGCGTTAGGACGAAAGAATTGACTCGTAATCCTGGCCCTGTGAAAGTTTATGTGCAGTGAGTATGTTGAAAACCACCACTACAACTGCTCAGGTTGGTATGAAATGCTCTATGGCCTTAGGGTAACAGTAGTAGTGCTATTTTACAGCAATGGGAGTAATGATAATTTTAACAGCTCCACAGTGCGCATAGTGGTGCTGCAAAAGAATAAAATCATTTAGTAGACTGGGTAATTTATATGCGAAAGAATAGGGACATCACTCCCCATGTCGCAAGCTGCCGTTGCCGCGGCAGCTTGCGCAACAGTACTCTTTACCGGGAAGCGCTACGTACTTCGCATTGTTTTCAGGAGCACCTTATCATATATGTGGTTCGGATGCTTGTTTTGACCTTGGTCTTTACTGAAACGTATTCTGTTATGTACGTTGTATGCGCGATTCTAAAGAATGTAGGCACTCTTCGTTTCACTTTCTCAGTGCTTGTAGCCTCTGCCTTACGGCGGTATGAGTCATTGCTAATGATAGTTTTCTTTCGACGTTACGCCACGAAGAAATCCCTGAATTCTATCCATATACAGCTTCGCTGTAAAAATACGTTACAGTACACTAAAAGCGCGCCCAGCTTGCCATTTCCATTCACAGGCTCAATGTTGGCACAGTCATTCCAGGGAGCGTTTCTATTGTTTGGTTGCCCATATGTGATCATGAGGGGCCAACAACATTTCGTGTAAATAAGAAAGCACCAGCAGTCATGACCTCCTCGTATTCTAGGAAACCTGGCTTGGATAACAGACAGACCAACAATGGGTCAAAGAAGGTGACCAACTATACTGTGACTGAAAAATAATGCTTAGTCATCGTACGGGCCCTTAGCAAGCTCCGCCCTTAGTTGTACGGCCGCCCGTTTGACGTCGTCACAGATCATCACGCCCTTTGTTGGCTATCAAATTTGAAAGACCCATGTGGCCGCCTTGCCCGATGGGCTCTTCTACTTCAAGAGTTTGACATCAACGTCGTCTACCACTCTGGCCGCAAGCAC
The DNA here is from genome assembly GCF_013339745.2 of Dermacentor silvarum. NCBI lineage: Eukaryota > Metazoa > Arthropoda > Arachnida > Ixodida > Ixodidae > Dermacentor > Dermacentor silvarum. The sequence continues at coordinate 108,605,093 of NC_051163.1, forward strand.
TCGGATGCTGATGATCTGTCACGGTCTCCTCTGCCTACCGACCTTAGTTGCCTGTCAACACTAACACCCATCGTCTCGACTCTCACCATCGACAGAATTGCTTCAGAGCAGTGCCACGACCCCTGTATAGCGGCCCTCCTCGACCTACTTTCTGACACGCTCACGCTGCTAGCCTTTCGCGCACTCCGCCACCAAGCTGTTCACTTCACCATTCGCGACGACCTTCGGCACCGACGCAACTACGCATCTGTCGGCCCCAATGGCTACTCGTCATACCGCGCAGCCTGCGCTCCACTACCTGCACATACTTTCACGTTGACCCGCTGTGCGCCCACGCTGGAGTCTTGAAAACATATGAACGACTTCGTCAGCGCTACTACGGGCGAGGAATGTTTACATACGTCCGCAAATTCGTTCGCTCATGTACGGAATGCCAACGTCGGAAATCTGCGCCTTGCCGTTCAGCTGGAGCTTTGCAGCCCCTTCCCTATTCCGCCCGAGTGGGCATTGATCTCTATGGTCCGCTACCTATGACACCCGCCGGTAACCGCTGGATCATCGTCGCCGTCGATCATCTTACGCGATATGCTGAAACTGCGCCACTACCTGCCGCCACGGCGCGTGACGTCGCCTCCTTCCTCCTCCGCTGTTTCATCCTCCGTCATGGCCCAGCTCGTGAACTTCTCAGCGAGAGAGGGCGCGTCTTTTTGTCTGAAGTTGTCGAAGCTCTCCGGGCTCAGTGCCACGTTATTCATAGGACAAGCACCGCCTACCACCCCAAGACGAATGGACTCACGGAACGCTTCAAACGGACCCTGGATGACATGCTGGCCGCGTACGTCGCATCTGACCGCACATATTGGGACCTTATCCTAGCATTTGTTACGTTCGCCTACAACACTGCAACCCAGACTACCACTGGCTTTTCTCCCTACTTTTTGCTCTACGGCCGTCACCCATCCTACACCGTGGACGCCCTGCTATCCTACCAGCCCGATGCTTCTGAGTGTGTGCCCATTTCGACTGCAGCACGTCATGCAGAGGAGTCTCGCAAGTTAGCGCGCCACTTCACCACCGCTGAGCAACAGCGCCAGAAAAGGCTCCATGACCCTCACTGTGAGCAACCTGTCTTCTCTCCCGGCGACCTCGTCTGGCTGTCAGTACCTGCGCATGCTCCTGGCCTCTTCAAAACTTCCTCCCCGCTTCGATGGACCTTATCGCATTGTCCAGCGCACGTCTGCGGTGAATTACGTAATCGAACCACTGGCACCCCCCCCCCCCCCCTCTGACCTCCGTGGTCGTGGACGTGACATTGTTCACGTCGATCGCCTTAAGCTTTACCGTGAGCCGCACGTGATCACTACTGTTTGATCCGCCAGGATGGCTGCTTTTTCTCCCGGGGGTGATTGTGATGAAGAATACGTACAACATGCTCTGCAGATGATGCACACCACCAACAGTAGCAGGATCGTGATCGCTCCGCAAAAGCCGACGCCGAAGTTACGGCTAAGAGCGCTGCCCGACGTAACTGTTTAGCCGCCCGTTCTGCGCCAGTATATCCGAAGGATCTACATCTACACCCGTATCACTAAACCTCATTTCAATGTAAATAAAACAAAGAAATTAGTGTCGGGGTTCAGAGCAGCCTTGTCCTAAACAGGTCAAGAACTGCAAAAATATAATCATGAAAAGTAAGAACAAGTTAACAAAACACAGGCACTATGAGCCACTACCACATGTCAAAGTGATAAAGAAATGCCTGTGATTAGAAAGCGAACTCATTAACGAGCTCATTATGCACGGCTATACAAGTCACAAACATATAGCTGTGGAGTGTAATTTTTGTTTCAACACTGACATTGAAATTTTTGAATACACAGTCAAACTTTAGGTGTCCCGGAAATGGAAAATAGAGCGAGTCGTATCTCATCCACAACTCTAATACACTCCAACCAACAGGTAGAAATGCTTATGAAGAAGTTCTTTATTGTATTCGCTATGCTAATAACACAACTATGACCGGTCTCCCTGGTTAATATAACAATGTGATCTTTTGATGGACATAAACACATTTCCTTGATAGAAGTGGCACAATCGAACCATGGCTGTAATTCCAATGGATGGAAAGATATGTCGCATCTTGGTGCGGACATTCCCACCGACGTCGATGCAACCACGTGGATTATACGTGCACCAGCGACACCGCGGGGGCCTGTACGATGCGCCCACGACACACTTGGTGAGCTGAACGAGGTACCTTGTTTATAGTTAAGACACAACAGGGAGGTGTTCCCGATAATGTATACACGTAGACACCAAATTTCTGCGTCAAGTACGGTATAATAAATAAATGATCAATAACTGATCCAAGCACTTCACTGAGTCATGAGATTTAAGAGGGAAGTACAATACATCTGCACTGGCGGAAGTAGACAATAAAAAAATAAGATAAAACTCACTACCCAGAACTAAATTCTTTATTCGAGTTCTCGAAAGAACTCCATCTTGCCCACCTTTCAGAAGTAGGTTTTAATTACCGGCAACAGAAACACTCGATGGAAGTGGTCGAAAGGAGCAGGTTCGCATGAAATTAGGTGCGAATCTGAGTAAGGCCACACAATTTTGCTCTCTTTTAAGAACGGCCTAATTGAATACGAAATAGGATTCGAATCTAGCAAGAAACATTTCGTGAAGACGAATAATGGAAAGCGATTAAAAGACACCGCTGCAGCCGACACAGGGCAGAAATTCCACCATCAGATCATACCTCATTCGCTCGGAAAAACACTTTTATGTAGCACGTATCAAGCAACAGAAAGCTGTATCGCGAGTTTTTCATGTTGCTCAACAACTTTCTCACCCGCACTTTTCATCTAATTATGATAATTGAGAAGTTGAATATTTAAGAATAAATACCTAATTAGGCAGAACGCAAGAAATAATGTATCTCAAAGCGACGGCAAACATTGTTTTGTTTCTGTCCAGATACGTGGCACTTGCATATTATTATTGTTTGGCTGAAGTGAACTGAAACACCCTGTTTAGATGGCAGGAAACATAACACGCCACAAAGTTGCAGACACCTGGTTATTTCTTTTATTTAAGCGAATGCGTTTCCATGCGTGTTGGTTTGCAAGAAATTGTGAAACAAGGACCAGCGTGGAGATGAACACCGTCAAACTTGACGGGACCATGCACTGACGTAATACTTATGTAGCGCCCACCGACACTGCTAAGCGGGAACGCTAAGGTCAGCGCTCTCGGCCGGCGCCTTGGGGCCGGCTGCGACTGGCGAGAAAAATAAAGTTGGGCGGCGCGTGCCAGCGGCGCAAGCACGGCACGCGCTAGTCCGTTCTGAAAGCCTGCCGAGCTGGTCCTCTTGTTCTGGCGCTCCGCTGCGACCCCTCGGTTCCCGACAGTGGTGACTCCGGCCTAAGAGATTACCGACCCCAGCAACCTCCCGCTCTCAGGTAACCTTCCGCCTGACGCTACCTCGTGCCCACGTGACGTCGCAGCTCTACAGCTCCGCCTACCCACGTTCTGGCGCCACAACCCGCAGGTTTGGTTCGCCCAGGTCGAAGCCACCTTCGATCTGCACCACATCACCTCGGAGACTTCGCGGTTTCGCCACTTACTTTGCAACCTGTCTCCTCTAGTGGCTCAGGAAGTGGCGGACGTTATCGCTGCACCTTTGAGTGATGCCCCATACCAGCAACTGAAGCAGAGCATTTTAGAACGTACCACGGCGTCTAAGAGTGCGCGCATCCAGCAGCTGCTTACCTCCGAGGGCCTTGGAGATCGCCGCCCTTCCCAGCTGCTCAACAGCATGCGACAGCTCCTGGGCACAAGCAACGTCGACTCGAACAGTGTGCTGTTGAGGGAGCTCTTCCTGCAGCGCTTACCACAGTCCACCCGCCTTGTCTTGGCCGCTACAGAAGACTTGACCTTCGACCGCCTCGCCCATCTCGCTGATCGAATCCATGACGCGACTTCTCCTTCAGTCGCCGCCCTCTCTTCAACGCCACAGTCCTCAACCATGGCCCGCTTAGAGTCCCGGATCGACCAGCTCGCCGTTTCCATCGACGCCCTTCGGACGTCCTCCCATGAACAGCGTGGCTCCACCTCATGTCCCAGCCGCCGTCCTTCTTCCCCGACCAGTCGCCGCTCGCGCAGTCCTCGACGCTCGCCGATCTGCTGGTACTATCGCATTCTGAAAGCCTGCCGAGCTGGTCCTCTTGTTCTGGCGCTCCGCTGCGACCCCTCGGTTCCCGACACTTACTTTTGTGGCAAAATTACCTATTGCATGCTGATGCAAAAAAATTAATGGAACGACCTTGGTTCGTCGCCCTCTTTGCCATTCTATATTACAAAAGTGGTGTCTTCCTCGGAACTGATTCCATGGTGACATGCCTTGCTACTCACCTGCCGCTGTTGTTAAATTCTGGTATCTGCCGTGAGACAATTAGTTGTAAAGTTCGGAAGCAAAATACTGGCAATGATTTACCAGCATTGTGTTTTGCCCATCGGAGGCGCTTTTCACATATAATTACTGAGTTCCACACAATAAGGCTACCATGTCTCCTTTCGCGCCCTTTAAGTTATGCTAAAGTAAAGAGGGAGAGAGAGAGAGATAGAGAAAGAGAGTTACAATAACCTCAGGCGGAAAAAACAACACAAGTCCCTCTAAGTGGTTCATTTGAGAAAGAAAGGGTTGGCGCTATCTTCCACAGCCCTTGATGGAGCACGGCTCAGCGCCAACGGGGAGGGGAAAGTGGGAGAGAAAGGAGATAGGAGAGGAAAGGGTGTAAATGTCGCCATGGCAGGAACGAAGCAAATCGGCAGGCAGGAACGCGGTCACGCCATCCGGTGGTAGGGGCCTTGTCAGCTGGCGTGTGGCCTGGTGTGGTCAACCAGTCCAAGGCCGTGGGGCAGGGCTTGAGGGCCTGCGGTGAAAGGAGCCAGCAGCTATCCATGTGTGCTGGGGGTTTTAAAGAATTGTTGAGAGCCCTGACGAGTCCAGGTACTCAACTACGCTGAGCAGGGCCGAGAGGTGGTGTCAGCGGGGGAAGAGGATGTCCTCCGGTCGCGCGGTAGGAAGTCCAAGGCGGCGGAACTCCTGCAGGAGCAGTGCACGGGGTTGGTTGTGCGCCAGGCAGGCCAGCAGGAGGTGATCCACTGTCTCTGGCTCACCGCAGAACGCGCAGGCAGGCGAGGCGGCGAGGTCACGCCGATGGCGCCGTGCTGCTGTCCAGCAGCAGCCAATTCTCAGCCGAAGCAGGAGAGCGGTCTCCCTCCGTGCAGGGCCGCGCTGCGGGAGTTGCCGTGGGGGGTGTCCCATGGACACGCGCCCGTCGGGATGGGATGCCTGGATGTGCCGCTGCAGCCGGTGACTGGTAAAATCCCGCGGCTGTTACTGCCGTACTCAAGGGGACGTCACCGTGGTGGGCACTCTTGCCTAGGGCATCAGCCTCCTCGTTGCCCGGGATGCCTACATGAGCAGGGAGCCAGTGCAGGGACAAGGGGCAACCTGCATCCTGAACGGCCGCCAGTCGCGTTGAGAGAAGGGCGACCCCCAGGCTCGCCCTCTGCAGGCTCAGGAGAGCTGCCGTGGAATCGCAGAAGATGGCTGCTGGTGTCTCGGGGGTATCTCCGTGAGCAGGTCGACGGCGAGGTGGAGGCCTCCTATCTCCGCTGCAGTGGAGCTCGCATGTGCTGGGAGGCGACACTGCTTACTCCTCCGCAGGGCAGGTGCGATGCACGCCGCCGTCGATGAGCCTGTGTCGGGGACCACCGAGCCGTCGACGAAGACCTGCAGGTGGCCCTCAGGTTCTTCGTGGAGGAGAGAGGCCGCCGTCTGCTGCAGTGCGCAGGTCGGCGATCGCTGCCTAGTGACGCCTGGTAGCTCGGTGGTGATGGCGATTGGAAGTCTCTGCGGTGGGGGCAGCTGCACTGTGTTGGGTGGGGGTTCCCGATCACCTCCTCGTACAGGCAGCACAGCCGCCCCATCTGCGAGGAAGGCCGTGAGCGCAAGCGGGTCAGCAGGCCACCGCCGTCTGCAGCATGGTGGAGTCGATCCACATGTCGTAGACCCTGCTGCAGGAGCAGCGGCGACAGGGGCCACGCTCCGGCCTCGGGCAGGGTGGCAGCGACCTGCGAGTTGCGCGGAACACCTAGGCAGAGCCGCACTGCTGCCCGGTGTTGCAGCTCCAGCTTTTTCAGGCGGGGTGGGGGTAGCGCCACCAGTGGGAGGGCGTACCGCAGGCATGAGGTGGCTGTTGCATCAAAGAGCTGTAAAACTAACCTGGTTGTGCAGCCTTGTCCGCGGGTGAGAAGCTGCGAGCCGGCCTTGCGGACCCGGGGTACCTGTGCGTACAGGCCCTTGGCAGCAGGTAGCCATGTGAGCCGATGGTCGATGCGCAGCCCAAGGTACGTGACTGCTGTGCTCCAGGGATCTCGATATCCTCCAGGTGCAGCCGGGCAACTTGGCGGCGAGCGGCTGCTCGCGGGTGGAGCAACATGGCCTCCGTGTTCTTGGCCCAGATGTCCAGGCCGATGCTGCTCACGTAGGCTGCTGCAGTGTCCAAGGCTCTCTGCAGAGCCTTGCGTGTGCTGCGAAGGCACTGCGGTCGGCCTCGAACCCACAGGCCGATGTCATCTGCATAGATTGAGGACTCGACAGGAAAGCGAGGGTCGATCGGCATGGGGGCAGGCAGTCGAGCCAAGGACATGTTGAACAAGAAGGGGCTCACCACTGACGCCTGCACTATACTGCACGAGCAAACTCTTTGCTTTGCCCACACGTACCTGGAGGGTGCGTTCCTTCCAGAACGACGCGATGAAGCGCCGCAGGTTTCCCACAATGCGGAGGAGGAGGTTTCCCACAATACCGACCGAAATCTATAATAATAACAGAAGTCATATGAGAACGTGTTTGCGTACTCATCGTTACAATGACCACCGATCAAGACAATAAATGTTTTCGTAAATTTGTGCGAAATTCTGTGTCACCTGTGCTTCGTGTGCTAAACAGCTTCTCTCGGCATCCATATAGTGGAATAGCTCATGAATGTTTTTCTAGAAGACCTATATGGCATTTATGAAATGCTGGATCAAGGCATAGATCCTCATCTTGGTACATTCAACAACCTGGATGTCTTGAAATTTCAATAACTCTACTAATTATATCATCCTGAAATTTCGTTACTCTATGTATCTTATTGTGACGGGACGAACAATAGCAGCAAACAGAAGCACGGCTTTCAAGATTTCGGTTGGTGTGCCATGGTGGTCGCAGTGCATCGTCGTCGACCGCTTCGGAGCTCCGTCGTCTGGCGAGAATACCCCGCACCACCACCAATGTGTGACACGATGTGAAATAGATGAAAACAGAAGTGCGGTTTATAAACAGACTATTTACAGACTTGTTGAAGATGGCTGAACATGCGCAAAGTCCCGGCGATTGTCGTCTTCATTAATCTCAATATAATTTCCTTTTTTTCTGGGAGAACACTGAAACTCTCCGTTTAATTCAACCAGTGACACGTCCTTTGCCCATGGATATTCAAGCAAATAATCACAGCCCGCGCAACAAAATAACGGGGCCTTTGTGCGAAATGTTGTTTATTATTGACCCGACGGCCGACGCACTGAATGCAATAAACCATCTCACATCCTTTGCGCATGACCACGTGAAGTGTGTGCTGTGACGTTGCATCAACCCACAGCGTGGGAATGCGACTGAGCTCAATGAGTTCCGCTGCGTCTTAAAGACAAACAGTCGTCTTATCAGAGAAACAACTGCAGAGGTGGTGACAGAAGACTCAGAACCCGCTTTTAAAGCGCAACTCTTAAGCGGCCGTTTCTGGTTTGAGAGTCGGCGTCCATAGACGTAGCTGAGTGAACACGCTCGTGCCACATAGGGCTCGCGCGTTTGTCGTGTTCTTTCGCAGATGACTCCAATGCCACTCATCATGCCAGCGTTCCCAGAGTGCCCCTCCCTTTGTGAAGGCGCTGACGGCACTGGCCCACTGCCAGTAGGAGCGGTGATTTCGGTCTCAAGTGTCGCGAAATTATAATACGTATACAGATGCGCTGAAATGTCGCATTAGGGGGTGTCGTAATCGTCTGAATTTTTTTTATTGCGATAGCAATTATATGGACACTCCAAAGCAGATTTCTGCCGTCGGCGTCGCCGTCGCCGTTGCCGTCGCCGTGAGGTTCCGTATGACGTCAATGGAGATGAAATCGTCGCCGCGCGCCGCCGAACGCTGTATGTGCGAGTGAAAGGGCGCGAGGGACGCGCGCTTTCACGGGGAGTGAACGCACGGCGGAGAACAAACGCGCGTTCTTTGCCGTGCTCCCTTAAGGGCTGCAGAAGTAGGCGTCTCTTTCCTCCTTTACAATCACCATATTATTGCGATAGCAATTATATGGACACTCAAAAGCAGATTTCTGCCGTCGGCGTCGCCGTCGCCGTCGCCGTGAGGTTCCGTATGACGTCAATGGAGATGAAATCGTGGCCGCGCGCCGCCGAACGCTGTATGTGCGAGTGAAAGGGCGCGAGGGACGCGCGCTTTCACCGGGAGTGAACGCACAGCGGAGAACAAACGCGCGTTCTGTGCCGTGCTCCCTTAAGGGCTGCAGAAGTAGGCGTCTCTTTCCTCCTTTACAATCACCATATATGTAGAGCAAACGCGCCTTCTTCCGATGCGCGAGAGGCCGTGGGGGAGGGGGGGAAGGAGGAGGGAAGGGAGGCGACGTTTAGCTGCGGCACCAAGTGCCTATTTATATCAGAGGCTCCGGCAACAGTCACCAACGCCGCACGCATTTTGAGCGAACGCGGGCAAAATGCCGACGGCGTCGACAACAGTTCGGCGCGTTGCCGGTGCTGCTGCATGTCCAAGTTTATACAGCTGATAAAGCTAATATCATTACTCCGTATATCTCTCTACAAATTTGCTATCGCAATTGATGCTTCACCTTTCAGGTGAAACTGCGACAACTTTATGTAGAGCATACGCGCCTTCTTCTGACGCACGAAAGGCCGTGGGCGGGGGGGGGAGGGGGAGGGAAGGGAGGGGACGTTTAGCTGCGGCACCAAGTACCTATTTATATCAGAGGCTCCGGCAACAGTCACCAACGCCGCACGCATTTTGTGCGAACGTGGGCAAAACGCCGACGGCGTCGACAACAGTTCTGCGTGTTGCCGGTGCTGCTGCATGTCCAAGTTTATACAGCTGATAAAGCTACTATCATTACTCCGTATAGCTCTCTACAAATTTGCTATCGCAATTGATGCTTCGCCTTTCAGGTGAAACTGCGACAACTTTTTTCATTTATCGCTTTCGAGGAGATTTGTTTCTTTTTGTCTTCTGTAATTTGTTCCGTAAATACGTAGATACATGCTTATTAAATTTCCTCATCGAGATCCAGCCCTCTTTCAGCACGCAACAGCGACTCTGGCTTAGAGAGTGTCAGACGATTTCGGGCCACCATCCTCGCAAAAATGAGATCCTTGTTTACGACCCAATGCAACGATCTGGTTACCAGGGACACCATAGTAGGGCGCTCCGGGTCAATTGCGACCACCTGTGGTTTTCCTAACCTGTACTCAATTCACGGTACACGAGTGTTTGTGCACTTCACCACCATCGAAATGCGGCTGCCACGGCCACGATTGGATCCCCCGCCTCGCGCTTCGCAGCGGTACGCCATAGCCACTTAGCCAGCACAGCGGAAACCATCCTCGAATCGAACCTTGGTATCGGTTTTGATTACATATTTGTCCGAACGTGAGAATAAGCATAGGTTGCCGTGTTTCTATAGTGAAAAGTGCTGTTCAGCGACAATTTTTTTATATTCCCATGCAGTGTTCGTCGATTTTTTCCGCGGCATACAAGAAATTGAACACAGTTTAAGAAATTGTGCAGAACCTTCTGTCTTCACCAGGGCAATGAAGAATAGTATAAAGCTACAATTGGGTCACAACTTCTCATTCTCTCACAAATTATGCACAAATGTCCTTTTTTTGCGCTAAGGCAACTAAGGTAGGCGACGCGAGTGCTAGTGTGCTACGATAACAGCGCTGCCTTTCAGGGTGGGGACGCCTTTTCATTCAGTCCGCGCCGCCCTTCAAAAGCGCCTACACTTTGCTGGTTCTCTCTTGCATGGTTGTGTACTGCTGTGGTTGCTTGCCGGACGCATTTCTTTATTGTGTTTTCTGCTAGGTGTGGGTGTGTGCGTACCTGTAGCTGATGCCCAAGGCTATTTACAATTTATTTACACGGAAGCCAACGGAGGCCAAGATGGCGACCCTATATCAAGCGGGAACACGTCGCCTTCCTCCTCTTCAGTGCAGTCACACTGTGGCGGCTGATCCGTATCATCACCCCCGGCAGTTGAAGCACCATTCCGGTGCGTAAGCTACACATCCGTGGTAGGTAAGTAGGTAGGTGCAACTTTATTCGACAAAAGGTGTCGTTCAAGGGGGGAGGTAGTGCTCGTGCTCTGCGCGGTGAAGAAGATGTTCAGGGTGATATGCCCGGGAGAGAGATAAATAAAATGAGAGCGAGAGAGACACAGACGTATTCACGGAGCAGGTCTGCTGGAACGCGTTGTCGGCATTGCAACGCAGTGGAAAGCGGTGTGCGCATTTCGGCCAGCTTCGCTGTGTCTTGAGCTTTGCGTGGCCTAGTGCAAGCTTTCGCTTTTTTTTTGCGTACCGGCCAGATCAAAATGTGGCCGTCGTTGGTGGAAATTGAATCGGATACCTCGTGCTCGGCATCAGACATCCGTTTGTACCCTAAGGAGTGATATCGAATTGCGTGAGTCAAGTGAACACGTTCTGGCTCGCCGGAGACAGTCATGCCTACTTGGTCCCTTTCTACTTAGTTTTTTTTTCTTTCTTTTACTCAGGCTACTACGCTCAAGAAGTTCCGTGCACCCACAGCCACTGGCACTTCCCGAGTTTAAGGTCAGTTGCACCGTCTCCACAAAGTCGTTGACATTGAAGTTCAACTCTCTTGTGCAACTGCATTGGGTAACCATGTTATAAAGGGGGAGAGAGAAATGTTGTTGAGTTATAGAGAGGTTAGCCCAGCGACAGGCTTGCAATGCGGCGTCAGGTGGGATGATAAGAGTGACAAGAGAAATGTAGTGAAAGAAAAACAGCAATGCGTGTTCACACACACACACACACACACACACACACATATATATATATATATATATATATATATATATATATACGCACATACAAAGACACACTCACATAAATACACGCATGTTAATCTGCATGCACAAAAGTGATTTTGGCAACCTCAGTGAGTCCTCAATACCGCAGGAAAGCTAAAAACGCCTCGTCAGAGCCCAGTTCGAAGCTACGATCTCGGTCAGACGTCAACAGCTCCCCTTGTCGGATAGACCGCAGTCCATAATGTCGTAAATCGCAATACTTGCGCCAACGGGAGGATCACGAAAGGAGTGCGCACATTTGCAGGACAGCGCTTATATGCGTGTGTACCTTTTGCTGTCGTCCCGTCGGCGCAAGGCTTGTCATTTACATTACCGAACCGACAAACACAGCAAGGTGTGGACGTTTAGGCTCGTGTAGAATTATCGGTACGTGCTCTTGTTTTCTGAGGCGCTGAGAGTGTTCGGGGAGACGGCAGCTAGCAGTCTTGGACGAGAAAAGACTGCACCTGTCCTTTTTTTCCACTGTAATTTAGGTGCTCTGGTGTCACAAAAATATAAATTCTGAACATTGCAGGCGCATAATCAGAGATGTTCACTGACCACGCAAGGACGACAGAGATCGCACACAAGAACAACAGATAATGACCAAGTGGTGCAGATAGGTGCGCAATCAAAAATAGTGTCCGTGTAGCCTACCTGAAGAAGCGCTTGAGAGCCATTTGGCACTTCTCGAATTCCTTGTCTAATGTGAACATCAGCCAAGAGAGCAGCAGGCAGCGTGTCTCAACCAGAGCAGGTCAGGCAATCTCGAGCTCGCGCCTCCCGGAAGACTGGCGATGTGTCTGCTGACGCCGGGCATTCGTCTTCACTACAATCACCCCCCATGGAAAAAGGAGCCATCATGGCGACTCATAGTGAACATAGAATCACGGGGTCGTAATACGGCTTCAGGCGTTGTACGTGGCCGGTTTCACGACCACGACAGCGTTGGTCCGTAGGTGGTGTGACCGGCTCGACAATATAGTTCACAGGCGATATCTGCTCTACAACGCAGATATCACCTTGATATCTGCGTTGGTTGGTCTTCGGGTGCCATGGGGATTTGCCAATAGCCGGACGGTAGGGTACTTGATATTTCGAGACAAGCTTGGATGACAGGCCAGCAGGAACGGCATGAACCCAAAGCCACACAAGGGAGTCTGGAAGAAAGTGACAATGCGGGTGATCATTGTCACGTCGAGATTTCTGTTGCCATTGGTCGACGGCTGTAATAGAACGGGTGAGCTGACGGCATTCTTCGGCGTGGCGGGCAACTTCAGAGATGGGCGTACATTCGGATGAATCAAGTGTGTACGGAAGAATGGTGTCGAGGGTAGTCGAAGGTTCGCGGCCATACAAGAGGAAGAATGGGGAGACGTTTGTGGTCGCCTGTGGCGCAGTGTTGTAGGCGAACGTGATGAATGGCAAAATGAGGGTCCCAATCAGTGTGATCAGAGGCGACGTATCTGGAGAGCATGTCGCCAAGGGTGCGGTTAAATGTTTCCGTCAGACCATTAGTTTGAGGATGGTAGGCGGTGGTGGTGCGATGAACGATGCGACATTCAGCAAGGGGCGCGTTTACGACTTCGGAAAGGAAGACACGTCCTCTATCACTAAAAAGTTCGCGAGGTGCACCGTGACGGAGAATAAAGTTTTTCAGGAGGAAGGATGCTATATCACGAGCGGTGGCAGCAGGCAGAGCGGCTGTTTCTGCGTATCGCGTCAAATGGTCGATGGCGACGACTATCCAGCGGTTTCCGGAAGCCGTGCCGGGAAGGGGTCCATACTGGTCAATGCCAATGCGATCGGAGGGCCTCGCAGGACACGGGATTGGCTGGAGTGGACCGGAAACATGCTGAGCAGGAAGCTTGCGGCATTGGCACTGAGGGCACGACCGAATGTACTTGCACACAAAGGTGTACATGCCGCGCCAATAAAACGTGGAGCGAAGCCGGGTGTACGTCTTGAAGACACCCGCATGGGCATACTGCTGGTCAGTATGGAAAAGCAGAACATATTTCGCCACGAAGATGTCGAGGTACGACCAGCAACCACTTGCGGACGTCAGAGACGTAATTCCGGCGATAGATAAGTCCATCCCGAATTTCGAAGTGGGATGCTTGACGGCGCAAAGCTCGAGAAGGTGGAGGAGCAGTCGACGCATTTGAAAGAAAGCGGATAAGAGCACTAATCCAGGCATGTTTGCGTTGCAACGAAGCCATGTCGCAGCCTGCTGGGAACGAAAGTACTTGGTCAACGGCAGAGAGGCACCCTTACAAAAAATTCTAGTAACGTTCAATTAAATTTTTTTAGACAAATGTTACTAAAACCTATGAACGGTCTATTGAAAGTTCTCAAACCGTTTTTAAACTTCCTAAGTACTTCATACCAACATCTAGTCGACTATTGGCCACCGAGATTCAATTAAAATTTCATTTACAAACTTTCTTAAAACGATGAATGAACATCCTTCAAACATTAAAAGCAGGGCGTCTTTTTACTTCTTAGAAACATCCTAGCAACTTTTTTTCTTCTTTTTGCCGTTCGCCTTAGAAACATACTTGTAACTTTTTTCCAACTTTCTGTTGCTTGACCTAGAAACTTCCTAGTAACTTTTTTCCTACTTTTTGCTGTTCGCCCTAGAAACATCCTTGTAACTTTTTCCCAACTTTCTGTTGCTTGACCTAGAAACATCCTAGTAACTTTTTTCCTACTTTTTGCTGTTCACCCTAGAAACATCCTTGTAACGTTCTTTCAACTTTCTGTTGCTTGCTCTAGAAACATTCTTGTAGCTTTTTTCCAACTTTCTGTTGCTCGCCCTAGAAACATCCTGGTGGCATTTATCGACTTTTTCCAGCATTTTTTAAAAATTGTCTGGTAGTGCTCTGATGCAACCTTGAACATATAAAAGTATGTACCTGTTAGTGAAACACACCAATCTTTTCAAACACTGATGTTTATTTTCCAACCCTTTCATACATGCCCTAAGAAGCCACAAGCAAGCAGTGACTATAATGTGGTCTGGATATCTCCCGTGTTCTTGATATCCCTCTTGCTGCAAGCCTAAAGGAGGAAAAATGCAATAATAGTTAGCCTTATGAATTGTATCTGGTCAAGATAGCATGATGCAGTCATCCACAAGAATTTGACTTCGAATGACATACAATCAAAACGAAGATTTCAACTGACTGCCTTGCCACACATACTTAGAATGGCATTCACACCTCTGGGGTGCAAAGCTTCTTTTTGGGCGACGTCCTTGTGGGTATTGGAACGCCACCCAAAAAGTGACTGAAGCATTGCTGAAGCAAAACTGCTGCACATAATATGCATGTGTTACATGTAGGAATCGTACACTTGTATAAAGTAGCTGTAAATCAGTTGCAGTAAAGATACTCAAAGTTTTTAGAATGGCTTCAGCGAGATATGCCGAACTCAATAAATGTGATGACATGCATAAAGCACTTTTTGCCTAAACCATGTCTTTAGGTGGTAGAAAACATTTTTATAGACCCTCTAGTGCGCATTATTCACAGTTTCAAAACTCAATTTGCTAAAACCACAACAAATTATTATATTAAAAAGTGACTATTTCAATATTTCCACCAAGTGCAGGGCAGCTTGAGCATGAAGCAAGGTTCCTTGTGACATCTCAGTAAATCCGAGGTAGTGAGCATGTGGTACCACAAACCACAGATGCACACATGTTCTGGGCAGTAGTCAGCACTGTTACCATGTCACTGGAAGCTTGTGTATTAGGCAGCTGACAAGTAATATGAAAGAAAAGGTAAAAAAGATTGTTTGCATTTCAGATAAGTGACAGCAAAGAACAAGCTTTATCCAATGTCAACTGGAGAAGGGCAGAGACACGCTGAAAAAAATGCCAATGTAAAGGCGAACGCTCAGTGTTCAGCTGCACTGTCCTGGCTTGCTACTGCCCGCAGAAAAAAAAGTGCCAATGTAACGGCGAACACTCAGCATTCAGCTGCACTGTCGTGGTGGCTTGCAACTACTGCGCTGTGCGGATTGTTGTGATTTAGCAGTTTGCGTTACCACCTCAAATTTCTGTAAAATACAAAGGAGACCAGCTTCCTGCTTGAAGCCAACCTGCACTTCGGGTGCATATTGAACTTGTCACATTAAAAGGTTATTGGTTAGTTATATGCTTGAGGAATTACCTTCTCATACTGTGGCTAGGGATTCAGCAGCTACCTAATAAAGACGAAAATCTTGCTGTTTGTATGCTCATTTTAGGAGATGAAGTACGGTACGCAATACATAAGTGTGAGCGATTAGAGGGAACAATATAGGTGCACAGGCAATAGTGTGAGAAGTGAGCTTCACAATACTCCATAATAAAAATGACAAAAAGATACACATCTCGAGACCTCATGCTTCTCAACGATTATCTTAAAAAGGCAAACTGACTAGATTAATATACAGTCTGTACAGAGTTTATCATGCAGTTACTCAAGTCAGGGTTATATTTAGCTCAGAGGAGGCTAGTTAAAGATAAGTTCATTAAACTGAGCGCCCCCCAGATGACCAAAAGTGATATGCAAGTGATTAGCCACTAGAAATCATGAAAATGGCACACACAGTAAAATGATTGCATATTACAGAAACATATCCTACAACACACAATGCAATGACAGTTTTGTACGCACCTTTGTAAAAGCACGCAGATCAGGTGCTTTATAGTGGTGCTCTCCAGCTTGCAGCAGTGCTGCAGGTTCCTGTGGGATGCCTCCAGAATCCGCACAGCCTTCAACTGCAATGAATAATTTATTGCAATGTGAATCTGGAAACCTGTCATATCAGTGTAATACTGAATTGCAAAGAGCCTCACACTAGCAGCTACATTAATGCGCGTCTCGTACGAATCTTTCCATTATATCTCAGGAGGTTACACAGTTATGTTGTAACAAGTGAGATTCCATGCGGAAATGCAGCAAACATAAGACTACCAGAAAAATCACCGAAACTCAAATATGTAATAAAGCAAAAGAGCATTGGATTATGAAAAAATATATTGAGCACATGAAAAGTCTTTTGAACCCTAGGCCGTGTTTGTTTAGCGATGATATTCCTTCTTGCTCTTCGTCAGTGGTTTGACCGACGCGCCGCCCGTGTTATGAACTGGAATAGCCGGCCGTTCACAGTGGGTGGTAAGAGTGACGTAGGATAGAGCGCAAAGTAGCGCCACGAAATCGCAGCCCTTACTTTATTACTACAAGGCACAGTCATTACCTATGACTGGAAGAGCTGGCATACTGTTCTTTAGATGAATATGTATATATAGTAAAAGCCAGCGTCTGATTGGGATGTCTCGATTAAAAAGAAACCTCGTCATTGCAATATCTGCGTATATCTGCCTTGCAATATAGAACACGACAGGTTCTATAGTTCAATATAGAATACAGACAGGTTCTCGCGATGCGGGCTTTGAAAGTGAACTGTAAACAAAAAAGTCTTCATACAAGCTAATATGTGCGCAAGCGTCAAATATAGCTATCCTGTGCCAACGCGTGAAGCCCATGACACATCGACGTATACACACCTGCAGTGTACTCGCGGAAATGCTTAAATATGGAATAATTTTCTGCCGGGAAACTACCCAACAGTAACTTGCAGTGTTTCCATAATTGTGTTCCCATTCAGTCAGAGCTGTTGCGTTTGCGCACCGCTTATCAGCCGGCGCCCAAGTCTGGCTCATCTGTTCCGGACGATAATCTGTTTCGCGCATGTGCGCTGATATGTTTTCACTCGCCCTTTGATCACGGCGTTCCTTTATAAAGGACTGCGGATCACGCCGTTGGCGCTTCTTTTTGTACACCTTCTTTCGGCAAGCATGCCGCATTAAAAGTACTATCGTGAGCAATATGAGCTCGAACACGGGAGCGCGTGGAAAATAGCCTCAAAACCTAGATAGCGTCATACGTGGATGGCGCTGCCGAAACCGGAGGTGAAAGGAGGGGCGCTCTTCCGCTAACTGTTGGCTCTCCCGCTTCGCTAGCGTACAAAACAAAATGATAAAAGTGGCGTATCCGAACGCTCAGCCAACACCGCCTAGATTTAATACAAGCATGACCTGTGCATTATGGAAGTCTACGTCACAGCCGATATCTCAGCAGCTGCAGAGCTTGATGGGTCATTTGATGTAGCTGTGCGCGTTGATGTGAATTGATATCACCGCTAGCGGCCAGTGACATGCTACAAGCTACCGTTTTGCAGCAATGATATCGAGGCGGGAGTGTGAACAGCCAGCGGAAGCGCGGCGCCCTTTCCGATTTGTTTCCAAAAGCGGCCACTGCAAATCGGCCGATGTAGGGTTCGAGGCTATTTTCCACGCGCTCGCGTGTTCGAGCTCATATTGCTCACGATAGTACGTTCTTCCTTCTCCCGGCGTCTTCTTCTCCCGGCTTGGAACCCAACTCGGCCAAACGTAACAGAGCAATCAGACGGGGTAGCATACTTCACAGGAAAATGCAAGTACGCGATAACATCAACAGAAGCTTTCGTAAAATTGCTTACTATATGTGCACCAGAAACATGGACCACTTACGCTCAGAATGTGCTCTGCTCTTGTTACACAAAGCTCATTACATGAACCATAAGCTACAACAACGCGCACAAGCGCCAAACTTGCTTACCTTTCAAGACGTAGTCAACAAACGCTCTTTCGTCTCACGGGTACCGTGGCACCAACTCTCTTTCGGGCGCAAACACTGTAGAGCTGCCGATGAACTACAGCACCACGAATGCACAACCTACAACAAATTCTTCCATACAATGAGATGAAGCCCCAGTACCAGGCTTTTCACGAGAGAGCGCAGGCAGGCGGAAACAAAGGCAGCTTGGACGGGCGCAGTAAGACACTGTTGACACTGGCGTATCGCACGAAACCCACGGCGAACAACGGCATTTCACGAGTCCAGAGGTTGTGCGATGGTTAATGCACACGATAAGAAGCACATTTTGCCTAGGCACTTCTAATATAAAATTCAACTACCACCTCACTGCAACGAGCACTCGCGCACAGCCAACGTGGTCCATGCACTACAGCAACTTGGATTGGATTGGATTAATTGGCAGCAAAACACTGCAGCAGCGCCACACTGCGGTTAACGAAAAGGAACCTGCCTCCCTGATTCGCATCGCTTCAGGAGCATAGCCTTCGAGATTCGCATTTGTCACTCAAGGGAAGTCGTAGCTGAAGCATGAGCCAATCCACCCGCCGCCCGTTCGGCTCCGTCTGCTTGAAATGACGGACGGTCTACGGGCTAATATGACACTTACCGAGCAGATATCCGTGGTCACCGCCCATATACACGTTAATTATGGCGTCAAGTGTGGTGTTTTCGAGAATATGTGCTCTCATCTTGAATTGATGAGACGATATTTCCTCTTAGCGTCAGGAATAAAGGTAACAAAACGTGGCGATGGCTGGCGTGCTACAGCAGCTGAAGCTTCGGCTGAAGTGCAACAGGCGTACTGCTTGCACGCAAGCGCAAACAAACAGATACGGCCATGCCAGGTACACAACTGACTACTCAGTAAACTGACAATCGTAAATTATTCACTTCTGTGCCCAAGCAAGCATTTACGGAATCCTTGCTGCCGTACGAATCCCGCCAATATATCAACACAACAATCACCCGCAGTTTTGAAAAGAAAGGCTCTTTTAACAGTGACCGCAGGTACTGCATTTGCGAAAGTTTTGTGTATAGTTTGCATAAAATCGTAAAGGAAAGGTTTCTTAAGAAGCCGAATTCCGAAAAAAGGTAAGCGTCGTGAAAACAAATAAATGGCCTTACGACATGTCAGAAAGTATAGGCATTGTATAGTTCCTGCTGGTGCTACTATAATACGTGGAGTAGTGGTAGCGTCTCTGCCTCACACGCAGAAGTCCCGGGTTCGAGTACCAGTCAGTCAGTGTACAACTACCTTTTTTTTTGAAGTAGGAAAACGTTATATACAATTTCACTGGGGCAGGCTAAGATATTTTACCTTAGCTACTGCTAATTATATATGCACGCGTAATAACAAAAATTATTCTGTCTCCTCGCTTTCTCTTAAACTGCAGGAAGCAATTATCAGTATGACACTTAGTTTATTCGTACTAATTATTGTATTACCGATATTGCATGTTATGCTTCTTTATTGCAGTGCTAAATGAGCAAATGAATGAAACAAATACAATTGTTATAATTTTCTTTACACAAAAGTAAAGACAGAGCCTACCAACTTTCCTTAAACTTTCTTTAAACTTTCTTCAAACGAACTTGCTTCAAGCGAAAACAAGAACGGAGCCTATCAACTTTCTTTAATGGTGCTTTAAACAAGCTTTCTTGAAACGAAAATAAAAACAGAGCCTACTAACTTTTTTAAAGCTTTCTTTGAACAAACTTCGTACAAACAAAAGGTAAAAGACAGCCTACCAACTTTCTTAAACCTTTCTTTAAAGAAACTTTCTTTCAACCGAAGTCAAAACAGAGCCTACCAACTTTCTTTTAAAAACTTCCTACAAACGAAAGTTAAAACAGAGCCTAACAATTTCCTTTAAACTTTCTTTAAACAAACTTTCTTCAGACCGAAGTAAAGACAGACCCTACCAACTTTCTTGTAAGATGTGTTAATAGAAAGTAAAAGTACATAGAGTGTTACTAAAGTTGATAGAAAGTTGGTAAGAGTTCTAAAGAAAGTAAGGAAGTATTTTTGTATGGGCAGGCATCGCTTTCGGTTGAGACAGGTGAACGGGGAAGCGCGTCGGCATCGGTGTGGTGGCAGCCAGACCTGTAGAAAACGCTCACGTCGAAATCTTGCACCCGCAAAGCCCAGCGAGCTAATCGACCTGACTGGTCGTTCAACGTGGGCAGCCAACAAAGTGCATGGTGGTCTGTAATCACGTCGAAGGGGCGGCCATAGAGGTAGGGTCGAAATTCACCAAGTGCCCAGATTATGCCCAACCATTCCTTCTCCGTAACGGAATAATTCTTCTCGGCTTTGGTGCAGGTGCAGCTTGCGTCTGCAAAGACGCACTCGTCGAATACAGATTTGCGCTGCGCGAGCACAGCGCCGAGTCCAACACCGCTCGCGTCGGTGTGTACTCCGGTCGGGGCTGTCGGGTCGAAGTGACGCAGTATAGGGGGGGAGGTCATTAGACTACGCAACTCTTGGAAGGCATCGTCACAAGCGGACGACCAGGCGTAATCGTTCAAGTCGCTCCGTAGAAGCTCATTCAAAGGAGCGGTGATGGACGCAAAATTCCGAATGAAGCGGCGAAAGTAAGAACGCAGGCCAAGGAAGCTGAGAAGTTCTCTTATGGAGGAAGGTTTGGGAAAATCAGCAACTGCACGGAGCTTGGCGGCGTCAGGAAAAATACCGTGTTTGTATACTACATGGCCAAGGATGGTGAGCTGACTTGCGCCAAAGTGGCATTTCTTCAGGTTGAGCTGAAGGCCGGTTGCAGTTAGGCACTGTAACACTTCCTCCAGCCTACAGAGACGGGTGGCAAAATCGGGCGATAAAATAACCACATCATCTAAGTAGCACAGGCACGTTTTTCACTTGAGACCACGCAAAAGGTTGTCCATCATACGCTCAAATGTTGTGGGGGCGTTGCAAAGCCCGAAAGGCATGACACAGAATTCATATAGGCCATCTGGTGTTACAAAGGCCGTTTTTGGTTGGTCTTCGGGTGCCATGGGGACTTGCCAATAGCCGCTGCGTAAGTCGATAGAAGAGAAGAACTCCGCGCCTTGGAGACATTCAAGAGCGTCGTCAATTATCGGAAGAGGGTAAACATCTTTACGAGTTATTTTGTTAAGACGACGGCAATCGACACAGAATCGAATCGATTCATCCTTCTTAACAAGAACAACTGGAGATGCCCAGGGGCTATCCGAAGGCTGAATGACGGCGCGCTTTAACATGTGAGCTATTTGGTCGACGATAACACGGCGCTCTGTCGCGGATACACGATATGGTCTTTGTCGCATTGGCTCACTGGTACCCGTGTCGATGCGCTGACAAACAGTTAACGTGCGGCCCAAGGGAACATGCTGGCTGTCGAAAGACGAATGGAACTTGTCGAGAAGGCGTAGAAGCTGGGCGCGTTGGGAAATAGTCAACGTATCGGCGATGGAGCTATGTAAAATATCGGGTGAAGTTGGCTCCTGCGCAGGGTTACAGGTCACTCCGGCGACCTCATGAGTGGCGATGGAACCAGTGGGCATGTCAATGATGGCAGCAGGGTCAACACACCGGGCACGGCCAACGCACTCCCCACGAAGCAAAGTGAGAGGACAGGACAATCTGTTGGCGATGAGCACTCTGCTGACGCCGGCATGAACGTCCAAAAGGGCGAAAGGCAGCGGGGAGCATTTGCGACGAACGAAAATTGCAGATGGCGAAAAAGTGCGATGGCATCAGCAACAATGTTGCATGACACTGTGGCAAGGGCACATGAGTGCGGTGGAATTGTGAAGTCTTCGGCAACAAATACTTTATCTTCAGGTTCACGCGCGTCAAGGAGAGGGACATGACACAGCGTTTGAAGTTCCACTTCAGCACGAGAACAGTTAGTGACGGCCTTATTAGCGGAAAGGAACTCCCAGCCCAAAATGACATCGTGGGAACAAGAACACAGCACCGAAAATTCGACATTATAGAGGAGGCCGTTGATCACAACGCGAGCAGTACACACAGCGGCAGGCTTGATGCGGTCGGCGCTGGCAGTACGAAGTGATACGTTTGACAGTGGCAAGAAGAAGTAGTTTATTGATGTGAAAATGTAGAGAGGTCGGCAAAGTTTGGCACTAATAACTGAAACTGCGGCGCCAGTGTCAACGAAGGCGAGTACAGTGACGCCGTCCACAAATACATCAATAACATTAGTCGGAGAAGGGAGAGGCCTTGGTCTGTTCGTGTGTGACGCAGTTCTTGCCTCTGGAACTACGGCGATTAGTTTTCCCGTTCTGGCGTAGAAGGACGACGACGCATCGGCGAAAGCGAGCGGCGTCGAGGCGATGGCGAACGGCGGTCAACAAAAGGGCGGTGGTCCGAGTAGGAAGACATCTGGCCAGGCTTCTGAGACGCGGAGGACGACCGCGGTACGGTGAAACGTATATTGCCGAAGCTGCGGCGGTAGGATGTTGCGTGGCGACGGCAAAATTGTGCAACGTGGCCAGGTAGACCACACGCAAAACATATTGGCCGGTTGTCAGGGGTGCGCCATTGTTCATTGTTGTGTGGGTACTGCGGCTGAACGAAGTGAGGGGCTGGGCGCAGTGGCACAACTGATGGGAATGGCGCAAAGGTCTGCGGTGGTGGCCGCGCGAGAGCCTCGGCATAGCTGAGAGGTACAGTCGCCTCGGGAAAAGCAACGGGAGTCGGTACCGACGGAGTCTCGTGGGCAAAGGGAGAGCTGTGCTAACTGGCTCATGGATGAGCTAGCGAAGGTTGGCCGGCAAAGGCGAGGGTGGTGGCGTGGTTGAAGACAGCAGCGAAAGCTGACGAGCGACCTCAGCACAGACGAACTCCTTTATCTGGCAAAGCAGAGAGTCCATCTCAGGATCCGCAGTCATGCTCGCGAGGGTTTCGTCGGACACAGGTGGGCGCCGCATGAGAAGGCGCTGTCTGCAGAGCTCGTTGAAGCTCTGGCAAAGCTCAATGACCTGAGAAACAGTGCCTGGGTTTTTGGAAAGCAGCATATGAAAGGCATCGTCGCAAATGCCTTTCATTGTGTGACGCACCCTGTCCGCCTCCGCCAACGTCGGGTTGACACGCCGGCAGAGGTCGACGATGTCCTCTATGTAGGTGGTGAACGTTTCACCAGTTTCTTGGGATCGGCTTCGTAGGCGTTGTTCAGCGCGAAGTTTGCGCACGCCAGGGCGGCAGGAAATTCAATTCAATTCAATTCAAATTTATTTCTAAAACAAATTTGGTGGTTGACAGGGCTAAAAGCTGCGGTCTGCAGCTTGACAGAGGCCCGGACACCATATTCAAGGCAGGGCTTGACCTCGACGTGCATGTCGAGCCATTAAACAAAAACATACAAAACAGAAAATACTAGTTCATCAGAATAAGAATACACTATAGGGGTAAGAATACACAATACTAGATATATTACTATAAAATTTTAAAAAAATGATTTATATACGAAGAAAAAATATATAAAAGGTCGAATATAATGAAAGGGGAAAATAACACATACATATATATATACACACACACACATATATACACATATACGTGTGATTTCACATATGCATACACACATACACATATAATACATCAGGAAAAGATATTGCAATCTGAAACACCACAGCGTCAAATACAAGCAGACACAGGATGATTTAGCTTCTGTTAAAAAAAAGAATTGCTAATGTATGTAGCTTCACGACAAAAGTGGTAGGTATGATCTAAGAAAAGAGCTGATGTAGTAATGCTAGTGTGGGCTTCGCTATATGTTCGTATTTATTGAGGATTACCGGAAGATTATATTTCAAAGACTGAAGCTTGTAAAAAGTACGGAAACGTGGTATAAGCCAAAAGTCAGGACAACGTGTACGAACATTGGTATATTGCTGAAGCAGTGCTATTGTGGTAATAAAATTTTTAAAAGTAGGTGAAGACAGATAGAATGAACGCAGAACACGAAATTCATACATATGTTGTATTTGCATAATGTTGTACAACTTAAAATAATATTCTGTGGAAGCTAAATAATCGATATTTGCGATATTGCGAACAACTTTCTTTTGTAATAAACAAATCCTTGTAATATTTCTTTGTGTAGTGGTCAACCATACGAGACTACAGTAGTTAATATGAGAAGCGAACAGCGCATAATAAATCTGTTTTTTTTGCTTCCACTGGGAGAATTGCACGGCAACGAGATAGAGCTCCTGTGGTCATTGAAAGTTTTTTGCATAAGTTGTCAAAAGGCGAATCCCATGAGAGATTTGAGCTGAATGTTACTCCGAGAATTTTATATTCATTAACGATTTCTATCCTGTGCCCGTCGCAGTATATATTCTGTTCTAAATTAATTACTTTATTTTTTGCACGGAAGAAAAGTACCTTGGTTTTAGCTGGGTTAATTTTGAGGCAGTTCGAATGTGACCAAAATACGAGTTTCTCAAGAACGTGATTACATCTTGACGCTAGGTCGGCTTCATCAGTTCCGGAGAGTAGAATAGTGCTATCATCGGCATATATGATAAATTTTGAGCTTGCGTCAATACCTACAATATCGTTTGTATATACATTAAACAAAAGAGGACCTAAAATACTGCCTTGGGGCACACCACATTTTATATGGAGGGGAGATGAATGGTAATTGCCAATGTACACACACTGAGTCCTATTGGCCAAGTACGAACGAAGTAGTTCGAGCTGCTTACCACGAACCCCGTAGTACGAGAGTTTTAGTATCAGTATGTTATGGTTAAGTGAATCGAATGCTTTACTGTAATCAACGAAAAGACCAAGAGTTATATGTTTATTTTCGATGTTTTGTAGCACACTTTCTTTAAGAGTTAATAAAGCTGTTTCAGTAGAGCGTCCTTTCCTAAAGCCAAACTGCGCGTCGGAAAGAAGATTTATTTTGTCAAAGAAGTTAGTCAGTCGAGAAAACAATATCTTTTCTAAGCCTTTAGAAAAAATTGGTACAACAGATATTGGCCTATAATTTGTTGTCTCATTTTTATTGCCCCCTTTGTAAATGACTGTTACCTTGGATCGTTTCAGTGCGTCAGGAATTTGACCTGATTGGATAGCGAGATTGAATATGTGAGTGAGCGCAGGCGCAATGCATTCGATAACATATTTTATGGGCTTTATTTGTAGGTTATCTATATCTAAAGCCTTGCTGTTCCGTAGACCTAGAAATGTTCGATAAACTTCAGCTTCACTTATATCATGCAGAGCAAAGCTCTCAGCAGGGCAATTGTTGGACGGTCTGATAACCTGTAGGTTACTATCTGGAAGAGCGTGTTTTAGAAACGCTTGGTTAAAATGATCAACAAGCGCCTGACCAACTATTTCACGGTTATTGTGCGTTAACTTCGAGGGCGTTTCCGTTTTACTTTCGCGACCGAGAACCCTATTTAGCACTTTCCATGCGGCGTCAGGTTGCTGTTTCTTTATATCAGAAAACAACCGCTGATAATATCCCAACTTTGCCGACCTAAGCTCGGCGTTCAAACATCTGCGATACCGGTTTTGAAGCTAGCCCACGTGCGTAGGTTGGCTTCGTGGCTTTTGAACCACAGCTTGGCGACACGCGATAAATAGAAGATCGCATTGCCGTGCTTGAGGGGATCATCCCATTTGTAGGTGTTGCTGGCGCGCTCATGCGATTCCAGCCAATCTTCAACTGTTTCCAGCCAATCTTCAAATCAAAACTGTTTTGGGTTCATACCCCTTTTCATTTATGTTTCATTGGTTCAAACCTGCGATACCTGTGGTGGTGCGGGTTTCCCTCATTTTTATTTAGGTTGTTTTTACGGAACGAGGGACACAAAAAATAGCCAATCTTCAACGTCTTTCTCGTCGGTGCCGCTGAATACGTCAGGATCCCGCTGACGCTGGGCACCGGTACATACGATGGCTGGAGTAACCGGTGGGGATGTCGGGCTGAGGTCGTCAGGCATGACGGACGGCAGAGTTCGGGTGCGTAATTCCAGGTTGGGGGGAAAACCGCAGCACCTCCACCAGAATCTAATGTGAATACAGGCCAGAGAGCAGCAGGCAGCGTGTCTCAACCAGAGCAGGTCAGGCAATCTCGAGCTCGCGCCTCCCGGACGACTGGCGACGTGTCTGCTGACGCCGGGCATTCATCTTCACTACATATGGAAGAAAAACATGGGCTTCGCCAGTTCACCTGAAGCAGCATGCGAGGCCTGTCGCCAGGCTAACATGTCCCAGGATACTTTTAATCTCTCACTGTCCCAATCTCCCTTCACAGCATTCTTTCAGTTCCGGCCTGACTTAGTTCTCACACCTCGATCACTCTCAATACTAAACTTCTGAGCCAATTTACATTGCACTTCTATTTAAAGAAAGGTGTTATATCTATACGAATAGGTATTGTCAGAAAAAAATTCCGAATAATAATGGAAAATGAATTGGAAATTATCTCAATAACAAGATACTGGAAACAGCTGCAAAGAACGAAAGAACCCGCAGCGTCCCACATTACTGAAGCGACAGTGTGTGGGCTATATCTATCAAAGTGCGTTAGGAGGCGTGTGACAGTGACCGCTTCTAAAGCATTCAGGTGTTTTCTAAATAGGTCCTCTAAAATATTATTACGATACCATCTAGAGATGCTAAAGAGACGGGCCTTGCACGTTCCGTACGGCGTTACGTCGCCGCTTGTGAGCTTTGCCAACGACGCAAGAAGCCTTCCCAGCTCCCCGCTGGTTACCTGCAGCCGCTCGACATCCCTGCCGAACCCTTCCATCGTGTCGGCTTAGACCTTCTCGGCCCATTTCCGGAATCTGCATCAGGAAACAAATGGGTTGCCGTCGCTGCGGACTACGCGACCCGCTACGCCATAACACGCGCTCTTCCGACCAGTTACGCTACTGATGTTGCGGACTTCCTCCTACACGATATCATTTTGATGCATGGTGCTCCGCGTCAAATGCTCACCGACCGTGGCCGTACGTTTTTGTCCAAAGTAATTGACGACATCATGCGTGCCTGCTCAATACAGCACAAAATTACCACCTCCTACCACCCACAAACGAACGGCCTCACTGAACGTTTGAACCGCACCCTTACAGACATGCTATCCAAATACGTTTCAGCCGACCACCGTGACTGGGACCTGGCTCTACCTTACGTTACCTTTGCGTACAACTCTTCCCGTCTTGAAACTGCTGGATTTCCCCCGTTTTATCTCTTGTATGGCCGAGAACCGACGCTACCACTAGACACTGTGCTTCCGTCCACCAACCACCATGGCTTCAACTAGCGATTATGCCCGTGATGCAATCGCCCGTGCTGACCATGCTCGTCAACTTGCGCGTGCTCGTCTGGAAGTGTCCCAAGACAAACAGAAGCAACGCTACGACCTCCGTCACTGTGATGTGCGTTTTGCGCCCGGCACCCTCGTGTTGCTTTGGTCACCATCGCGTAAAGTGGGCCTTTGTGAAAAACTGCTCTCCTGTTACATAGGCCCATATCGCGTGCTCCGCCAAGTGACCGATGTCACATATGAAATCGTTCTAGCCACGCCCTCTACGTCCTCCGCTGGGACAACCAGTGATATTGTCCACGTCGCCCGACTCAAACCCTACACCTCTCCAAGCGCCTTGGATATTTAACAGCACCGTGACGGTGCTTTCGCCGCCGGGGGGTAGTATTACGATACCATCTAGAGATGCTAAAGAGACGAGCCGCCGCGAGAAAGACGATGAAGTGTGTCTGGGCTTTTGGCTCGAGCAAGGTGTCGGCCTGGCGGTTTTGGTTCCAGTGTAAATATATTGTAAATAGCTTCTTTCGTGTGTGTCTTTCCACACGTAACAATATTATTGTAATTAGTCTTTGCAACCCTCTTGTAGGAGAAAATATAGTTTAATTAGGACATTAAACATCCTAACCAATAAATGAGCAAGTTGACGAAATATACATCTAACGTGACATTGTCTTTGCTTACTTTAAACATACGTAAGGTTAATAGAATATCAATATCTGTTTTTGTTGTGGAGTCGCAGTTCTGTAAATGAATGTTTAAATCTCACATTTATTTGTAGTTTTCATGAGTTCTTTTTGTTTAATAATTGGGGTTGTAATTAAAGTTCTCATACCAACAGATACTGCATTGCAACACGCGATAAACTGCTTTCCATTTCTCTACTTGGTTTTTAAAGATTTATAGTTTTCAAACATTTATGATTTTTTAGAGTTATCTTACAGGAAATTCGTGGTTTCGCCACGACTCTAATTGTTTTGATCATTCACATTGTGGCAGAACCGGTGATTCTTATTAAATTCACCGCCTGAGGCACGGAGCAGTGGGGGCCTCCTGATTATTTCTTGTACGTGTGGTTCATTGACGTGCACCCATTTCATGACAGATAAACCTTCCTACTTTACGGCCCCATCCAATGGAACGAGACCACCGTAGTACACATCGCACCCACGACCTCGCGCTCAGCGCCCCAACACCGTAACCACTAAGCTATCACGGCAGATAAATGGGGATCCGGCTGCATTGTTTCTTTAAAACAAGACCGCCTCCTTACCTGAAATACCGACGTAACCTTCAACGGATAAAGAACTGGCAGAAAGACGTAGACGATAAAGGGCGTGGTGAATGCCAGGGCAACGATGTTCAAAACAAAGTGCAAGCCGTAGGCGTACTGATGTGCCGACAAGCTGACCACGCCGACACCCGTTGCGACCGATGCCAGCATGGACAAAGAAAGGGACCACGCAGGGAGGCGGCGACCACCCAGGAAGACTTCTTCGTTTTTCAGTCGAGAGTGAGTGGAAGTAGGGCTCCTTCGGTCAGTCCATCTCACTGAATAGTACAGGCCAAGGGAGAAGCTGAACGCCGTGAGAAGTCAGAACACTGCATAGTCGTCTGGGTGAAACCCCATTGCAGATGACCCGCTTTTGGGGCAGAACTCGAACCTCGTGGCTTGTTCGGTCACGACAGTCTGCGTGGTAACAACAGAAATCGGTATTTAAATGATTTGTCTCAGTTTATCCAGAAAACAAAATAATAAAAGAATGCTGTAAACATAAAGAAAACGTTTCAGGTAAATAAAACTCAATACGAACTTCCTGTGCGCATGCAACATAGTCTGTTGGTAGCCTATAGTCTGGTACAACTTTTCTAGAAGGCCGCCGGGTTTGGCCCTCATAGACGGATGCACACGAGCCTCCACCAATGGGCGCGCACTCTGAACTGGCGTCATTAGCCGGACTGTCGGTCACCCTGCCGCCAAAGAATGAGGCCGCCCGCGCTTCGAACTGGGCGGAGTCGCGTTAGCTGAGTGCGCCTGCCCGTCGTCAGAGTGAATTCCAAAACTATTTCTGATGGTATATTATACCGGGAATA
Source organism: Dermacentor silvarum (assembly GCF_013339745.2). Lineage (NCBI taxonomy): Eukaryota > Metazoa > Arthropoda > Arachnida > Ixodida > Ixodidae > Dermacentor > Dermacentor silvarum. The sequence goes on from NC_051163.1 coordinate 108,634,407, forward strand.
TTACTGCGAGATTACGATGCAGCATTCGTGCCTCGTGCGTTTGTTCTGAGTCGTTATCTTGTGACGAAAGATTGCAGTGAGCATCAGTTACGCTGCGCTGTGCTTCGTCTGAAAACAGTATCCCGCGGCGACAAGCCGCTTCAAAAAAACATCATGTGTGCTTGTTCTATGGTGTTTTGTCTTTCTCCAAGGTGACGTTACAACGAGGAGAGTTTTCCAGATTCTGGTACCTCCTGTGAGTTGCGGGTGTGTTCGTGCACTGTGTCGCTGTGGTTTTCGTCGGACGGAGTGAAGTGATCTAGGAAATCCATTCCTAAAAGAAGTGAGGAAAGCCTATGCGGATGAAACAAACCTACGAGTGTCTCAATAAAAAAAAACTGCGAAAGCGAACTCCAATTCCAAGACTCGTTGCTGCTATCTCGGCGCGCAAACCATCGTTGAAAGCAGGGTTATAAGGTAGCCGAGCGTTTTGCAGCGTAGTTCGAGCGTTGTGTAACACCATCGTTTGATTGCTGTGCACCAATGCAAACAATAAGTGACTAACACGCGCTGCTTCAGTGAATGTCGTTGAATTAGTAATGGTCAGAAGTTTGGTCACAGTCTTTGCTTCTTTAATGCTAGCCCGACTACACAGTCGTATAAAATTATGACCGTTCAGTTGATGTCTTTAGAAGGAAGCTTGGCATATATTCGCGTCGATTTATGGCTTATTACTCGTTGCTCCGTGCACGCGCCAGCTGTAGAATGCCTGCTACGACCAAGTCAAGTATACGTTGTGCTCCCAACGCTCGATACGCTTTCCCACAACACAGCTCTGCACTGCTTTTCAATTATCGCGATATATTGCTACTAAAAATTCTCATGACAATTGTAAGGCCACAGCGCAAAAAAAAGACATACCACATTGCAGGCACAGCAGCTTGTGAACTGATTCCTAATTACTGCGCGTATATGTATATTTTTTATTCGCCCATTTTTTTCTACTTCACATTTTCTTTGTCTTCGAGCTCGCGTTTGCTCTGCGTGTACGTGAATATTTGTGTGCTTCCGTGCGTGTTCGTGTTTATTCTTATTTCTGTTTTTTATTTTACATTTTTATTTGCTTTGTAAATTTTCTTTCAGCTACGTCTTGTCACACCATTTCAATAACTCGTGTAATTCATTGCATCAAGTCGTGTGAATAGCAAGGCTGGTCTCTTCGATCTCATTAAAGCCTTTCTCTCCCGTCTACCTAGTCTTCTCCATCTGCCTTCTCGCTGTGGTTTCTCCTACTAATGTGTCCTTGCTTCTTGTGTGGCTGCCGCAATGGGATTAACCTGCTTGCACAAAAGAAAGTTCTATCAATTACGGCAACAGAAAAGTTTACAGATATATTATGTTAAAAGCATCACGTGGGTTGCACAGCAACTTCACTTCTTACCACTGTTCATTTTGTTCATGTGTTTATGTATCAGTGCATGCGACAGCTCGCCAGAAGTGCACATGAAAGGGTACCATATTGTGAAACGACACCTTGATATTTTTTCCTTCTTGTTCACGCTTCCCGTATTAGTAAACAGACAGTATCGGTGCCCATAACATATGATGGTACACCTTTTCAACACGTATAAAATTATGCTCTGGGGGGTCATTTACTGTTTGACGCTTTCATCACTAAAATGACCTTTTCCAGTCTGCAAAGCAGCCCAGCAAAGCAGTGCACTGAGAGCTTTTGCAACTTTCACCATTTATTACTTCACCTATTTCCTTGTTTAAGCCTGACAGTCGCTTTGCCTACGACTTGTGCAATGAACAAGCTGCCTCAATAAAACACGTTCAGCGTTACTCAGAATATTCCAGTAAGAAACAACAAAAAATGCTGGAAAAATTATTCAGGGTTATTAATTTTGCTAGCATTCGCGTTATTTGCCCTACTCAGATAAAAAAAGTAAAGAATGGCTAGGACATGACTTTGATTTGAAGTGCAGACTGTTACGATGTCTTTCAAGCGTACCTCGACTACTGCTATTTCACCACGGGGTTTGTCAAGTTCGACGCTGCCTGCCCAAACGAGTGCATTGGGCCTCTCTGAGCTCACGATGTTTACTAATTGTTCTGTTATTTGCCATTACTTGCCTCAGCCAGATAACCAAAATAAACAATGCAACCACATGAATGTCCTTTGCCGTGCAAGCTCCTAACATTGGCTGTCAGGTTCGCGTTGATTGAGCTATTTCACCAACAGTGACTACAAAATGACTGCGATTTGAAGTTCACAGTGCTAGCGGTGTCTTTCAAAGGTGCCCCGATCACTGCTAGTTGTTCACTACGGTCCAGTCAAGCCTGTTGATGGCTGCCCGAATGAGTATTTTGGGCCTCTATAAGCTCACGATATTTATTAATTGTTCTGTTATTCGCATTACTTGCCTGAGCCAGAGAACCAAAATAAACAATGCAACTACATGAATGTCCTTTGCCGTGCAAGCTGCTAACAGTGGCTGTCAGGTTCACGTTGATTCAGCTATTTCACCAACAACGACTACGACATGCCAGCGATTGGAATTCCACAGTGCTAACGGTTTCTTTCAAGCGTGCCCCGACCACTGCTAGTTGTTCACCACGGGGCCTGTCAAGCCTGTTGATGGCTGCCCGAATGAGTATTTTGGGCCTCTATTAGCTCACGATATTTAATAATTGTTCTATTATTCACATTACTCGCCTGAGTCAGAGAACCAAAATAAACAATGCAACCACATGAATGTCCTTGCCGTGCAAGCTGCTAACAGTGGCTGTCAGGTTCGCATTGATTGCTGCTACTTCATCAACAATGACTGCGACATGACTGCGATTTGAAGTCCACACTGCTAACGGAGTGGACTGGACCAAATTTCAGTCTCTCATGGAAGAGCACTGTCAAGACAACATTTCACATCGTTTGGAAGAGACTATCAAGAGCGCAGTACAAGATACTATGTGTACTCTCACATGCTCTTCGAAGCTAACGGAATTTGATATAGAATTAGAACGACTTCGAGCAATTCATCGACGTGCTGAACGAAGGTACCGCCGCACGCATGCAATGGATGATTTACGGACCGCCAGACGCATCCAAAATAAGATCCAGCGCCGGTTAGCTAAGCTGGAATCACAACGCTGGGCTGCGTTTTGTGAGTCTCTAAACCCTCGCAAGCCTTTATCGCAATTGTGGAGGACGGTACGAGGTCTCTGGACACTGCCCGTGCAGCGGTTTCCATTCAAGGCCCTAGCCCTTTCACAACAGCAACCGGATATTGACGTAGCAGAAGAGTTCTGCGCCAGATTATCCGGCCAACTCGCTTCTCCCAACAATTTTCCGCCTTCAAGTAGCTCTCCAGCACCGCGAGATCAACGCATGGATCTACCTTTTTCAATCCATGAACTTAAGGCAGCACTAGCTTTGTGTGGACGCACATCGACTCTAGGACCTGATGGCATTTCTTACAGAGGCCTACGTCATCTGGGTGAGCGCGCAAGCATTGTTCTCCTAGGGCTCTGCAATGAATCTTGGCGAGATGGCACGCTCCCGATAAGCTGAAAAACCAGTCGCCTGGTTCCACTACTGAAGCCTGGCAAATCGCCTTTGGAGCTCTCATCGTATCGCCCCATCGCTTTGGCTAGTTGTGTGGGCAAAGTAATGGAGAGAATGATCCTAGGACGCCTGGAGTGGTACCTAGAGTACCACAACATTTACCCAGAGGCTATGACGGGCTTTCGCCGTGGTCGATCATCGATAGATAACGTCGTCGACCTAGTCACCTACAGTTCAGCACGAAAAATGCCGAAAGCGTCTTTGCGCTTCCTTGTTTCTCGACATGAAAGGGGCGTATGACAACATTACACATGAAGCCATACTTACAGCTCTCGAAGAGGTAGGTGTGGGCGGCCGGATCTTTCAATGGATGCGCGACTAACTCTCCATGCGATCCTTTTTCGTGAACACTGAGGACGGCCACACCTCTCTACATTACAGCTACCGCGGCGTCCGCCAGGGCGGTGTCCTCATGCCCTGTGCTGTTTAATCAGACTTTCCTTTCTCTCCTTAAGCACCTGCCAAGCACAGTTCAGCTATCAATGTATGCGGATGACATCTGCGTTTGGACGTCTGCAGTAACACGCCTACAACTGCGTGCGAAGATCCAGAAAGCCGCATCTCAGACTGCTATTTACCTTCGGAATCGAGGTCTGGAAATATCATCTGAGAGATGCGCACTTGTGGCATTTACACGGAAGCCCTTGGCGAACTACAGCGTATTGATAAATGGCCAAAGAATACCCTACATTCGATCTTACAAGTTTCTAGACGTTATAATTGACAGAGACATGTCATGGAGCCATCATGTTTCATACATGAAGAAGCGGTTAACAGGCATCTGACACCTGTTCAAGTTCTTCACTGGAAAGACATGGGGAATGTCCACAAGTGCTATGCTGCAACTATACAATGTGCTGTTTCTTGGCTTCCTGCGGTACAGCTTGCCAGCCTTAACTAACGTCAACAAAACGAGTCTGCGCACCATACAAAGTGTTCAAGCACAAGCGCTCCGCATTTGCCTAGGCCTACCTCGGAGTGCATTCACAGTGGCGACTATAGCAATTGCTGGAGACCACCTCGCCAAGACTCACATTGAGGTTGAAGCATTAAGGACACATATACGACATCTTGCCCGGACTCCCCACCACCACCTGGCATCTCTGCCAGCGGACAGACAACGTACCTCTTTCTGCCAAACAATAGACACGCATGGTGAATCATTACCAACTTGCTTCACTCCTGCCGCAAGACCTTCGATTCCTCCGTGGTGCCTTACCCAGCCAAATATCAACCTGACAATACCTGGCATCCAGAAAAAAGCAGAGCTGTCATCACCAGCCCTTAAACAGCTCGCCTTACTCCTGTTGTACGAGAAGTACCAAGACTCTGCCCATATATACACCGACGGCTCCGTCCTGCCGAACAGCTCTAGCGCGGCAGTGGTGATACCAACGATGGGTACAACTATTAAATTCAAGACGTCTCACGTCACAACATCGACGGCAGCAGAGCTCGCAGCACTTTGTGCCGCGCTGCAATTCATTAGTGATCAAGTGACACACAAATGGACAAGTTTCTCCGACTCAAAGGCGGCTCTGCAGTCTCTACTATCACCTTTACGCCGCGGTCCACACGAGCAGCTGGTCTTTGAGATTGCCGAGGCAATACACAATCTAACTGAGATAGGGCAAGAAATAACTTTTCAGTGGCTTCCAAGTCACTGTGGAATTATCGGCAATGAACGGGCCGATCAAGCTGCCCGCACAGCTCATAAAGAAGATCACAAATGACCCATTCCACTTTCTAGGACTGACGCTGCACGGAAGCTCTGCGTGCTCGCTCGCCAACGCACAAGGTCACAATGGAATGAATCGCACTTCATGCATGCTCGCTTATACTCTCTGGACCCAACCCTAAGCCTTCGAGTACCATCAAGGCTTCGCGGAGGAGACGCAACACTTTTGTGCAGATTATGGTTGGGCGTTGCGTTTACCAACGCCTATGCGTTCCGCATAGGAATGGCCGACAGCGCAGCCTGGGACCACTGCGGCAATGAAGAATCAATTGTACATATTTTGTGCGACTGCCCGCAGTACAGTGCGCAACGACATTCTCTTACCAACGCGTTCAACCAATTGGACGACCGGCCTCTGTCAGAAGAAAAAATTCCCCACCACAGACTGGACCCAACGTCACAGAAGGAGGCCGTGCAGGCGCTTCTGCGCTTCTTGCGAGCCACCGGCCTATCTGACCGACTGTGATTCGAACGCTCTTCCGGTGCAACGAAACAATCGCACACCTTCTTTGTGAGTGCCCTCGTTTTAACCCGCAGAGAGCAGCCACGATAGGTCAACTAGAAAAACGATTAATAACGCAAATCAACATCTTTGTAAACTGGCCTACACGAACAACAGCGCGAGCCACCTTGAAGGCACTGCTGCGTTATTTAAAAGACACCGAACTCAGTGACAAATTGTGACTCTACACTATGTGACGTAGGATGGGACGTTGACACTATTCAACACTAGAACGCCTTCGCAGACTGCGTGACAATGCCCACAGAAACAGTTCTGTTTTGTGTGTGTGTGTGTTTTTTTTTCTTTCCTTTTTTCCCCTTTTTTGTACTTATTTTTTTTCTCTCTCTCACCTGTCGAATCCCTTTACCCCTCCCCCGGTACAGGGTAGCCAACCGGAGCTAATGTCTGGTTAACCTCCCTGTCTTTCCTTTACCTTTTTTCACTCTTTTTTTTCAAGCGTGCCCCGACCACTCCTAGTTGTTCTCCACGGGGCCTGTCAAGCCTCTTGATGGCTGCCCGAAGGAGTATTTTGAGCCTAAGCTCACGATGTTTAATAATTATTCTGGTATTCGCATTACTTGCCTGAGCCAGATAACAAAAATAAACAACGCAACCACATGAATGTCCCTTGCCGTCCAAGGTGCTAACAGTGGCTGTCAGTTTCGCATTGATTGAGCTATTTCACCAACAATGACGACGACATGACTGCGATTTGAAGTCCACACTGCTAACGGTGTCTTTCAAGCGTGCTAGGACCACTGCTAGTTGTTCACAACGGGGCCTGTCAAGCCTGTTGATGGCTGCCCGAATGAGTATTTTGGGCCTAAGCTCACGGTGTTTAATAATTATTCTGGTATTCGCATTAGTTGCCTGAGCCAGATAACTAAAATAAACAATGCAACCACATGAATGTCCTTTGCCGTGCAAGCTGCTAACAGTGGCTGTCAGGTTCGCGTTGATTGAGCTATATCACCAACAATGACGACGACATGACTGCGATTTCAAGTCCACACTGCCCCCACACTGGTGTTCGTGTTTCGGTATGTATACATATATATATATATATATATATAGATATATTTATCGCGTTTCGTTATGTATACATACACCAAGCCCGTTATATTAGGGGCACAGGCTTGGGTAGAATGATTTATATTTCTTCTTTTAACCCCAGCCTAATCTATGTGTATGCACACTTGTCATCACCATTCCTCCGTCAACAGGCATCATACATCGCTCTCGCCCTCTTGACAACATATAGCAGGCATATAAGCATCGGTATCCTCCTAATTTTGTGCTGGCAGTTCGGCATATATGCCGAACTGCCAGCAAAGGCTCACAGGCTATAGTTCACAGGCTATAGCCTGTGAGCAGCGTGGTAGGCATCGGTAGAACACGAAAGTGAAACGTGTCTTCACAGAAGCTGTTGCATGTTTGCTTCGTGAACTAACGGTTAACTGCCGTGAAAGGTGCACGATTGGCGGGTCGGCGACTATGTTATAGGTTCTCTTTGCGCACCTTCGCGAGTGGCGCCCTGCTGCCCAGTCCCTGCGGAGAAGGTAGAAGCATTTCGGTCCGGCTCTGCAGTGTTTTGGGCAGCCAGTTGAGTTGCGATGCGCTCAGCTTCAAGAATGCGAGTGGCCGAGTTCGCAGTGTGCGCCGCGAACGCGCGAGGGCGTTCTGCTTCACCGTGGTTTGTCTCTCGCCGGACCAAAGCGAAAAAAATAAACATAAATACCCCAGAAAGTTGATGGGAAAACGGCTCCACGGTAGCTCAATTGTGAGAGCATCGCACGCGTAATGCGAAAACGTGTGTTCGTTCCCCACCTACGGACAGTTGTTTTGTCATCCACTTTATTGTTAATATATAATTTTCTTCAATTGAATTAGTAAGTACAAGTGATGTCCTCTATGTTGTCCTTGGTTTCATTGTTTGTTGGCTTCTTATGATATGATTAATAAAAATCGGGCCCCTCGGTTCCCTTTCTTCTCGTTCATTATATAACGAGGGCTCGAATCCGGCAACATTGATGCCTTCAGGTAGCATATGTGGGTTTATTGACCAGTTGCCACCACCCAAAAGATCACGTGCTCGTGACACCTGTGGCAAAAAGAATATTCCACATCCGCCCCTAGGTTTGTGGGTGGTGGCACTGGCTAACACTCCCAGGGTGAGTTCTAGTTGTAAAAAAACAAAAAAAAAACATAAGTACCCGAGAAAGTGGATGGGAAAACGGCTCCGCGGTAGCTCAATAGTGAGAGCATCGCACGGGTAATGCGAACCGTGGGTTCGTTCCCCACCTGCGGACAGTTGTTTTTTTATCCACTTTTATTTCGGTTAATTTATTGGTTTGTTTATATGAAATAATAAGGCTATGTGATTTCCCCTATGTTGTCCTTGGCGTCATTGTTTGTTTGCATCTTATGAGATGAATAATAAAAATTGGGCCACGCGGTTCCCATTCTTCTCGTTCATGTATATATATATATAAATATATATATATATACATATATTGTAACGTCCTGGTCAAAAGAAGAAGAGAAGGTGAAGAGAGAGAAGAAGAAGAGGATCGAATGAAATCCGTAAACAGTTGATCAGTCTCGGATCCTTTATTTTACATTTGGCGCAGCCCGACAGGATGTGGATAGAAGTACGAGTTGGTACTACTACAGCGGGACAACCGTATGTCACGTCATACCAAGCCGAAGATGAAGAAAAAGTCGAAGTCCAAGAGGCAGCGACGTCACCAAGCCTGCTCCAGTTCATCGTAAGTAAGGCTAAAGTCACCGAGGCAGATCTCGTCAGCCGAAGTACGTGGAAGATTAATATCAAAATGTCCGACTATGAAAAGCACTTCAGACAGTTATCAAGTAGCAAGCCCTTTCAAAATGATAATAGCCAGGACATTGCTATGCTTATGGAGCGGATGTTGAAAGTGCAGGCGTCTCAAATTGAGCAACATGGACAATTGCTTGCTATGCTAACAGAGACTCTGCGCGCTAACAATGGTCCCAAAGCTGAATTAGTTAAGCCGGACATGTTCAATGGGACGACGGCGTCAGCAACCACTTGGTTGAAGTTCTTTGAATATGCTTGTGAAAAGAACTGCTGGTTGACGTCACAGGATAAAGTGCAAAATATGAGACTATTTCTTGTACAGAATGCCAAGAAATGGTATGAGCTCCGCATAACAGACCATCCGGACGACGCCTGGGATCACTGGAGAGCAAGTGTTATCTCCGCTTTTAATCAGAACCCGGTCGACCGATGGGACAAAGCTATATTTTTCAAACAACGCTCAAGTTCACTAATTGACTATTTCTACGAGAAGAGACGGCTGTTGCTGTTAGCAGATCCTACTTTGCCTGAGTCGTATTTTGTACCGTTAGTCATCCACGGTATCACAAAGGAATGCCAAAGGCAAGTGCAAATAAGGTCGCCTAAGACAGTTGAAGACCTACTGGGGTGTCTTAAGGACGTTTACCATGAAGCCCCTGGGCCCGTTGCGCAGCACAATTGGATCCATCCAGCCAGGGTTCATCCGGATAATACAGCGACAGCAATGACAGCATCTACCAGAAGCGCAGCTTCTGACTATTTCCCTAGCAACCGAGACGTCAAGGAGACAAAAAACGAATAAACGTGGGTGCACAGCCCCACCCGTGTAACCAAAACGAGGCTGTCTACTTCATTCGATCAAACGTTTTACGAACGGCACTGCTTATTAACGGAAAAGAAGTAAGTGCCCTAGTCGACACAGGAGCTTCAGTAAGTCTGATTAATCAAACCATGGTAAAAGCAGATGACATGCGACAAGGTAAAGTGGTAACGGTTAAGAGCTACGATTGATCATCTCGAACACTGCACACTTGGACAAGAGTCAGTATACATTTGGCTGGGGAGGACTTCACAGTAGAAGCGCTGGTTATGCGTGATGTCGAATTCTTGTTTATACTGTCAAGACCCGACATCAAGAAGCTACGAATGAACATTTCTTGGAAAGATGAAGTGACTTTAGACTCCCTGGTTTCAAATGTCCAGACACCGCCACAGATGAGGACTGCCAAATGCGCTAATGACATATGGACAATTTTTCCCGAACTTATATGCCTCGATACATATCCACCTGCAGCTTCTGTACCCGAAGTGCCTTTTGAACTCCGCGACACGACTATTGTACGGAAGAGAGCCTACATGATTTCTCATGAAAAGAAAGTATGGCTGAAACAAGAGCTACAACAAATGCTGAACGCTGAAATAATAAGGCCCTCAACGTCACCTTTTATGTCTCCTATAACTATTGTTCCCAAAGAAGATGGTTCACTGCGGCTTTGTACTGATTATCGGCAAATCAACACCCAAACAGAACTGTATCCATTCCCTATGCCTTTGATTGACGACATCATTAATGATACGGGAGGATGCCAATGGTTCTCACGAATCGATTTGTGCAAAGGTTACTGGCAGGTACCTCTCCAGGAAAAATCTAAGAAGTACACGGCATTTATGACACCATTTGATATATATGAATACAACCGTCTGCCATCCGGTTGGAAGAACTCGGGTGCTTGGTTTCAGCGCATGATGAACGGGGTACTTAAAGATTTCATCGGAGATTTCTGCAATGTTTATGTCGATGACATCATTATTTACTCCCGTACCGAGGAAGAGCACTGTTCCCACGTCTCTCAAATACTAGAAGCGTTGAGCAAATCACAACTAAAAATAAACAAGAAGAAAAGTGAATTCTTTCAGAGAAAGGAGGTGTTCCTTGGCAGAGTCCTGGACGGCTTCACGAAGACGCCAAGGAACAGTCCGTCCAACGAATCAAGGAAATGCGTAAGCCCTACGATGTTCACTCCCTGCGTGTATTATTGGGATTGGCAGAACATTTTCGGGCGTTCATTAAAGACTTTGCGGCGATATCCAGGTGTCTTACAAGGCTCACTCAAAAGGAAGTTCCCTTTCTGTGGAGCGACGAGTGCGACCGTGCATATGAAGAACTGGTGCGCGCAATATCTTCAGATCCAATCTTGATATTACCTGATTTCGCCAAACCCTTCGAACTCTGCACTGACGCGTCCAATTATGGCACAGGAGCAGTGTTATACCAACGAGATTCCAGCCAAGACAGAAGCCACCAGTTAAAGGTCATTGGCTATTACTCCTACACCTTTTCAAAAGCGGAAGTAAATTACACCACCACGGAAAAGGAGGCCCTAGCAGTAGTGTTAGCGTTACGATATTTCAGGAATTATTTGGAGGGCCGTCGGTTCAAGCTTTTCACGGACAATCAGGCTTTGACATACCTTCTGAGCCTTACACAACCGAAGGGAAGAGTGGCAAGATGGATTAGCGAAATTCAGCAGTTCACGTTTGATGTTAGCCACAGACCTGGTGAAAAGCTACCTGACGCGGACGCGTTAACAAGGTTGCACATACCACCAATAAACAACGACCAAGGGGCACACGTCGCTAGTGTATCGGAAGATACTGAATAACTAAAATTAATCGACGGAAAGTTTGTTGTACCTCAAAGCTGCATATCCAAAATATTGCGGCTCTATCATGACAGTCCATACTCAGGGGGGCATGATGGCTTTTGGCGGACTTACTGGAAGATTCAGAAACGTTTTACGTGGAAGAACATGAAAGCCGATGTAGAGAATTATGTCAAGACCTGTCATCAATGTCAGACTATCAAAGCCAAGTTCCGCCCAAAAAGAAACCAAATGGTCATTCCTTTGTATTCAGATGTCGCCTTCGAAGTCGTCCATCTCGATTTCGCTGAAATCAAAAAGAAAGGGGAGGGTGTGCGCCGGACTCAGTCTTTTATAGTGGCTGTTGACCAGTGCGCACGTATGGCGGCGGCCAAGCCCGGAAAAGAAGATGCAAACAGTGTGATGGCACTGATGGAAAGAGAGGCACTTTAGACACACCAAGGTGATTGTGTCTGATAATGGACCTGCATTCCGCAGCGAGAGGCTCCGTCGGTGGGCAGCAGAAAAGGGTATCACTTTGAGATAACTTTGCTACAATAGCAGCTCCTCTACATAAGCTCCTGGTCACCGGCGCCTCTTTCACATGGTCCGAAGACTGTGAGTCGGCATTTCAAGCCCTTAAGAAACATCTCACTTCCGTACCGGTGCTTCGCCATTTTGATGAGAGGGCACCCACTATACTCCACACTGACGCAAGTGCGCAAGGCATCGGAGCAGTGCTCCTGCAACGCGGTGCCGCGTCTAAAGAGCAGGTTGTGGCGTATGCCAGCCGGACCCTCTCGCCATCTGAACGGAACTACACGATCACAGAGCAGGAATGCCTGGCTATTGTTTGGTCCATTCAGAAGTTTCGCCCGTATCTCTACGGTCAACACTTCACCATCATCACCGACCATAATGCTCTGTGTTGGCTGTCATCTATGAAGAGCGTGTCAGGACGCCTGGGACGCTGGATACTGCGCTTACAAGAACATGATTTCACGATAACGTACCGGTCTGGCAAATGTCATCATGATGAAGACGCACTGTCTCGATGCCCGCTTTCGCCTTCTGTGGATCGTGTGCAATCACCGTCTCTACCACGTCGCTCTGACGCACCGCCTGCCTCCTACCAGCTTACGCTAATGTCACTGGATCAAGCTCAGCTTTCTTCACGCTCCGATTTAACTTCCCTTCAGCACGCAGCCTCCTACTGTCCAACTCTTATTGATCGCCTTCGCGGCCTAACTAAACCACCCAACAGCCGCTTGCGACTCCAGCTTCAACAATTTCGCCTTCAAGATGGGGTGCTTGATCGTTATATTTATCAACCTACGGGTAACGAGTGGGTCCCAGTCATACCTCGCTGCCTTCGTCTTCGAGTTTTAGAAGCATTTCATGATGACGTTGCCACCGGCCACTTAGGCTTGCACAAGACCTACGACCGCATCAAGACCCGCTGCTTCTGCCCTGGATTGTCCACAACGGTAGCCAAATACGTTGCCTCGTGTACGTTGTGTCAGCAGCGTAAACGCTCCACATCCCCTCCTGCCGGTTTTCTTCAACATCTGCCATGTCCGACCGAACCTTTCGAGTTCGTTGGAATTGACTTATACGGTCCCTTGCCGTTGACGCCCTTCGGTCACCGCTGGATCGTCACTGCGGTAGACCACTTAACAAGATACGCCGAGACTGCGCCTCTTCGATGTGGTGCTGCTTCTGAGGTTGTTGACTTTTTCTTGCAATCCGTAGTTTTGCGCCATGGTGCTCCTCGCGTTCTTTTGTCTGATCGGGGCAAAACCTTCGCGTCCCACGTCCTCGAGGAAGTCTTGCGGGAGAATAATACGAAGCATAAAACACTTCTACATATCACCCGCAAACCAACGGCCTTACTGAACGCTTCCACCGAACGTTCTCTGACACGATTTCTCTGTACTTACGTCCTGACCACACAAACTGGGACAACATCCTTCCTTTTGTTACAGTCGCTTATAATACTGCGACACAACGAACTACCGGTTACTGCCCTTTCTTCCTCGTGTATGGACGATCTGCCTCCTCCGTCTTCGACACTGATTTCTTTTTCTCTCCTGCTTCGCCTAACACCTCCCTTCCAGAAGAGTTTGCAGCTCGAGTCGCGTATTGCCGTGAAATTGCTCGTCGCAACACCGCCGCTACCCAACAAGAAAGAAAACGGCGCTGCGACAGTAAACGCCGCGACATCACCTTCCATCCTGGAGACCAAGTCCTCCTATGGACGCCGGTTTGAACCCCTGGACTTTGCGAGAAATTTATTCACTGGTACATTGCGCCCTACACAGTCCTACAACAAACTTCTGCAGTGAACTATCTAGTCAATCCACTTCACTCCGTCGCGGACCACCGTCGTCGTAGTGCCGAAATTGTTCACGTCTCCCGCATGAAGCACTTTATTCTCCGTTCAGCCGATCTTTAGAATGCGGCCAGGTTGGCCGCATTCTAAAGGAATGATGATAGCCATCATCATCCCTGTTTGTCTTATTCTTCGTGTTCGAGCCTGGGCGGTGCCTGTGGAATAAACGGGTCCGCCAGTGTTGCCTGTCCTGGTCGTCGTCGGTCTTTCAATATAGATATATATGCAGGATGTATTTTGTCGGATCCGGTGTTTAATAATTAAGCTAAAAGATGTGCAGGCGGACGCAGCAAAGCAAAAATATTTTAATTTCGACGTTTCGGCCGAGGTCCGGCGTTTATCAAAAGTGTGATTGCAAGCACACAGATCCCAATTTCTACATTTTTCCTGTAACCAAAAAAAGAAGAAAAGGTACCTGATTTATGACCACAAGCACGTGTACACTTAGTGACGTCATGAATACCAACACTTACATTGACTCATGTCAAACTTAACGGAAATAGGAGAGAGAGAGAATCACCGTGACTTAAAACTTCGGGAGCATATTCAGTGGCGCTATATAATGTGACTCCAAACTTGTACGTGCATACAATGACGTACAAAAAATTAATTGATTGATAGGTAATTTGTGAGTAATAACACACGTCAACAGATGCGCATTCAGTCCTGTCTACAGGGGAAGAACGACGCAGCCAATTTCAAAGGTATGCCGTACAAAGGTTATGCGAGTAATGGCAGCTGCCAGGAGTGTTTCTTTTCTTTTTATTGCGATAGGAATTATATGAACACTTCAAGCGCATTTCTGCCGTTGGCGTCACCGTCGCCGTGAGGTTCCGTATAAAGTCCAAGGGCGATAAAGTCGTCGCCGCGAGCCGTATGTGCGAGTGAAAGCGCGCGGAAGACGCGCGATTTCACGGAGAGCAAACGCACCGCGGAGAGCAAATGCGACTTCCGTCGCGCGAAAGGCCGTGGAGTTATGGGAGGAAGGGAGGGTGGGGGACGCTGTGCTGTGGCACCAAAAGCGTATCTTGCAACCGGGCGCAAGGTGGACTGCCGACGCAATCTCCCACGCGAAAGGAGGAAAACGGGAAGGCGGGAGAGTGTGGGGGAGGGGGCGGCTTTTACCCTGCCAACAAATACGTTCTTGTACTCTGGGCCGGTGCGGGCTGTCGGTGTTGTCGCGCGCACCGTATCTTGAAAGCGATCTCCACACGGCTCTGACCTTTGTATGCGCTGTGCTTTCGCCGCTCAGTTTCTGTTGAAGCGATGGACCACGCGAACCTTCGCTCGATGCAGCGGCCGCCCTTCCTCACGCCAGCGTTTTGACAGCGGCTGTCTGCGGTCATTGAGTGTGATATATTCTTGTTGCTAGAGCGCGCTGACACCACACGTGTTAATTCAGTTAGTAAGCGAATGTGTCCAGTTTATGCAGCCGATAAAGTTACTATCCCTACTTCATATAGTTCTCTATTAATTTGCTATCGCAATTGATGCTTCGCCTTTCGGGTGAAACTGCGACATTTTTGTTTAAGCTTGCTTCAACTTTTGTATGACCTCGTAGACGGTCAGTCCACACCACCTGGTTATGGGACACCTGTAGTGTGACCTCCACTGACCTCTGAATTCCATGAACTGCGTTCTATGGCATGTCAGCCTACCAGTGCCTACCTATACTTTCAGGTGTGCTGACATGCATGCCACAAGAATAATAGGCATATTTTGGCATGTTCAGTGCTCCAATGAATATTTTTCCTGGTTTATTTATGCATTTCCTAACGATTATATACGACATGTGTAATATGGCATACTTACGAAGTGATGTGTATATTTCCGTCTCATTTATTAGAAATTCTCCTCATCCATCTGGTATGTTAATTACTTCATCTTTTCTTATATTTTCATTTATCTTTTACTTTATTTTCAACACGCCGATAGACTTTATATAAGAAAGCAGCTTACCCGCCAACACAAAGAATATCACTTGTTTAGTGCTCCAATGAGCATTTTTCTTGGTTGCATTATGCATTTCAAACAATCATGTATGCATTTGCTATATGGCATGTTTATAAGTGATATGTATACTTCTGCATCATTAATTACAAATTCTTCTCGCCCTTCTGTTGTGCTGATGTTTACTACTTCACCTTGGCGCAGAATTTTTCATTTACCCTTATTTCATTTTTGATACACACATAGAATTTGTAGAAGAAACAGCTTGCCCGTTAATTCAAAGAATGTCACTTGTACAACGAATACTACAGAACGCAGTTCGTGGAATTCAGTGATCAGTGGCGGTCACAGTACAGGTGTCCCATAACCAGGTGGGGTACAATTAGAGGTCATACAAAACTTGAAGCAACTTCAAACAAAAAAGAAAAGAAACCCTCCCCTAGCAGCTGCCTTCCCTCGCATACCCTTTGTGCCTTTGCATACCCTTTGTGCGGCATACCTTTGAAATTGGCTGCGTTGTTCCTTCCTTGTGGACACGACTGAATGGGCACCTGTTCACGTGTGTGGTTACTCAGAAATTACCTATCAAACAATTATTTTCTGTACGTCATTGTAGGCACGTACAGGTTTGGAGTCACATTATATAGTGCCACTCTATATGCGCCCGAAGTTTTTAGTCACGGTGATTCTCTCTCTCTCCTATTTCCGTTAAGTTTTTCATTAGTCAATGTACGTGTTGGTATGCATCACGTCACTAAGTGTACACATGCTTGTGGTCATAAATCAGCTACCAACTCTATTTTTTTGTTCCCGACACTGTATGCACACGCAAGTTTGTAGTGACATTGATGTCTGTGGCTCTCTCCTATTTCCGTTGAGTTCCACATGAGCCGATGTAGCTGTTGTTATGCTGACGTCATAAATATACACGTACCTCTGGTCTAGACCAGGTACCTTTTCTTTTTTTTATCTTTTTTGGCTTACAGAAAAAAAATGTATAAATTTGGATCGGTGTGCTGCAATCGCACTCTTGATGAAGGCCAGACCCCGGCGGAAACGTCGAAATTACAATGTTTTTTTTGTTTTTCTACGTGCGCCTGCACTTATTTTACCTTGTACACAACCACACACAACACCATAATATATATATATATATATATATATATATGTATATGTATCTGTGTCTTACTTTATTATTTTATTTATTTACAGATACTGCAATCCCCAAAGGGATTTTCGCGGGTGGATGTACAATATATGAGCGTACAAATGCAGGCAACAAAGCAAAGCAATACGTAGTACATTGCCTATACAAACAACATCGGTTTAAATAAAAGTGGCAAAAGAAATGAATGAGATCACATTTGATCTTGAGGCCTAATCAACATTTCCATATATAATATTATATATATATATATATATATCTGCATATGTCTGTGTGTCTGTGTGTGTAACTTCCTTCCAAAAAGAGCCGAGTATAGCTCAAAAGGTGCACCATCGATTGCGATAGCTAATTAGTAGCTCCACTGTACGAAGTGAGGAAGCAGTTTTATACAGCCGTATAAACTTGTAAATGTTCACTTGCTACTGAATAACAAGATTGTGTCAGCCCACACAGGCAACAAGAACACATCCACTCGATGACCGCGGACACTCGCTTTCCCAAACAGAGCTCGTATCAGGAACGCGGCAGCAGCATGTGAACGAAGTTACATTCGTGCTGTGTATCTCTTCAACGCAAACTAAGCGACGAGAACACCGTGACATTAAGGTATGAGCCGCCTGCAAATTGCTTTCAAGATAAGGCGCGCGCGACCGCGCGTGGTCGTGCCAAGTACGTAGTTTGTGCCGGAGTCAAACGTCGCCCCCCCCCCCCCCTCCCTCGCTGCCCCTTTCCTGCGCGCGCGAGATTGAGCCCGATCAGTGGTTCCCCATGGGCGCGGCCGCGAAATGCGCAGTTGCTCTCGGAGAACAACGCCGCCCCCCTTCCTCTCATCCCCCACGGCCCTTCGCAAGACGGAAGACGGTACGTTTGCTGTCAGCTTCCCTCTCGCGTGGGCGAGAATGAGCCGCGATCGCCGCCTCTCCCTCGCACGCGGCGGCGATTTTATCGCCCTTGGACTCCATATGGAACCTCACGGCGACGCCGACGGCAGAAATGCGCCTGGAGTGTCCATATAATTGCTATCGCAGTCAAATAAACTGAGTTGCGAGTCAGAGCTTGTGGGTTACCTTTCCCTTGTGTCCTTGTTTTGTGTGGGCGCTACAGTATTACAACTATCGATCCTCGTACGCTGACGCAGTTGCAGAAGTTGTCTACTTGCTTGGGCCACTACGTATGTGGCCCCTGCGTACATCTTGTCGTGACACCGTCGTTTTGTTATGTCGTCGTCACTCTAGCTTTGTGATCTACTTTCGCAATACCGTCTTCACGCCTTCTCCCCCGAACCAGCGGCCCAAGTTCTCTCAAAACTCGGGCCACTAAGTTGATACTCATGTCGTGATGCCGACGTGGTCGTTGCATCGTGTTGATCGCCGCTTTGTCTTGCGACTCTCGTCATGCGGGCCTCTTCATACCATCCTCGTCATACAGTCCTCTTGCATTCCTTGTCGCACCGTCAATCGTGATGCTGTGGTGGTCGTGCAGTGATCGTCATTGCAGATTCCTTGTGTGACTCTCGTCATGCTGTCGACATCACGCCTTCAACTAGAACCCAGTGGTTTAATTTGTCTGGTAGCTTGGGCCACCAGGTATGCCTTCGTGGCCATTACGTCGTCACTCCATAGCTTTGTCGTCCGATTCTCGGCATGCAATCGTCGTCATCCCATTGCCTAGATTCCGTTCTCTGACCACCGTCGTAATTCAGTCGTCGTCATGCAGTCGTTGCGCTGCATTTGTTGTCATCGTGTAGTTGTCGTCACGCTGCTGTGGTTACGCCATTACATAACTTAATAATGAACATCTCATTCTCATCAAGGCGCCGTTGTTATACCGCTTTTGCATTTCCAACGTCACCATGCCGGCAACAACACTCGCCGTCAAGCCGCATGGGCGACCTTGGCAGACGAGTGCCATAGCAAAGTTGGACAATATCCGAGTATGTGTCACATTGCTGAGGAAACAAAATTCTCACAATTAACACTACATGTGCTAAATAAACGTGACTTCAGGATTTATAGTCTGTCGCTATATTTCTCGAATGCTATTGCGTTGCCTACTAGTTCATGCATACTAGTTCAGGTGCAACCAAACTAGGAAGGCCCATTAAGCTGCATCAAAGTCACTCCCTCACCGAACAGGAATTGGCCTCCCTGGTGTAGTATTCGGCCACTACCTCCCTCATGACTCCGACAATTAAACCCATGGCCCTCAGCTTCCAGTGGCTGCGGAGCACGTGACCAAGGCGGCGGTCAGACCTGCTACGCGGCAGAGGGTGCTAAGAATCTCTGGGTCAAGACAGGCCGCCAATGGAAATTGAACCTGGCAACGTTCAACAGGCGCCCCCTCTCGAGGTGAGGCTAGCTTAGCAGGACTGTTTTGAAGAATTATCAGGCATTTCCTGGGATATTATTGGCCTTAGTGAGGTTAGAAGAACTGGTGAGGCTTACACAGTGCTGACTAACGGCCACGTCCTCTGCTACAGAGGTCTTTCAGATAAGAAAGAATCCGGGGTAGGATTTCTAGTGCATAACAACATATCGGGCAACATTGATTAATTCTACAGCATTAATGAGAGGGTAGCAGTCGTCGTAATAAAGCTGAATAGGAGGTAAAAAATGAAGGTAGTACAAGCCTATGCACCCACCTCTAGTCACGATGATGAAGAAATAGAACAGTTTTATGAAGATGTTGAACTAGCAATGAGAAAGGTGCAACTCAGTATACCTTAGTCATGGGCGACCTTCAATGCAAAAGTGGGGAAAAAGCAGCTTGGTGAGCAAGCAATTGGCAACTACGGCATTGATTCTAGGAATGCAAGAGGAGAGATGTTAGTAGAATTCGCGCAAGGGAATAGGCTCGAATATGAATACCCTCTTCAGGAAGCGCAAGCAACAGGAAGTGGACCTGGAAAAGCCCTAATGGAGAAACAAGGAATGAAATAGATTTCATACTCTCTGCCGATCCAAGCATAGTGCAGGATGTAGAAGTGTTAGGTAAGGTTAAGTGCAGTGACCATAGGTTAGTGAGGTCTAGGATTTCTCTCAATTCGAAGAGAGAGAGAGTGAAATTAGTCAAGAGCAAACAGGCCAACCTAGAGGCAGTAAGGGTAAATCAGACCAATTCAGGCTGGTGCTTGCAAACAATATGCAGCTTTAGAAAAGGAAGATAAAGACAACATAGAGGTTGAAGTTGAAGTTTATTCACCACAGTGTTTCAATGTTACATTTTTTTAATATTCATACATGAAGCAAAGATGCAATGGTGTGGTGTGGAATGCGGTAAAAAAGCTGCGATATAAACGCAGCTTGACGGGCCCCACATCCCAGCAATACAAGGCAGAAAAGTTCATAAAGTCATGTAAACAACTAAATAGGCACAAAAATACATAGTGAAATTGGCACAATAAGGAATATAATTATACAGAAATAAAATGCAGAAAAATTTGCACTCCTGGCAAAAATGTTTTTTTAAATCGAAAAAAATGCAGCATTTTATGCCGCATTTTTTGCACCAAGAAAACATAGCAAGAAAGACATTATATCAGTAAAAAAAGATTGGACATATCCTGTCGCGAAAGAAGGCGCACACGCTCCAATGATAAATTGAATTTATTAAGTATGTGTGGGAGTGAATGTTTAAGCATTTGGAGACCATAGTTTGTTCGGCATCGAGGAACCTTCCAATAATCGCTCTGCCTAGTGGGTCGAGACGAGGGGCTGCGCTATAAGCATGCTATGGATGTAAGGTTATTTATTGCTTTGTTAAATTCAGTTTTCAAAGACACTAATAAACAATATTCCTACATGTTATCAAATCTTAGCACTTTAAGTTTATTGAATAAAGACGAGGTATGTGCGTTATATTCGGCATTTGCAATACAGCGTAATGCATTTTTTTTGAAGCGTGAGTAATTTTTGCTTAGATTGCACGGTGCCAGTGCCCCACACCAAAAGGCCATAACGTAGCTGTGAGCAAAAAGTGTGTTGTAGATAATTAACATCTGAGTAGTCGGTAGAAATGACTGACATCTCCTAAGCATGCCTAGTGCCTTACTTAGCTGTTTTCTTACCATTTCACTATGGGAATCCCATAACATATGCTCGTGAAAAACTATCCCCAATGCTTTAGTTGTCGAACAAAAATCGATCACAGAATTGTTAAGGTATAGCTTTGAAGTAGCTGTGTACGTTGTTCCCTTCGATCGAAACAGAACGGCCTTGGTTTTTAAGCAGTTGAATTGTAGGGAGTTTACGGTGGACCATGCATACAAGTCACCAAGTGTCGCGTTTGCGGCTGAAATAAGGTCATTTACGTCAACAACCTGTGAAAACAAGGAAGTGTCATCCGCATAAATGACATATGGATTGTCTGGTTTATGTTAATAATGTCGTTGACTTAAGTAATAACAAGTGGCGGCCCCAATATACTACCTTGAGTAACTTTTTGCAAAGATGATTGTTCCGTGTTATGCTTACACATTGTAGCCTATTGCTTAAGTAACTGGTAAGTAAATTCAATGCAGTGCCGCGAATGCCGTAACTGGTTAACTTTTGTAAAAGGCGATCAAGCCCGAAACGGTAGCGAAGCCACCAGAGCCGGATTGCAGGATAAAGTATCAGCAAGTGCCTGCGTAAAAGATGCGCAGAGTCCGTGAGCACACGTGAAGCCCGCTGCCGCCCTTGCTGCCAAGTGAATGAAACCGTAACTAGGTTGATCTCAGAAGCAGCAATTGAAGTGGGAGGTAGGGCACCAAGGCAACCAGTAGGTAAGCTCACCCAAGAAACAAAGGACCTAATAAAGAAACGACAGAAGATGAAAATGTCCAACTCAAGATATCAGATAGAATTCGCTGAACTGTCAAAACTAATCAACAAGAAAAAAGTAAGGGATATTCGAAATTATAACGTGGGAAAGATTGAGGAAGCCGTCAAATATGGACGCAGCATTAAATCAGTAAGAAGAAAGCTGGCATAGGCCAAGGCAAGATGTATGCACTGAAAGATAAGCATGGTAATATCATCAGCAATTTCGATGACATAGTAAAAGCAGTAGAAGAATTCTACACTGACCTGTACAGTGCCCAAAACAGCCAAGTTACTTTCATTCAAAATAGTGATGAACCGCATACAGAGGCTCCTTCTATAACTAGCGCTGAAGTTAGAAGGGCCTTGAAAGACATGACCATGGAGAAAAGCTGCTGGAGAGATGAATAACAGTAGATTTAATCAAGATGGAGGAGATATCATGCTTGAAAAGCTTGGGGCCCTTTATACGCAATGCCTCACAACTCCATGTGTACCAGAGAGCTGGAAGAACGCCAACATTATACTAATCCATAACAAGGGAGACGTTAAGGAACTGAAAATTATAGACCCATTAGCTTGCCTTTCAGTATTGTATAAATATTCACCAAGATAATTTCTAATAGAATCAGGGCAACACTTGAGTTCCGCCAACCAATGAGAACAGGCTGACTTCAGGAAGGGATATTCTACGATGGATCATATCATGTCATAAATCAGGTAATCGAGAAATCCGCGGAGTACAATCAACCTCTCTACATGGCTTTCATAGATTATGAAAAGGCATTTGATTCAGTAGAGATACCAGCATTATAGAGGCATTGCGTAATCAAGGAGTACAGGAGGCCTACGTGAATATCTTAGCAAACATCTACAAGGATTCCACAGCTGCCTTGGTTCTCCACAAGAAAAGTAGAAAGTTACCTATCAAGAAAGGGGTCAGGCAAGGACGCACAATCTCTCCAATGCTATCACTGCATGCTTAGAAGAAGTATTCAAGCTCTTAGACTGGGAAGGCTTAGGAGTGAGGATCAACGGCGAATACTTCAGCAGACCTTCGGTTTGCAGATGACATTATCCTATTCAGCAACAATGGAGATGAATTACAACAAATGATTGAGGACCTTAATCAAGAAGTGTAAGAATTAGGGTTGAAGATGAATATGCAGAATACAAAGATAATGTTCAATAGCCTGGCAAGGAACGAACAATTCAGGATCGCCAGTCAGCCTCTAGAGTCTCTGAAGGAGAACGTTATCTCGGTCAATTACTCACAGGGGACCCTGATCACGAGAAAGAAATTTACAGAAGAATAAAATTGGGTTGGAGTGCCTACGGCAGCATTACCAAAATCCTGACTGGGAGCTTACACTGTGTTGAAAAGAAAAGTGTACAATAATTGCATTCTACCGGTGCTAACATACGGGGCAGAAACTGGAGGTTAAAAAAGAAGCTCGAGAACAAGTTAAGGACCGCACAAAGAGCGATGGAACGAAAATCTTAGGACTAACGTTAAGAGACAGGAAGAAAGTGGTGTGGTTAAAAGAACGAACGGAGATAGCCGATATTCTAGTTGACATTAAGCGGAAGAAATGGAGCTGGGCAGGCCATGTAATGCGTAGGATGGATAACCGGTGGACCATTAGGGTTACAAAATGAATACCAAGAGAAGGGAAACGCAGTCGAGATCGGCCGAAAACCAGATGGGATGATGAAGTTAGGAAATTTGCAGGCGCAAGTTGGAATACGCTAGCGCAAGACAGGGGTAATTCGAGATCGCAGGGAGAGGCCTTCGTCCTGCAGTGGACATAAAATATAGGCTGATGATGATGATGATGATGATGATGATGATGATGATGATGATGATGATGATTGCGTTGCCGTGCAAAATCATCGTGGAATGAGTTCTGCCGTAAGTTTCCCCGCTCAGGGCGCACTCTGACTCAGATTCACTAGAATTTACTTACACGGAATCCATCTGAATCTGACTCACCGAAATTCCGCTCAGCCTGGATCACTCAGAATCATATTTATGGGCCGGTCTGAGTCTGAATGAGTCGATGCATGGCTGAGTGCCGATTTATGCCGCTGGGCGCCACCACAGAAGCGCACGTGGATCTAGCTATCATTCCTTGAGCACTTCACTCTACGCGAAACACTTTTAGGAATCTTATCTGACGGTTAACCTTGCGGCGGCCTCATCCACTCTCTGAACGTCTAATACGTCATTGCGCTAAAAGCACCATAAAAACTGCATATAGACGGTGCTCCATTTGAAGAGGTATACTTCGTCAATGAACCAAAATTTTATTTTTGAAACTTCTGTTTGAAGCGAGGGGGAAGGAGGGCTTCTTTTCAGCCTGTGAATATTCCCCGCTGTCTTCGACGTTCGCACGATGCATGGTTGATCAGGAAGGTAGAACCTTACAACCTGTCCTATGTGCCAGGCACATGTGTCCGCGGCGAACAGGCATTATTTCTTGTGGCTGTCTCCTGGTACTACAGACATTAGAAACAAGATCCTTAGAGAGGCCCAGCTTAACTGAATGTGCCGGAGGACTCTACTCGTTGGATAACGGACAAGTGCTCTAATTGATTACTGCAGTACCTGCATCAAATAGAGCTGTAGCATTGCTTTGGCGCATTTTGTTAACTTTTTGTACGTATGCCTTGCAGCAAGTCCGCCGAATAATGATGACACAAATATTTAAAAAACATATGAATCGATGTTTATTTGCATACAGGTTGGCCAACGTTGAGAAGTTGCCACCCTGTGGGCTCTTCATGCAAAGCATGAAGAGCCCACAGGGTGGCAACTGATGTGTCTTGGATTGGTCAGCAAGCCCATATTCATTGGTATGGATACACCGCATGTAGCCCAACGATGCATCTATCATATTTTCTTGATTCATGTTTTTCCCTGCAGTCTATGCGGGTGAGACAGTGCCGTACCCAGAAAGGAGAAAGCATGAATAGTTGAAAGTTTAGCGGCATTCAATATAACTGGGAGCTTTGGTTGGGGACATTCAGTCAAATTATACGAGCTGTTTGTGCAAATGCTGAGTGTCTTTTTGTTGGTTTAATGCTGAGAAACAAGTGAACCTCGCCACGAAAGTGAGTGACAGGTTGTACTTAGATGCTTCCGCTACTCGTGGCAGACCTACAGTGAAACAGTAGGTTCAGCTACAGGTTTCATACAAGGCAACGCATTCGGAAACCCGCGAGAAATATGGATGCAATTGTCACACACCTTTTATAAGTTTTTTATGTTACTTGAGCACATTAGGCTGAAGAACAAGAAGTTTCAATCGAGGATGACATAGACATAAACACTGTCAAATCTGCCAATCGAGGACACTCAGTTCTACTAGAGAGAGAGGGGCTGAAAAAGCAATGGAAGGACCGGGAGGTTAACCATAGAACATCTCTGGTTGGCTACTGTGTACCGCGGGAGGGGGAATGGATGCGATAGGTGAGCGAAACATATTGAAAAGAAAAAAAATCACCGCCCAAGACCCCCGTAGAGATGGTGAAATGTGCGGCCGCGCAATGAGCACACGTGTTTTTTTTCTTTATTCTTTATTTCTTCTTTCATGTCCCTGGTCATACCCACATATACCTGGCATACCCGCATATCCAACGCGGGTATGCACCACCCTGATTTTTATTATTGCGAGAGAATTATATGGACACTCAACCGGATTTCTCTGTCGTGCGTCCCGTCGCCATGAGTTCCGTATAGATTCCAAGGGCGATAAAATCGTCGCGCGCGCCGTATGCGCGAGCGAAATCGCACGGGGGACACGCGCTATCACGGAGGGCGAACTCCCCCGCGCCATCACAAGAGCGAACGCACGGTGGAAAGCAAACGCGACCATCGCGCGAGAGGCCGTGGGGGTATGGAGGGAGGCAGGCGGGGCGACGCTGTGCCCCGGCACCAAAGGCGTATCTTGCAACCGGGCGTAAGGGAACTTGCCACTCAATCTCCCACGCGAATGCAAGAAAGCGGGAAGGCAGCGCGGGAAGGAGGGGGGGGGCAGCTTCTCCTCGGCCAACAACTTATCCTCTGCACAACTCCTCTGCACTTTGCCCGGCGTTGGCGGTCGCCCGCACCCTCTCTTATCTCCACACGGCTCTGACCTTTGTATGCGCTGTGCATTCGCCGCTCAATTTCCGTTGAAGCGATAGACCGCGCGAGCCTTCGCCCGCTGCGACGGCTGCGCTTGCTGCCAGCGTTTTGACAGTCGTTGTCTGCGGTCATTCAGTGTGATCTATTCATGTTTGCTTGTGCGTGCTGACACCAAGATTGTTAATTCAGTTAGTAAGCGAATGTGTCAAAGTTGATGCAGCCGATAAAACCACTATCCCTACTCCGAATATATCTCTCCTAATTTGCTATCACAATCGATGCTTCGTCTTTCGGGCGAAACTGCGGCATTTTTTGTCGTTAATCATGACGTAACTGACGAGCATGTGACATTAATGATGTCATGGCCTACCAGTCATGTTAGCCATACATTCGTACCCTTCCATGTCAATTTTGGTATATACCAAGTGAACGAGACGCGAGTTTTCGATAAGTTTATTTCCGCCGCATGATTTGTCGGAGCACGAGTGTTTCAGCCTAGGCATATACAGCTTCGCTGTAAAAAATGCACACACAATACAGGACTGTTTCTGTGGGTGCTGTCCAACAGTCTGCGAAGGCGTTACATAGTTTTACACAGTGTCAACGTCGCCGTAATTCATTCTACGTCAGAGTCACAACTTGTCACAATTTGTCACCCAGCCTGTGTCTTTTAAACAGCGCAGCAGCGCATTCATAGTGGTTTCAACTAATGTTGTATAGGCCAGTTTGCAAGAGTTTTTTGTTTTCTGTAAGTGGGCGCATTTCGATACTGAGACACTGCAGGAACCGCAGTACTTGCACAACCCTGATTACAAGATATGTGAGAGCACAATACGCGCAATGGAACAACGTTACGTCCCATCCATGAGTCTTAAGCCCGATTTAAAGAAAAGTAAGGCATATGTTCATGTTCGACTTGTACATAGGTCAGCACACTTGTCTAGAACACACTCCTGAGGGCCAAAGCAGCCACGAAACCTCAAGCGGACCACCAGGTCCAGAGATATCAATGTAAATTGTAAATTTAGTGACGCAACCGCACGTACAGACAATTTTGTGCTACACGTCGTGCGTTCTAGAGAAGTGTGTTGACCTCTGTACAACACGCTCCACAATTCCAGGCTTACCTTGCGACAATCTAATGAACCAATTGAACGTTCTCGCAATTGCGTTGCTCTGTAAAGTATTGTTTTTGTGGCATACGTTTTATTACAGTGGACTGGCCTTAAAACGGCCCCGAGTTAGTAGCTCAGGGCTTCTCTGGTGAGAGCCATCCTATATATGAGCGTGTAGCGCGATGGCATGTCAGCATTCCATGGTGGACGCTTCATTTCAAATGAGGTTTGCATACAGCGAAATAGAGCTACTAGAAACTGCTAATTATCCGGCTTGTTTTATTGCCGCTTCCGTAGCTTAAGTTAGCAGCGCAACTCAATGTCAGTGGCTAATATGATTTAAGGCGAGGGGGGGGGAGGGGGCTTTTTGAAGCCCAGTTTTACAGTGCGGCCAGCTTCAATACCTCCTATTTTACAGAGTCCACAGCTGGATTGGCCAGTCATATGCTCCGGGTGACATAACCGCGCTGCTGCAAGTACGAAAGTCAATACAGCAAATGTGCAACCTAGTCAAAGACCTACGCTCGTGCTATTCTGAGTGCATCGTCACTGATAAGCGGAGAAGAGTTATTCAGGCGCTAAGTGGAGCGGTAAGATCTCAGGACGTTCTTCAGTGCAGCCGTCTTTGTAGCTCGCATCGCAGCAGTTGATGGGCATCTGCGAATGAGATGCGTAATGCAAAAGTTATATTGAGAACCCCTGTAGAGTGCAGTTCAGTGTGGGGTGATAATATTTCAAGAAGTGTAGAGCTGTGTTTCGCTTCAGACTTATTGCTCCATCATTTTGGATAGACATCTCAGGCTATATTAGATAAGATAGCAACTTGTTCCTTGGGAGAGCATTGTTGGTAACAAAAACCACTTAACTCAATGTTCCCTCCCAGGAAATAACCAAATGCACGGAGGTTACGTTCGAGTTGGCTGGGTGCCTGAGGTTGACGGAAACAACGGAATCATTAGGTGCCGCGTACACGATACAAATTATACCTATGCGGGAGGCTGCTCAAAATTAATCATTGTTGTGTGTCTGATTTAGCTTCGTATTACCAGCAAATAAGGATGGATATTGAGTTAGCGCATCTGTTGTAGAAGTTTATATTGGTTGAATTCTTTGAAACGCCAAGTCTCCTTTGATGTAGCTGGCTTTACGCAATATAACACAATGGTTCATTTTAAAACAACATTAGTAAAAAGAACCAATGCACACAATTAGCTTGTTTAGTATGTTTCAAGAAGCAAAGATTGTCGTCACCACTGCGTTGTCGTAGATGATTGCACAGAAGCTGCAGGACGGAGATCTCATAATAATGGCACGCTTTTTTTATCGTTAACAGAATTTTTGAAATCACTGGTGACATGTAGAACCGGGCAAGCTTTCGGGCTAGCTTACCCTCACAGGCTGACATTATTTGCAGTAAGAACGATAGCAAATATGAGATTCTAGCAGGTATAAGTTTTATTTATTTATTGTACAATGATTATTCATTGCAATCTACGAATTGATGCCGGTGACTCTGAAAGTCATATTTATTGGTACGAATTCTGAGGATGACACAAGTTGTCAGATGTGCATCTTTAAATTTGCGTCGGAAGTCATCAGTTCTCCACAATTTTTGAATTTCAATGTATAATAGGCGTTCTGTTACAAAATTAAGTGAAACAACAGTACAATTTACCGCAAATTTTACTGCGTTTATCTCAACATTTATGCTAGCGTCAAATTTATTCCAAGTGGAGGAGCCATGCGACACCACGCTTCATTCAGGCATTCCATCGTGCGCTCGAAAGTAATTAGTTCGACAAGTTATTAGATACATTTTGTTAAATAGTCAATTGGCATATAGATTTCTGTGTAACTAATGTCTGGCACTTTGGTTAATTCAGCTCAATGGGTACATCTTGGCTATAGGCGTCAGGCGATTTTGAAAAATTCGGTTAAAGTCAAAGTAAAACAGACGGTATAATGTCAGCTAAGTAAAGCAAAAACGACGCATAAACTCTCTTATACAAAGGCATCCCTAAGTCCTTCCCACTTTCGAATACTCTCGTCAGCATTAGCATCCTCAAGTTTTACTGGCTGCTACTGCTTGGTTGCTGCTGGTCTTAAGTTGCTGTAATTTAACTACGTATGTAGGGAAGGTATTCTCGAACGATCATTTTCGGAGGTACCTTCCCTTTCGCGACATTTCGCGTGACTAGCGCCGGACGCGTCAGCGCCTGCGAGCGACAGCGTTCCTGACATGACACAAACGCAGGCAGGTTAACCAACGTTGGCAGAATGCCAAGAACGCTTTTGCTATGCGATGCCAAGCGTTGTAGGCTAGCCGCTCGATATCTAGCGAAAGTTGACACGACTAGGCGCAGCCCCTTTTATGGCAAACTCCGAGACCAAGCGCATGCACACTGGGCCAAAGCTATGCACAGTGTACGGGTGGCGCGCAGCAGACGATACTCCATTATGACGTCATGGCGCATGTGCATTAGCGCGCAGCTGATGGGTGCTCGGCGGACCCATGTCTGTGTCGGGCGAAGCGAGCGCGCACCTCCGCCGGTGGTTATTACGCAACGCGAGGTGACGCCAGCGCTACTGCTTCGGCGCATGCGCGGCTAGGCAACGCGGGCGGCGTTGGCAGCAGCTCTGCGCGTTGCCTCGTTGGTGCTGTTACAATTTTTTTTATCTCGCTCTCATTTTCTCTTTCCCTTTCTCAAGCATGGCGCGCACCGCGCTCATGCTATCGTCCGATGCTTAACGTCCAATGAGAAGGCAACATGTGCACGGCACGGAGAGGAAGCGAGGCACACGGCGCTCCGCGAGGTGGTTGCTAGGTAACGCCGTGACGTCATAGCTCGGCGCGGTTCGGCGGCAGCAGGTGGCACTTTTTACCGTTAGCTAGAACTGCTTCGTTGTTAAAAGTGGCTAGAGATTTTCTGTTGAACTACATGGCGTGGTACCACGCTGCCGGAAGATCCGCTTCTCTCCAGTTTTTGTTTCATTGCAGCAGAAGATTGTCCGTGAATGTGGTACTCGCTTTTGTTATTTGAGTACTGAGACAGGCTCTGGCGTAAGTATGCCGGCGGGGACGGGGTACTATGTGTGCTCTGGCGATAGACTGGCTATGTAATAAAGCTCACCACTGTCGAGTCTGGAAGCCATCCAAGTCGGGTCCACAGCGTCAGGAATAGGGGACTGGAAAGACGGGCGTTTCTGGCCACCTCCACTCGATCTGCGCCTGTTGAGGACGTATCAGAGGACGATGACAGGCGTTCTTCCGCCACCAGTATTTGCATTTTTTTATTGATAAGGGGAAACCACCGGCCGTGCGCGCAAAACAGTCAAGGCAGCTGTTCTACTATTACGATATAGATAGCAAATAAAGACTGCACACAAAGTTGTCACTAAAAAGCAAGAACCGATACAAGATTCGCTACGAATACATATAAGCAAGCATACGTGAGCAGAGTGTTAGGTCGTTTCTACTAGTACAACACTTCTGGGTGCTCTACCATTTAGCACTGGGTAGAGGCACGTAAGTAGAAAACAGGTTCTTGTTCATTTTATTAGAACATTCG
This sequence comes from Dermacentor silvarum, assembly GCF_013339745.2. Taxonomy (NCBI): domain Eukaryota; kingdom Metazoa; phylum Arthropoda; class Arachnida; order Ixodida; family Ixodidae; genus Dermacentor; species Dermacentor silvarum. The sequence goes on from NC_051163.1 coordinate 108,664,854, forward strand.
GAGCCTCTGATGGTGTATTTGCATCAGATCTCGCCAGGTTTTATATACCAGCACTGATCAGGTTCCAAATGTACATTAAGTCTGACTAAATTCTGATATTTAATCTATTCTGGTGGCGTCCAAACATTACAGGTTCATGCAACGATCTCCGAACATTAGCAACATTTTATTGAATTAGGTATTTATTGATTTAACTGCTTACAATCATGAGAGGTTAGCATGGGCTGTGTGTGATAGTCCTAATACCAACACTGGAGCAAAGAAGAGCCAAAATAACCGTGCAGCACCACACTGGCGTAAAGGAACAAAATGTGTGATTGAATGCACTTTCTGAACATTGTGGTTTACCAAGCCCAGGATAATAACTGAGAACAGTCATGCAGACATTAAAGGGACACTAAAGACAAACAGGAAGTTGAGCTGGAATAAAAGAGGGACCTTCAGGAATGAATGCAGCTTTGTTGGGTGCAAAAATATGAGTTATTACCGGAGAAATTTGTAAACAAAGACCAAATATCTCTACCTCAATTTCTCTCACCGCGGATTCGGCGCTGAAGCAGTGTCATGACGGATTTTATTGCGCTCCGCGAATCAAAGGGCGGCCTGACACGTCACCGCTTGCGTAATCGGACAGGCGCTCACTCCATCATAAGTTTCATGGCCGCTGCGTTTGCGTTCGCTGCAACTTTTGCTTAGGTGTTCCGTAGCCGCGATGGATACCGTTACTGACACTGAACCTTGCAACGAAGAGCTCGCCAGGGAAGCAGGACTGCATTGCAGCGACTTCAGTGAAACGGAGCACGGAATAATCCTCCCTTCTCACGCGGTAGGTGTTTCCGCGTACGATGGCGGTGAGCAGCCGGCCTGCGCCGACGGAAAGCGAAGTCTCGTTTTCGTCGACGGAAGGCGAGGCGGCCTGTCCGCCAGTCGACGATGGTTGCCGAAAGAACAAGCGTAGAATGTTGCGCGTGTACTCGGTATGGTTTTTTCGTGTCTTTTTTAATGACATTCTGCACTCACCGAGCCGCCAGTTTGCTGCTGCAGGGCATCAGTATGGGATTTGACGAAGGCGACATTGATGGGACAGCTGCTCGAGAAAGGACTGGCCTCTGGGGCACGCCAAGATACTTTCCAAGGGCAGGATTATATACATAATCCTAGGGCGAGAGATGCAGAGATCACGCCGTCGGTTTCTCTGGCTCTTTTGCCGTTTTATCATTGTAAGAGCACTGAGCCATTGCGAACGCCGGGGCTCATTGCGCGGCACCACATGAAAGGACACAGTTGGGTCAACACTGTCGCTGCCCCTGAGGAAGCACCTTGCGCAGTTTATACAGCCCTCAACACTACACACACGAGGCATTTTCTGGCTGTTTCCCTCGAAGTCAACGTTTTTCCGAGCCACGCAACACGCAACCAAACACTGAGAGTGGAACAGGCGCATGATGATGCATGGAGCAAAAACGAAACTACGAAACTATGACGACCGCATGTAGCGCCATGTCATTTTTTTGTAGTATTTATTTTTGCGCTAAAATTCCCGCGCTAAAATTCCTCTACTTAGCAAATACATCGCACCTTGCAAGACCTACGACCACAGGACATCACTATGAGTTGAATGTAATCTTTACACCATCGTACCTATGCGGTTAATACAGTTTTTTGTCCGTTCTATAGAATTGTGGAATGCTCTGCCTGGCTACAGAAAATCTTTACCGCTGGATGAATTTTTATTGTATATTACTAATCATTGATGTTCGGTGCTCTTTGTTATGCTTTCTATGTACTGTATTTCATAACTCCTGCGATAGCCCTTCGGGCTGCAGTACGTTGAAATAAATAAAATAAATAAATTACTAAAGCTTTTGCTGTAGCTGTTTACCTTCACTTTCATGATGTTCCGTCCCAATTCCAAAATATTTTGTCGTACTCTCGATTTGATTTTTCTTTAAATATGACTGCGTAGCAGCGTATGGCTGAGTGAAAGCAGATGTGTGCCACAAACTGTTGAGAAATTTTCGTGCAAATATAGGGGTTCTTTCTCCAAAAGCCAATTCCAGTGGTTATGACGCTTATTTTTTATGCGAGAGCGCCTTTCTTGTATGCATGAAACTTTTAAACGAGCTGCCATTTATGTGGGAACTCTAGGCGCCAATGTATCGTATTGCGCCACATTCGTCACTGTTGTGTGGTCCTGCTAATAAAGATTCATGCCGGTGCGACGCCAACAATGACAGTAACAGAGCTCATCTTCACGCAACCTTCGGTAACACCTTAAGCACAACGCTAAACGTTTTTTGTGCTTTAGAAGGGTCGTCTTTGGTAAGAAACCCGCAATCTTAACGTGATAGCCTTAAAGGGAAGCTGAAGAGGTTTTAAAATTGGAAGATTTAAGGGGGTTTGGAAGGCTGACCACGGCATAATTCTATTGCTACACTTATTTTGTCGATTACGCGTGTAGCAGTGGGGAACTCGCTGTTTATATTTTCGTTGAAGCTCTGCCCCCCTCGTGCCCCGAGCGTAGCAGCGAAAGACCGGGCGCAAGGATGACGTCCACTACAGGGGTTACGTGAGCGCTGTATTCAAATCACGCACCTCGCCGATACCTAAGATGACGTCACCACCCTCTTTCCCATCAGAGCCCGTTAACTGACCGCGGCGTCTCCCACAGATGCTGCGGCTTGTTTTAGATGCGAAGCAGCTTATGGTCGGGGCTGTGTCCCTCCCTGCGTCCGCCGTGCGGTGTCCACATCCGCACTGCCCATGCGCATCCTCCTCCCCTCCTCTCCTCTCCTTGTCTCATCTCCTCTCCTCTCCGACGCTCCTCTACTCTCCGGATTGGCTCAACGAATGGCAACACCTGCGGCACCGCGCGCGATAATGTAAAGCAGCTTAGGTTAGAGACTCCACGGTAGGCGCTGCATACTCCGCTGGGGGGCGCCACAACGCGCAGAACTGTGGTCGACGCCGTCGGCGTTTTATCCGCGTTCGCGCCGAACACGCGTGGCGTTGGTGACTGTTGCCGGTGCCTCTGGGGCGGCTTGGCGGTTTTCGACGAGATCAGTCATTACTCGTCGAGCAGCGTCGGAAACCTTATCTACGCAAGGCCGCGATGAGTGCCACGGACAGCGCCAGCGTCAACGCCAGTGTCCGCGCCGTGGTCGACGCCATGGCTCCTTCGCACTACTCAGGGTTCCCCTACGGAAGATGGTGTAATTTTTTGTTCAATTAAAGCGACTAGTGGTGACTTCTCGCCTGTTAAACTATACTTTTCGTATTCAGGAGGTGAAAAACTATAATATTGGTTGACAGTTTTTGAAAAGTGCTTCAGTATCCCTTTAATGGCCCCGTGTCGCGGTAAATCAGGTGTCGGCGTCGGCGGCCTTGTCCGATAGAGAAAAATATTTATGTTATAGTGAACTAGAAGACTTTAATTTATGTAAATGAATATGGCTCGCCTTGGCTATATGACATGCGGTATATGCGGGTAATATAGCCACACCATTCTATTACTAAAGTTTCTGATACCTTGTCTTACATTCTTCACAAAGTTATTCCCTGCAATTTTGAGAATAACAGCCGACAAACAAATGTCATGACACAAAACACCGACAGCGTATGCATTTTGCGTTAAATCTACTCAGACTGAAATATTAAAATTGTGAAGCATAAAAAAACCTGAGCGTAATGTACTTTTTTTTAGGTGCAGCTGGGCCCTACCTCTGGGATCGGCCCACGCTAGAGGTGGCGTTTGTACCAGAACGCTCGCCTTCGTGATAGCGGTCACCGCGAGCGTTTTCCAGTAAACATTACGGTTCAATAGCTCCAGTTGCCGGGAAGCGTGAGAAGCAGTCATGCATCTTGAATGCTATCGCGTACTACTCTTTAAAGCGAAGCTTAAGCGTGCGCTCAGTTTTTATTAATGCGTAAGCATTCTTTGGCGAGTACCCCAGCCCCGTCGCGCGAAAAGTGTAATTTCTTGTATCGGTACAAAAACGCGTCATTTTCGAAGTTACGACACTTAATCGTTTAATTAGAGGCCGGATCTTTAGACATTAAAAAGCGCGTTTCAGGCGCCAAAAATAGGCAGGCAAAACAATGTTTTAGGCCTCCAACGTCGTAAATATAGGCATAATACATTTTTACATAAATGCATATAATTTCAAATAAAGACGTGCGCGACCTGTATCTACGACAGGGAAACATAATTGTTATGGTTTATTATGGCACAAATGCGCCAACAGTTGAACTTAGCCATGCAATTGTCCTATAAAAGTGCTGGACTAATGACGATCAACTGGCTTAATTCAACAAGCACACTGCTCTATTCATGTTCAATGGCCACTGTATTCGAGCGTCTTATATAGTAAACAGCATGAAAAAGAATACTTGAAAGCTGCGACCACTGGTTAAAAAAAACGTTACTTTATGTCTGCCTTACGCAAATAAATTAAGATACACAAAAAACAGACAATAATAAATGCAAGAGAGACTACGATTTATTAAGAAATTAACATGGTCTTACATTAGGACCCTTAGGTAGAACTCTGGCAATTTTCTCATATACAATGACATTATCCCAATCGTACAGGCAACACGTCCCAACACTGCAAATGCACTTGCACCCATTGAACTGCACATGCTTGAACAAATCTGTTCGTATATAGAGCACGCGAAACGTAGTCTAAGAATCACTGTGAAGATTGTGGAAACAATAGCAAATTACCACCATCTACAAATTTTTCGATTCAAAATTGTGCCTCTTGTCACTTGGCATCTTGTACGCTGAGAAGGAACGCTCGATGGCGGTGAACACCTTACAAAGTAAATTCCAAACAAAACAAAAGCCGCGTGCGCATCAGATTTTTATTTCTTCGTTTGCTCTTCACATTCCTTTCTCCTGATGGCCGTCCGCAGTTTCACATTCGCCAACGGCTCGCGCCACGTCAGTATATCGTATCCGCACGTGTGTGCGCGCTTCTCCTTGCGCAAGTTATCAATGATCCAAGCCAAACTAACACCCATGTCTTTATCAACGAACACACCCTCTTTTCCCTCTCCCTGCAGTAGTATATAACCGCATTCAATAAACAACGTGGTTCACTCCTATATGCTGTCCCAGCGTTCACTTCGGCACTTAGATGCCGATACATGGTGTCAGAAGTGGGATGCGAACCCACACCCACATACGTGGGCCAGAAGATCACCAGAAGATGAGAAAGGAAGATGTAACCTATCCGCACGTCTGTGCGTGCTTCTGCTTGCGCACAAGTGAAGACACCTACACAAGTGTGGTACCGCGTTGGAGCTGATATTTTTGCGTATGGCGGGAAGCATACCTTTGTGTTTATGATGCGACGTTTAATTTTCCAGATGTGGACGAGCTTCGTGACCTGTCGACAACTTCTGTCGTCGATGCACTCCGTGCCGTGTTTGCAAGATATGGCATCCCGTCGCAGTTATGCACCGACAACGGGCCGCAGTTTTCCAGTCATGAGTTTGCCCAGTTTGCTGCACGGTACGACTTCGAGCACGTGACTTCAAGTCCGCGATATCTGGCTCAAACGAATTAGCGAGAAAGGTGTACAGGTTGTGAAAAGGATCCTTAAAAAGACCACAGAAGCCAACGAAGATTTCTGGCTAGGTCTGTTAAATTATAGAGCAAGCCTTTTGGAAGACGGACGATCTCCATGCGAGATGCTCCAGGGAAGACATTTACGCACCTTGCACCCGACTTCACGCATCATCGGCCATTCAAGTGAAGAAACACAGCCAGACTATTCGAAACCATCGATACTGCCGCCCCTCGAACGTGACAACGTCGTGCGTGTGAGGCAAATCATGGTCACTGAAAGCCACCGTAATTGCACCGGCATGTCCACGGTCCTTCTTCGTTCGAACGGAGAACAAGAAGACAATACGGCGAAATAGACGCCATCTTCTCGCAACAAAGGAAAACCCTAGTCCAGAAGTCTCATTCAGCGACACTGACGACGAACCAGACGATGAGCAAGTTCCTCAACGAGGTCATCAGAAGCCGGTCGCACAGAAGGAGAAACAGAACAAGCCCGCCACCCTTGGCACTTAGGAGGTCCCAGCGACAGCCAAGACCACCCCAGCGGCTAGCGTACGACGCTAACTTCAAACAAATAAGCACGCAGTGAACCAGCTTCTATCAATATTCTTTGAGGAAGGAAGATGTATCGTATCCGCACATGTGTGCGCGCTCTGTGCGCAAGTTATCAATGATGGAAGCCAAACCAACACCCATGTCTTTATCAACGAACACCCTCTTTTCCCCTCCCTGCAGTAGTATAATAACCGCATTCAATAAACAACGTGCTTCACTCTTCTATTGCTGTCCCGGCGTTTCACTTCGGCACTTTGATGCCGATACAGTCATGCGGCGGCGTATACTGGCCGGTGCGTCCCGCTTCACTGCTGCTAACGGTTGTTTCCGGAAGTTGGTTGAACTAGGGGACTACGTTGAACCCCGTAGAGTTCCGAACAATGTTGCCCGGTTACAGGAATAACGATCTCTAACTTCACTCGCAAGCGAATCTTGAGGCTAAATTGTGTACATGTAGGCGCCGATATTTATATAGGATTTATAGGCGTTCATAGGCATTTAGGCACAAACGCCAAAATAGGCATTTATGAGCACTATAAAACACTATAAAGGCCCTCCTTGACCTCTAATCACACTACATATAAAAATAGGGGATAGGAGTGCAAGGAACAAAAAAGGCATTTGCCTCAAATCCGGTCTCTAGTTATAATAGTGTAATGTAGATAATTGGTAGCTTTAAAGCAATAAGGAAGAATTTAAACAACAAATTCATCACAGAGGATACCTGTAGCGATACATGCGGCTCCATAGAAAATGCATGGGGAAGCTGAGGAAATGTAAGGAGTGGGCCAACTGAGTTTTCTGGGTAGGTCAACTTGAAAATGAAGGTCCAGCGTACTTGAAATTTGGAGGTGGGCCAACTGAAACTTGGGGGTGGGTGAAGGTATAATTTGGCGGTGGGCCAACTAGAAATTTGCAAGGGGGCCAACCAAAAGTTTGACGGTAGGCCAACGAAAATTCGGGGTGGGTCAACTTGATTTTGGAGGTGGGCCACCCAAATTTTGGGGTGGGCAAACTGGAAAGTTAGATGTGGTCCATCCTAAATTTGGGCGTGGGGCAAATTGAAATATATGGGTGGCCAAACTGATATTTGGGGTGGGCCAACTAGAAATTTATGGGCGGGACAACTTAAATTTGAGGGCTAGCCAACTTGGACTTTGGAGGTGCGCCAACTTAAGTGTGGGGGTGGGACAACTGAAATTTGGGGCTACGCTTACGCATACTTAGGCAACTCGAGTGGGGCTCTTGCAATATTTTAGGAAGAGCAATTTCTCCGTGCTGTGCAACATATGATACGTGGGCAACATTAGGAAATTAAGTTGTGCCGGATAATTTAGTGACAGGACCGGCAAAGCCAAAGAGGGCGGGGTGACATGGTTCTTACCGATTATGAGGCTTAGCACGAGGCTCAGTAACACTGTGGCTAGGAGGGCAATGAACGAACTCCAGTACGAGGACAGGCGATACAGGAGGAAGACGTCCGGCTCGCTGCTGCAAAGAAAACAGAATAGCAAGTTCGGTTTCATCAGTCACGCTATATTGCCTAAACACCAGCAAAAAATTCAGCAAACACCAAAGATTTTTGTACTCTTAACGGACCCGTAAGTTAGTGCTGTCGATGCAATCCACCAATATCGGGGTTCCTTTCGAGCATACCTTACGAAGCCTCGTACTGCCAGTGTTAGGGATAGTTCAGTACATTGGGCGTTCTTTTGTTGGTTCACTTGCTCACGAGATCCTTCGAAGCCCCAAGATGAGCGCATTTTAGAAACCAGTCAACAAGTGGCGCACTAAAGAACCCGAAGAGTGGTGCAAATTCGCGGCGTTTACAGCTCGAAAAGAGCAAGACGTGCTTATTATCATATCAAAAGCTGTCGCTGTACTTCCGCCTCACATGTCAGTTGTGTTGATACAATAAATACTAAATTATCAGACACATACATACTTCTGATATCTTTCTGGATTCGGTAGGCGTACAACGATGTCGCTCAAGAATGACACACGAGGAGAGCAAAACATGGCAAAACATCCTGTCTTGAATTTTGCGTTCTCGCGTTCCGCCAGCACTAATGACGACAGTGTGATGCCACAGCTTTTGTTGTAGCTTGACATTTATTTCATCTCGAATGTATACGACATACACGAAACATCGGGCCTCAAAAATATCCTGTAAGGTGTAGAACCAAAACTGCTTCAATAAATACCAAAACATTGGCAGCGACATTGAGAGCAGTTGGCAAGACAAGGAATACTAGTACAGTATCGAGTTATTAAGAGACAAAACGAAGGAACACTGCATATATTGCAAGGTATTCAGGCTCAGGTTTTCGTATTTGTCAAGCCCTTCCAGGAAGTGCATCAGCGGCGGGAACTATCGCAATCACTCGAAATTACCTAATCACTATGCACATTAAGTTGAAGCTTAAGTAAATGCATAAACATCTTGCACGAACACCTCTTCACAGCTTCTCTATCCATATAGATTACGTACCTCGTTCTGCAAAACTGCATCAGCGAGAATGAGTCGTTACGTACCATCTGGCTTCATTCCTACAGCAATACTTTCTGACCCCTTTTTAACAACGGAGCTGTTTAAGACCTTGGTTGCGCTGCGTAGAGCGAACAAGAACTGCTCCTGGCGATGACATCAGCGCACGTTGCTAGCAACAACCTCGCGGAGCGCCGTGTGCTTCGCCTGCGCTCCATGCTGTGCACATGTTGCCTTGCTTGAGGACGTTAAGGAGAGGAAGGAGGCGTGCGTGTGGTGCGGCTATGCTCGGGAGAAAGACAAAATGAGAGTGAGCGAGAGAGAGAAAGCAATTGTATCCCGTACAAAAATGACTGGGATTTTCTATTGACGTATTGTTGGGGTATTGTTGAATCAACGGACTTTCAACAAAGTCTCTAAAGTCTTTGAGTTCGCTCAACAGTTGCACAATGATATTACCATTGAGAGCTTCTCAATAAATAATTTATTGAGTAATTTGTGTTGATTTTCGTAGTTGTTTTTTGTTGTGTAGCAGTTGAGTTTAGCATATACTAATTAGGACTCGCATATGAAGGCGACATTTCAAAACTTTATTAAGAAGCAATCTTTGCCTCATTCTTGTCACTTTGCGGTAGGTAGGTAGGTTCTAGTTTGGGCTCGCTTTCGTAAAAAGAAAACAGTGTGTGACCGACTTTGGCACCGAACGTTGACCTTCGAGCGCAGCAGCCCGGTGCTCTAACCTTTAGGCCACGAGCGCACGCGTACGTCTCTCGTTCCGAAACCAGTCAGCGCTTTGAATGCTCGGCGCGCGCGCCCCATGTAACTTCCTCGTCTTCTTGCGACAGCTCGCGCTTTGAGGCGCCATGTTAGACTGTACTATGTCCGGGACCAGCCCGCTTTCGTAGCCGTTTACGCTACGTAGAAACTGCGACGTTGAACCATCTTCATGATCGCCCACGAGTGACTTGCTCGCCGGCGTACAAATGCCATCGTCGTTTTAACATACAACATATGGCATAGCCATAGGTGCGATCCAAAATGCGCACGTTTTAGGGAGCAAAAGAATGTGAAATTCACTTGCAAACACGGTGACTGCGTGCATGGGGAGTTCCCCAAAAGTAGACACGGCGGCAGCGCGGATGGTGGCGATAAGGCAGGCGCCGACAAGCGACGACGCTACCTTTGAGCATCGGACGCGCTGTGCGAGCCGTAGGATGCAAGCGCGCACAGGCTGTAAACATACACTTCAGAGGTCTTAGAATTTCCTGTGCCACACCCTGTGTCTCGAAAGCATAATACATTTTTTTATCCAACGGCCGTGGTACTAGATATCAAACAACGAACGCGCTTTGAGAGCACAGCGCGTTGAAAGAGTTTCGGATTCAGCAACAGCCGCAACATTACGCAGCTAATCGCTGTCTCAGCGGCTGCTCCCGACACTCGCCTTGCAGAAGCATGCGATAAAATTCTTGCCATGGAAGCCTCCCAAGCCTGCAGCTCTCCTATGTTCAGTGAAACAAACGAAGGCCAAAGAGAAATGAAATCAAACAACAGTTACGCGCCCACGTTATACCCTACTTTTTACCGCGTCATCTGCAAAGATGCTGCAAACTACTTAAACAATTTTGTTCATAAAAATAAAGATATTAGTAATAACTTTTACTCATAGGTGACGCAAAACGCCAAACCAGTGTTTGAGCATGAGTGTTTAAGTGTGTGCGTGCGTGCGTGACTTTATTGTGAGCAGTCTTTTGCAACGGTATCCAGTGTGCCGTTAGTTTCGTAGTCGCAATTTTGTTAATCGTATTATTTATTTTTTACGCTACAAATTAAGTTTTCCTTCAAAATTTATTATGTTTTCTATGAAAAATTATCAATCATTATTTATGGATTTTAGTGGTTATTTTTAGTAGGAACGATTTTATTAACTTAATACGATACTGAGGCTGTGACCGTTTTCGACTCTGTCACTCGTCTGAACTTGTGCGGTGGTTCGTGCCGCGCGCGCTTTGTTGGAAGCATTTTTCTTTTGTTTTTGGACATCATGACGCAAGTTTTAGTGAAATTGCTCTATGAGATAAGTGGGATGTTTATCCGTTGAAGACGTTTGCTGACGCAGCTACTGGTCTTCGGGTGATGTTCGAGCCTGGCAGTTTTGATGAGTTGCGCGGCAGAATTCATGATGGAAGGAAGGCGAACAAAGCCGCAGCCTAACTTCTGCACACAGGTAAGTGATTTCGTTTTCTTGAGCACATAGCCGCGTTTTTTTTTTTTCACTTGGACGATCGTGAGATGTTAAGCACACCGTTCACTTTCTGCAGGCAAACCGCATGCCCTGGAGCGAAAGCGCGCGAAGCTAGCGCTTGCTGCCGCCGCTGCTTCGATTGAAATGTTCGTAATATTATCTACTAATTTGCTATCGCAATCGATGCTTCGCCTTTGGAGCGACACTGCGATATTAAAAAAATATTCTTAATCTGTAGTGGCTCATCGTATACCTTAAGGCTAGTGTGCACATTTTCTCGCGTAGTCGTTAACTGCGCCTCTATTTGCGTTGTGGCTAATGTCGCGGTGTGCTGCAAAATATATTTCGCCTTTTCGGTATGTGCGGAGAACAGCCTACCGATAAGTCCTGCATCGGCGCGATGATTACACGGATACACATCGTAAATGAACAGAGGCGTGGTGGCGACGTCGGCAAAGCCGCCGACGGGCTTGCCTTATCACACATCGCCACCCCAACCGCAGTAAGCATATTTATCAAACGTGACGTGTTGCCGTTTAAGGCGTACTGCACGCTTTTAATAGGCGATAACTCAAGCGCGCCGCCGTTCTCTGATACCTCTTTGAGCTGGGCCGACTCGAATGTGCGTTGCTTGCAGAAACGAAAGGAACGCCAGACGGCTCATCGGCGCCTCAAGCTAAGCGCCGCACTCGAGCACCGTTAGCGCGGCGAGGAATGGCACGTTCATGAAGATAGCTCACTGCACAGACGCGTACGGCAATGCGCACAAAATCGCGCGGAATGTTCTTAGCCACGCAGCAGCGGATACTAAGCTTCAAAGAAGCGGTGCCGGTTCTCACTAGCACGCTCGCGCGCGCATGCTCTCGGCGAATTTTTAGGTCTGCCCTGCTGCTCCCGAAGATTCGACGGCTGCTTGGTATCGGCTGTTACTATCGCATGGTCTTTCGTGTTGGTGATAGAGCCGGGAATATATTTTCACCGGGGTGAAACAAACATCGCTGTGCGTATCGTTGGTACATTTACTGTAACAACCCAGTTTCATTCATTTTCGCGACGGCCCTCGTGAAAGAGAACGCAAATTTTTAATTGCCAGTGTAGTGTGTACTAATATTGAGTGCGTGGTTATGTATATTGTGTGACGGATTTTTAATTTGCATGATCTATTCTGTCGACATTCCCTTCTCCACAGGTTACACATGCACCAATGCCAGGTGCTAACGTGTCGGTCGTCAAGAACAGCTTGGCGTCGTTTCTCCGCAAGAGACATCATTGATGCGGCTGATTCACCAGGAAGCTCGCATCTCTGTTGCCACTCTGCGTCAAGTGGGATTTTTAACTATTTTTTATTCTGCCCTGTGGTGTACGCTGTGACGCTGTGAAGACTTACTTTCATGGACGCTGTGAAGGCTTACTTTCGATGTGTTCTGCCTTTTAGTTGTAAAGAATTGGCTACCTTGTGAGTGGAGGTAGTTCCTTTTTCTTGTGAGAATGTTTATCAGCCTAACCAAGTGGTACATGCGTACTTGAAACAGCAGCACAGACGAGGATAATGAAATAAGTAGGAACACATACAAGCGCCGACTCAACTAGAAGTTTATTCTTGAAGACAGGTTGTAAACACATTGGAACTTGACAAAGATAAGAAACCATGTATGCGTGGCCTTTGTGATTAAACAAAATTGTGTTTTCTGCTGTAAGGGGTAGAACGAACAATTGTTTCATCACAAAGACCAGAACACAAGAGAAATTATGGAAGCCTTATTTATTGATTGCAAAGAAGACAAATGCATAAGCTATCTGTTGCTCTTAATGGGAAAGAGTTGGGATTTTTAAAAGAGCTCTCCTTGTTTGGTGGTATCACTTATAGGACATCTTTCACTGTTTTTTTTTACCTGCATATTTATACTACAAAACACGTCTTTCGTTCCTTTTTTTTGTTGCACCGGGCTGTCTGCCACGCATGCATGGCTATTTCTTTGTCAAGTTGGCCAGTGTGCTTAATATCTTTGTCGTCACGAACAAACTTCTAGTTGAGTCAGCATCTTTGTTTGAGCTGTTTGTAAAGTATGTACACACACCAAATTACCAAAGTATCCGTAAAATTGAGATACATGAAGTTATTTGCACTATTCATTTCTGCAAGAATGGTATAGCTTCTCATCTCGTTTGTTCTTAACGTTGTTGTACAGTTTTTGTAATATATAGCTTGGAAAGACGTTTTCTGTCAGATTAAATATGCATGTATGTCACTTTCGATATTTTTTTCAACATGGGTAGTGCAGCTCCTTCCGTCTTTCAGTTACTGCTTTGTCGCAACTTTTATATATTTTATGCAGCGAAATGCTGGTGGAATTATATATATTTATGTGCGCAAGTGTGGTAAATGGTGTTTTGTATGTGCATTTATTTGCGTTTTTTACTAGCTCTCCAATCTGGCTGTACAGTTATTGAAACCTTTTCTCATGCTTTATAATGAGTCGTTCTAGGCTCTTTGATGATGCAGGTGACCATTTATTTCACTGTTGGGAATTGCGTTACTGTGTGTCACTCCAGTTGTCTGTGTATTTTATGTCACTTCATTATATCATTGAAAGTATTAGCCTTGCATTAGCTTTTTATTGACCGAGGTACCAGTTAGTTGCTGTGTAGGGTGAAAAAGGCCCAAAGAAATGATTTCATTAGCTTTGTTCAAGTCCAGAAAAAAATTCACTGATGAGCTCACTAAATTAGAAAATGCCACCAGGAAACTCTTCCGTACCCAAAAGTAACACAAGAAATTAAATACTGTTCACACTCGAGAGGGAAACAGCGCGAAAAAACTCGACCAGCGCTTCTTGTCCCTTCTTGTCTTGTGTTTTTTTTGCGCTGTTTCCCTCTCGAGTATGCACCGACTAGCCCAAGCCTCTACTGTCTTGAAATACTGTGCAGTTCTTGACTTATGCCAGGGAGGTAAGCTGCTTTTACAGCACAAATGTTTTAGAAGTTTACCTCTGAAAAACACGATTCAGGTGTTTTGTATATATATACATGAAGTCATTTGTTTCCAGTTTACTTGTTATTTTGCCTACTCACAGGCAGCCGTAAACCCTTCTGTGAGTGTTTACTGGGTGTGTGAAGCATTTTACTGTAAGGTATCCAGTGGTCTTCATTTTTGTATTTATGCATGCAAGCCAAGAGTTCATGTGTTCAAAGTTAGTTACAAGGGTATGCTTAAGGTCTGCCTTTGGTCACTGACGTTGTTTTTACAAAATATATTTTTTTTCTGCTGTAATTGTGAAATATAATTCTTTCTGCTGTAATAAACTTCAAGTTGAGTGAGCATTCTGTGTATTCTTATCTTAATTCAGCATTATTCGCATCTCTGTTTGTA